>NC_088792.1:167272926-167615754 GCF_011386835.1 Chrysemys picta bellii | reverse complement strand
GGGAGAGGGAAGCAACAGAGGGAATAAATTGGGGCAAGGAGCCAGGATAGGGGGTGAGAGGAGAAGAATGGAACTGGACGCTAGTGAAGGGGGCTAAGGGAAACATGGGACAGGAAACTGAGGGGTGGGCAGGCGGGGGTGGGGAGGGGAAGGGGAGGATGTGAGCCAGTGGGTGAGGCCCTCACTATGAGGATGGAAAAGAAATTAGACGAGGATCTTGGGAAGAGGGGGACTAGAACTGACTGGAAGGGAAGACTGAGATTTGATCATGCCTAGGGATGTGGAGACTGGGACTGGCTGGGCAATGAGACTAGGAGGGGTCCTGTGGAAAAATACTATGTGATCATGTAATTAAAGCCTATATCATAAGGTATGAATCCAAAGGGGCCAAATTAGGTTGCATGTGCAACCTTATTTCTTGCATTTCCTGACTTCTGAAGGCTTGACTTTGTAACCTTAATGTTCTTTTTTGTGTGTAATGTATAATAGTTTTAAACTTTTGTATTTAACAGTAACATTGTGTTTTTTTTTAATTTATTACATAATATTATATATTTGTATTAGTTTAGGAGGGGAAACGAGGTATTAGTGAACAGAAGGGAGCAGATAAAGAGCTACTTTAGAGTGCTTAAAAATGGAGCAGGGGATGCCTCGAGACTCTAACATACCTGATGCACTTATGTTTTAAGCTTACAATTGAGGATGCAGTTAAGGGCCCAACTGAACAAAAGACTTAAGCCCATGCCTAATTTTAAGCACATGTTTAAATACCTGACCAAATCAAAGCTTATGTTCATGCATGGGAAAGTTGGGATGAAGTGACGCTTGGGGGTTCAACCCAGATCAGTAAGCGGTTGTATCACCACCTGCCCCACAAATATGGATGCCTTAAATGCTATGCTGCAGTGGATCGTAGTCCTGACATCAACAGCCAGCCTACAAGCATGCAGGTCACACCGTGGCTTCCAACACCCAGTAACTTTTTTCAGGGTGACCCCCCAACATCCACCAAACTGTCTGGCCTATGGCGTCCAGCCCTCTCATTGAACACTTACAGAAGTTATTAAGTTCTCTGCTCCCTTAAAGAGACAGTACCCAGCAGCTGATTACCTTAACTGGAGCTAACAAATAGTTTTAATCAAAGCACTTAATTGGTTTATAGTAAAAGTAAAACTAGTTTATTCAACAAAAGATCATAGGTTGAAGTAATACCAAATGTAAGGAATAAAAATAGAAAGAGTTACAAGCAAACAAAATAAAAATATACTTCTAAGACTAAAACTTAATTTCAACAAGTTACAATCTTTGCCTAAGCATGTTTCTCACTTATACTCAGTTTCCAGAGACTTTGACCCACTTTGGTTGAAGGATTCAACAGTTTGTGATGTCAAGAATTCTGGCCCCTTTAGTTCCTCAATTGAGGGATGCCAAAATGGCTTTTTCTGTCTTTTTATATCTTCCTAAATTTCATTGACCCTGCTTTAAGAGGCAGGAAGGTCTCCTGGGGATGTGATCCCCATTCCCTCTTGAGTCACCTTTCTCCACTTGCTCTCCTGATAGCTTTGTTTACTTTGCATGTAAATGTGTTCTTTGTCACACAGTGCTTAATTTACATTGAAGACACATTTAAGCAGGTGGAACTGCATTCCTTTGTCTGGAACAGGTGTGGCTTAGGGACTGCTTGCCAAATACATTGTAAGAACATATTTGCAGCACATATCTATAAAATCTTTTGTGGGTTTACCATACATACATCGTGCAAGAATATTAACGATCAGTGAGTTTAGTTTTCCAGTGATGTATTACATGATTTTGGGGGGGTATATATCATAACAGTGGGGTGTTCTTAGGGGCACAAGTGATGGTTCTGGAAATCTAGAGGGTAGGCAAAGGAAGGTAGCATGCTGGGGAGAATGTTCTAGAAGCCAGAAAAGAACTGGCCATCAGGCGTGACTGGGAGGAGGACCAAAAACATGAATCAAGAGTTGGAGAGGAACCAACTAAGTGGTGGATTAGATTGAGGGGAAGATGAGATGATGAGAAGGAATTGGCCCTGGAGAGAGAATGGGTGAAGGTCTTAGACTAAAGAGTAAAGATAGGACAGTTGGGTGGGCTGTTTTCAAGCTTAGAGGAATGTAGGAAAGAGACATCCAAGAAGACAGAGTGGATGGCAATATCTGGAGGTTAGGCAAGGAAGCAGAAGGCAATTTGCCATATGTTCTATTTTCTATTCCTGCTCTTCCTGCTAAGTATATTCTGTCCCTTGTTAAATATATTATTGCTTGTGCTGTCAAATGCACATTGTACAACAAACTCTTTTTACAAGGTGCCAGAGTTAACATTGCTGCAGGAATATTGAGTACTGAATTGTTTCGCTTTTGCATGGTTAATATTCAGTTCAATATTGCATTCTTGTTAACTCGTGTAGGGCTTGTGTAGGTGTCTGTATACAAAGACACACAGAGAAGTATGTATATGTATACACACATGACAGTGATAGTGATTTTGCTGAACTTACACTTTTTAATCTGAATTTGGCTCCAGTCTGGCCACCAAATTATTTTAAATGTAGTGGTAGAGGTAAATCTTGAGGTAGGGAAACAGCAGGTGGCCTGTTTTGTTGTTGCTGTGGCACTTTATGAATAACTCAGTTGATCTCAATATGCTTCCATTCACTCTTGCTCAGTGACACTACCTTAAACACTCAATACGCCAGCATCTGATAGCAAAGGTTTTATTCACGAAGAAATGACACACTGAAAGGAAAACATGTTTCACTGCCCATTTTCAGTACCAAAAGCTGATGGAGAGTTCAGGTATTAGAGCAACAACAATAATGCTATGGCTTCTCTGAAATGGTTAATAGAAAAAGGCCTACAAGGGCATTGAAGAGGGGCCTAATGGCAAAATCACACAGAAAGAACACACCCCTGGGTTTTTTATTTCTTTTTAATTATTGTTTTATGGGATGGGGTTTTTGTGGAGCCTTTAAGGAAAATTCTTCAGTGGTGCAAAATCAATTAGACTGATGCATCTTAGATGCTTGAGTGGTGAAAGTGACTGCAGATGTCCAACCAACCCTGTGGTTGCATATTAAGATAGTAAATTGCTTTGAATGTGTGGGAGGCGCAAACCAATAACCATTAGAAATGCCATGGAGCACGGCTGAACATCACCCCAGTTACTGCATGCTCAGTCATGCTCATTGGTGAAACACACCACCTTGCATGTGGCATACAAGACCATACTTATGGATGTGATCAAAAAATGTGCCAACACCTGGGGTAAGTGCCTAAAGACAGTATGCAGTATTGTATGTCCCAGCATCCATCTGCCCATCAGGTGATGAGGAAATATGGTCAAAATAGAAGGCTGATGGTGTGAACAAAGTCACAGTGCAGAAATCACCAAACTCTGTATACAGCAGACGACATAAGCAGCAAATCAGCAAGAAAATCATATGCTGTTTGTATGAAAATTTAGCAGATATATAATAGATCAGGGATCGGCAATCTTTGGCACGCGGCCCATCAGGGAAATCCGCTAGTGGGTCAGGATGGTTTGTTTACCTGCAGCATCCACAGGTTTGGCCAATCGCAGCTCCCACTGGCCGCGGTTCACCATTCTAGGCCATTGGGGGCTGTGGGAAGTGGTGGCCAGCACATCCCTCGGCCCTGTGCCACTTCCCGCAGCCCCCATTGGCTTGGAACATATTTGAAAACTGCTATCTTATCTCCCATAGTCTTCTCTCCTGTAGACTACATATGCCAAATTCTTTCAACCTTTCCTCAGAGGTACTGGGGGTTTGAGTGTTTTGAGGGCACGAAGACATGGAAACTTTGTGTTTGTGGACTAGTTTCTTTTACAAAGGGTTGCTGGTTTGCTACTGCTATTTTTGACTTTGCGGTGTCATAGATTTCATTATGCAAGGGTACCTAGAGCAAGAGAGATACTTTTAAAAAGTATTTTATAAGTGGAAATCAATGCATTTTCTTCAAATGTACATTAATAAATGGTGTTTGCACCTATCTAACAAATGGTGTTTGCACCCAGAAATCAGTTAGACAGATACTCAGAGGGGCTAATCCTAAATCCAATCAGATTAATTGTGCGAGTAAGGTTTACTCCTGAGTAAGGAGTATAGGACCAGACTCTAATTTTACCCATGATGGATTTCATGCAAAAATTTTAGAGAATGTTTTTTGAAATTTTGGTTCTTAAACATAATGGGCCAGATTCTCAGTTTATGTAAACTGGCATAGTTCCTTTGATCCGGAGTATAACTAAACCCAGAAATGTCTGCAAATCTAAATATGAGGCAAACCGCAACTGATCAAGAAGGCCTTGACTTACGAGGCATATATAACTCCATTCTTTGTAATATTTTCATATTTAATCTCTTTATCAATCTTTTTGTTGATAACTATGTGCCAGAACCAATCACCCATTGAAGTAGAAGACAAAACACCATCTGACTTCAATTGGGCACAGTCAGGTCTAATATTAGTGGCATTTTCTTTGATTATTCCTTCTAGGTTACTATATGTGGATACATTTTTTCTTATGGTACACTTTGCTCTCCAGAAACCCTTCCCATGCAGCCTTCCCTGGTGAATTCATCCACATGATTTACTGTAGTCTCTGGTAAGAATTCCCGTTGCTTAAATTAATTGAGGATATATTTAGAACATTGAATTAACTACGAAAATGTGGTTTTAGGATGAGAATCAATCATGACTAGTTCATTTTAATTATCTTTTAATCTCTTTTAAACAATCTGTTTATTATTATTTTATTTATCTGGCTACAAAGTGCTTGAGCAATGCATTAATGCAAGAATGGCCTGTTACTGCCACATATTGCTTCTCAGCTTGGTTTGTTGATGGATATGAAAGATGACAGATTTTTAGAAGGACTGTAATACATATTTTAATGAGATTTATATATTTTACCTTTAGTACAGACTTTAATTTTCTTGTGTTTTGTGTATTTATGATGTGATTTTTGTTTCATCAAAAATACTGATACTGGGCTACAACTCGGCTATGATTAAAGATATATATATATATATATCTTTTTCCAGAAGAAAATGTTCTCTAGCACCATGAGATGCTAACAGAACAGGATATAAATTATATTATGGTGTTACACGGAGAATGCTCAAGATACATTTTCTTTTATAGTAGGAAAAGGTGAATCATTTCAAGTGACAAACTGTTAGTATCTTCTCCTCAAAAGAAATCTTCTCAAAAATGAACAAAGTAGTGGATTCATTAATAATAATACTAATAAATAATAATGATAATTAGTTCAGAGCATTTTGTGGTTGGCTCTTGGATTCACAAAAGACTAGGAGCATGTTTGAATAACTCTATATCAGGGATTGGCAACCATTGGCATGCGGCCTATCAGGGAAATCTGCTTGCAAGTCGGGATGGTTTGTTTACCTGCAGCATCCGCAGGTTCGGCCGATCGCAGCTCCCACTAGCCGTGGTTCACCGTTCCAGGCCAATGGGGGCTGCGGGAAGTGGTGGGGGCCGAGGGATGTTCTGGCCGCCACTTCCCGCTGCCCCCACTGGCCTGGAACAGCGAACCATGGCCAGTGGGAGCTGCGATCAGCTGAACCTGAGGATGCTGCAGGTAAACAAACTGTCCTGGTCTGCCAGTGGATTTCCTTGATGGGCCATGTGCCAAAGGTTGCCGATCCTTGCTCTATATCATGATATGGTTGGCTCTGATGGTCGATTTTCAAAAGGGAAAGGAAATTCCAAGAACTAGTAAAAAATAATAATCTTCGTGGGCAGGAAGATGCCCCCTTGGCCAATGGGGGGAAATGCACAGGTTCATTTTCCAGACAAAATGACTTAATATTTTAAATAACACTGGTCTACAATTTTTGAGAAGTTGTCTGCTTCAGAGATAAAATGTGCTATTTATTATGTATTTTGATGTGCTGAATTCAAATATGACAATTAAAACAACTGATTGGCTACTGTTTCTAAGATATTTAAGTTTTTACATTTTATCTATGTATATTGTGTAGATAGTGGAGTTTTAATCATAAATTGTAAACCTAGGTCTTTTCATGTGCTTATGGTTGCTTTACATGATAATATTTCACCTGTCCTGTTTATGTAACACTTTAAAAATCAGCAAAAGGGTTATATAAATAAAATTTATTATGAAACAAAAGGCAAAAAACTATTATGTACATAGTTTAGCCTTATTCAGTGACTACTCGGCGCTTCTTGGCTTGTCTCTTGTATTCATTAAATGGAGTATCTCTTGTCACTGTCCAGCAATAGTCTGCAAGCATTGATGGGCTCCATTTGCCCTGATAGCGTTTCTCCATTGTTGCAATGTCCTGGTGAAATCGCTCGTCGTGCTCGTCGCTCACTGCTCCGCAGTTCGGTGGAAAAAAATCTAGATGAGAGTGCAAAAAATGTATCTTTAGTGACATGTTGCAACCAAGGCTTTTGTATGCCTTGAGGAGGTTTTCCACCAACAACCTGTAGTTGCGTGCCTTGTTGTTTCCGAGAAAATTTATTGCCACTAACTGGAAGGCTTTCCATGCCGTCTTTCCCTTGCCACGCAGTGCATGGTCAAATGCATCATCTCGAAGAAGTTCACGAATCTGAGCACCAACAAAGACACCTTCCTTTATCTTAGGTTCACTTAACCTTGGAAATTTTCCACGGAGGTACTTGAAAGCTGCTTGTGTTTTGTTAATGGCCTTGACAAAATTCTTCATCAGACCCAGCTTGATGTGTAAGGGTGGTAACAAAATCTTCCTTGATTTAACAAGTGGTGGATGCTGAACACTTTTCCTCGCAGGCTCCAATGACTGTTGGAGTGGCCAATCTTTCTTGATGTAGTGGGAATCTCTTGCACGACTATCCCATTCGCAGAGAAAACAGCAGTACTTTATGTATCCAGTCTGCAGACCAAGCAAGAGAGCAACAACCTTCAAATCGCCACAAAGCTGCCACTATGTTGGTCATAGTTTATGCACCTCAAAAGTTGTTTCGTGTTGTCATAGGTTTCCTTCATATGGACTGCATGACCAACTGGAATTGATGGCAAAACATTGCCATTATGCAGTAAAACAGCTTTAAGACTCCTCTTCGATGACTCAATGAACAGTCTCCACTCATCTGGATCGTGAAGGATGTTGAGGGCTGCCATCACACCATCGATGTTAATGCAGGCTACAAGATCACCTTCCATGAAGAAGAATGGGACAAGATCCTTTTGACAGTCACAGAACATGGAAACCCTAACATCACCTGCCAGGAGATTCCACTGCTGTAGTCTGGAGCCCAACAGCTCTGCCTAGCTCTTGGGTAGTTCCAAATCCCTGGCAAGATCATTCAGTTCACCTTGTGTTATGAGGTGTGGTTCAGAGGAGGAGGATGGGAGAAAATGTGGGTCCTGTGACATTGATGGTTCAGAAGCAGAAGTTTCATCCTCTTCCTCTTCCTCATCTGACTCAAGTGAGAATGATTCTGGTGCATCAGGAACCGGCAGTCCTTCTCCCTGGGGTACTGGGCGTATAGCTGATGGAATGTTTGGATAATGCACAGTCCACTTTTTCTTCTTTGACACACCTTTCCCAACTGGAGGCACCATGCAGAAGTGACAATTGCTGGTATGATCTGTTGGCTCTCTCCAAATCATTGGCACTGCAAAAGGCATAGATTTCCTTTTCCTGTTCAACAACTGGCGAAGATTTGTTGCACAAGTGTTGCAGCATATGTGTGGGGCCCACCTCTTGTCCTGATCTCCAATTTGGCAGCCAAAATAAAGGTGATAGGCTTTCTTAACCATAGTGGTTATACTGCGCTTTTGTGATGCAAAAGTCACTTCACCACAAACATAGCAGAAGTTATCTGCACTGTTCACACAAGTACGAGGCATCTCTACTCACTTTGGCTAAACAGAAATGTGTCCCTTTGCAAAATCAAACAGAGACAGATAAGAGAGCATGTCACTGTATGATTTCTAGAGCTGATATAGGGCAATTTGTCCAGCAGAGTGATGTAATCTTCGTTATGATTGCATCGTGTTATTCTAGAAATAACACGATGCAATTCATATCATGTCTGATGCAATACCAGCTTCAGATTGCATCATTCATTCTTTTGCCTAAAAAGCAAGTACTGTCCAAACCCAATCATAGATTTATTCATAGATCCAGTCAAAGATGTATTTTAGTCATTTCTGGTTTAAATTGAGATCCCTTCCCTTTATAACTCACTTATCCTCCGCCATTCCCAAGTCAAGGGTCATATATGCTGACCCAATAGCATATCTTGAAAACTAGAGCCAATCAATAATTTTAAGCTTCATTTTCCTTTTCAGTGACCCAGAATTAGTAAAGTTTGACTACATTTATTTCAGAAGCATTTTGGCTGTCGAGCAGTGTAATTTGCTCACATCACATAGCGAGTCCATGGCAAGCTTCTGGGAAACTATTTTTCACCTCACTACTCTGAACCTGTGCTTGTTGGAGGAATTGAGTGGTGGGGAAGAGAAGGCAAAGATTGCTTTAAGCCATTTCTGTGTTTTCCCATATTCTGCAGCTGTCCTAGGGCCTTTCCGGCTTCAAGCGTAAGTTACAACATCACCATGGCTACTCTAACATACTTTCTATTTGAAGCAGCCCCTTATGTGGCCTCTGGCAGCCAAGAATGGAGTGCAATGCACTCCTGCCACACACCCTTCGGTTCCCAGCATTTCCCCTACAATGGGGACTGCAAATGGAGGTAGTGTAGGGCTGTTGTGACAGCTCTGCATCTCTGAGGATATTCACTAAGGAACACTTTTATCCCCTTCATACCACTGGAGGGGCCACAAAAGAACAAAGATTTGCCCTCATGCGGGGTCATGGGCCAGTAATTCAGCTGCCTTGTGCCTCCGTCCCGTAACTGAAAAACAGGGATAGCAATAGTTCCATACTTCAGAAAGAGGCATTGTGAAGTTAAGCTCATTAATGTATGAGGTGCGTTCAAACGACTTAATGATGAGTGGCAATGAAAAGTCTATGCCTCAATAAATAGTAGGCTGCAAACTGTTTTACAGTCTCTCACATAGAGTTTCCCCTGTCACAAATTATGTCACTTTTTCTTTTAGAAAGATACCATCAGCAGGAGGCTTAGTAATGTCAAATGTAATTAAAAATTTAATTTTCAAAGACATTTCACAGTTTATTCACATGGAGAATGGCTTCCTACCCTATGAACTTTCAGGCTCCTGGGCTGAGCCAAATAGTTAAAAATGTCCTTAAAATCCTTGCTTTCCCTCATGAACGTAACAAGGCACTTGTCAGATTAACAAGTTTGCAGTGAAGGCTAGGCTAATGGTATGGAGCTTGAAAGCATAAAAAGGGCTTGTTCACCAGTTTTCATCCCTGGCAAATTACTTATTGCAGCTTCTGTTTTGCTGTATTTTAATACCGTAGTCCCTAGTTTCTTCTTCTCCCTCCCTTCTTTACTGAATCCTCCACTCTATTCTCTTCTTCAACCTTGACTTGCCTCTCTATCCTAATACAAATTCCACCCTATTAATCCTTAGCCCCTGCTCTCCCCCAATCTCTTGATTCCTCCAGTCCTCCTCTATCTAAGGCTATGTCTAACTCGGAGCAATGATTATGATTCCCAGCTCATGCTACCTCTCATTGAGCTAGAACAGGCAGCAGCGAGCAGCAGCACAAGCTAGCGCTAGCCATCCCCAGTACATCACCACAAGTTTGTGCCTGGGGTGGCTAGCCCATGCCACCGCTTGCTACTGCGGCGACACTACTCAATGAGAGCTAGCACTAGTACATCTGCATGAGCTGGGAATCACCCCCCCTACTTCCAAGTGTAGATGTAGCCTAACTTACCTATTTTGATGGCTCATAGCATCTGAACACCTCAGAATCGTTCAAGTATTATTCTCACAAATGCCAGGGGCATTATCCCCATTGTACAACAGAAACCTGAGTGACTTGCTTCTGATCACACAGGAAGTCTATGGTTGAGAAGAGACATGAAATCAGGTCTCCCAAGTCCTAGGCTAGTGCTCTAGCAAACATTTACATCACCACCCCTCACACACACGTATATCCCCCCCAGCGCTATCAAAGATTCCAGCCTAATGACACCATTTGTCCACATCTTTCTGTTTAAGAAACTTATATAGCATATAGCCCGCATTACAACAGTATCTGAGCTCCTCCCAGTCTGTAATGTATCTAGCCAAACAACACCCCAGTGAGGTCAGGAATAGCTGTTAGTTCCCCATCTGTGAAATGCAGTTGAGATAAGGGAGACACTCAGGGTCACACAGAAAGTCTGCTGTCAAGCAGGGAATTAAATTAGGGTTTCCCAAGTCCCAGATGATTAGTGCCTTAACCATTAGACCATCCTTCCTCCTCTCTGCTGGGTCACAACCCACCTCTGTGCAAGTTCCTTGTAGGTAGTGCCAAATTAATGAAACTTTAAAAGAGATAATTTGGGGGATGAAGGTAGGCAGCAGAGACATGCCCACAAAGTGATTATTGCATGATTGGGGCCTAAAAGAAGAGAGTAAAGTATTGTCTACTATCTGTAATTGTGGTAATTTGTGGTCTTCTCATGCATGCATGTGTGCGCACACATGCACTGGGAGCACACAGTGCTTGAAATTCACATCAATCACTGATTTTGCAAAACGATTCAGCTTTGGTTGGTGACTATCAATCACTCTGTAGCTACCTCTGTGCATCAGATCATTTAATTAACTGGCTTGATTCATTAACATATTCTGCTAGGACATTTAGGGTAAACAGCAGCTACTACATTTTCTGTCATCTCCGCAAGGATGAAACATACCAGATCAGCTATCCTTACTCCTTACTTGGGCAAAACGCCGATTGCCCACAGTAGCAGTTTGGAGTGAGGATGAAGGGTTGAGTAGTGTGCTTAGAAACAAAACATCAACCTGCTTACATAATGGTGCATGTCTTAAGTACTAACAATAACTAATAATAATTCAAGAACAAGAGGGATTAATAATATCTACTATTTGTATCCCAGGAAAAAGTGCAGATAGGTGAAAGAGTTCGTCTTCCTCTCTCCACCTCTCCATGATCTCATTTTTCTTCCGCTTCATCTTCTCTCCTCTCATCAGCCTCGCTCTCTGCTTTGCTCCCTCTATTAGTGCTTTATGAACTTCTCCTAGTCAAGTGCTGAGACTGTTACATCATTGCTAAGTAAATGACACAACAGGTCTAAGGGATGGCAGTGGAGAGGGAAGCACAAGGGAAATGTTGCTGTCTATTCAAATTGTTAATACGATTTTAAACAACCTGATTCTGAGCTCACATTGCTTTCACACACATGTAACTCCATCGGCTTCAATAACCTTACTCCTCATTCACGCCAGCTTAACTGAGAACAGAATCAGGCCCAATCACTCCCCTAACGATTGAGAAAATTGGGCCTCTGAGTCCTGGCCCTGCCTCCAGAAATGCCCTATATTGATGCTTCAGAGGTCATAAAATTACACAGCACTCTTAAAAAATTTAGCAAACTCTGTTGACTCAATGACACCCTGTGGCAAAGAGACAAAGCTGTTATGGAAATATTTTATTACTTCCAAGTTTATCAGCCATTAGTTTCATCCATCTTTCACCATCTACTTTTCAGAACATGTAATAATGTAGAGGAGGGATGTGGCAGTTTTCACTCCCTCTTTTCTTAGTTTTGAGTATCTCAGTCAAGCCCCTCTAAAATGATGCAGGCTAAATAATCCTCTGTCTCATCAGCCATGATTCTAACCATGTCTGTAACTGTCCTCACTAGAACATATCGATAAACCACTCTGCTGTTTCCCCATCAAGTGCATGCCTCATTCACAATGACTCAGACCTCTGCCTAGAACTGCTCAATCTATTTCATGACCCTCTAGCTCAGTGCATTTACTGCTCAGCGGGAGTCCCCTCATTCCAATGCAGCTAGGCCACAATCAACTTCCATCAGGCGTAAGTAATATGTTGATTTAAAAAAAACCCAATATTGATCTTTTAAATCTCATAATTACAATGCATTTAGTAGTGTTCGAGCTATGAGATTGCTCAATCAGCTGAACATCCTAAAACCTATATTCTGTACAGCCACTGACTGATCCTCCTCTTATTCACATCACAGTGGTGTAAGTCAGGAGCTATTCAGCTGAAGTCAGTGGAGTTACACCAATGCAACCTCCATTTAAGAACCTGATTCAATTGCAATTGAAGTCAAAGGGAGTTCATCCACGGCCTTATTAAAGAGAGATCAAGTCTAGGGCAGAAATTTCTGCTCTGCATTACAGGGTAGGTAGTCCCAGTTTGTCAAATTCAGTGTAAGCAGGCATTAGTGCCAGTGATGTAGTTATTTGGGCCCAATTCTTATTATTCATTTCTATTTATTATTTGTGTTGCTGTAGACCCAGTCATGGACCAGGACCCCATTGTGCCAGGCGTTGTACAAACACGGAGCAAAAAATACAGTCCCTGCCCCAAAGAACTTACAATCTAAGTATAAAACAAGAGACAACAGACAGATGCGGATTAATGGGGGAGCCCAAGGAAATAAGAAGACAATATTGGTCAGCATGATAGGCAGTGGTCTCAGCACTCCAGCAGCCTAACTGTTGTCAAGTTTTTTGGAGGCATCATTTTTGTAGGCAGAGAAGGAATTTGAAGGAGGATTATGAGGTAGCTTTGCAGAAGTTTGTTGGGAGCTCCTCCCAAGCACATGGGGCAGCATGGGAGAAAGCACAAAGGAACTTGTTAGAATATTTAACAAATGGGTGATGGAGGCTGGGATCAAGGGCTGCCATCAAGAGTCACCATCACGATAGTGAATGAGAGATGGTAGCTAGAGTGGGGGTATGCTGTGAAGGGCCTTGAAAGTGAAGACAGGATGTAAATCCAGGCAAAATTCATCCCAGATTGTTTCACATTGTTGAGCACATTGTTGAAATATTCTAGTATTTGCCGGGGTGAGGGTGGAATGAAATGAAACTAAATATACTTGCTTTGTTTTGTTAGTTTGTCAACCCCAGCTGGAAGTATGCATGTACAATGCTCCCGGGGAACTTTGTTTTGTAATAGGGGATGTCTCTCTTCACAGTCCAGGCTTATTCTTTTCCTCTGTGATCCTCCAGTCCAAACTGCTCTTGAGTCCCGGTCTAAAAAAAAGAGAGGCCCCCTTAGGACCTCCTAGAAACTTGTCAGAATGTACTGCCACTGAAAGGCTTCTATGTTAATCATGCAGTCTTTGTCTTTTGTTCATCTGAATCCAAAAATAATGAGAAGATGAGAGCTGCACTTTTAGTGGCCCTTCAGTTTTGAAGTAAATTGCAGTCTGCAAGTGTTTTCCCCCTAGGTCACATCCCTGCTTTCAGAGTGCCCGCATCGATGCCACTTTGGGAAATGTTAGAATGTCTGGGCACTACAGTGCCTGGCTGGAAAAGATCATTTGCTGATATACATTTGATGACACAGGTGGGAATGTGAGGGGGGGAAGGCAAAGGGTTGTTTTGTTGTGAGCTAATACAGAAATTATGGTGGGATTTTAGCATATATGCTTTACGTCTTGAGTCTAATGTCTAATTTTCTACCCCAAAATGTATATGATTATTTTTACATGCAATATTGCCTTCTGGAGACAGATTGCTGGGAACTGGCAAGTAGTCTAGAAACAAGAATTAGGCTACATCTACACTACAGGGGGGGTCAATTTAAGATACGCAAATTCAGCTACATGAATAGCGTAGCTGAATTCGACGTATCGCAGCCGACTTACCCCGCTGTGAGGACGGCGGCAAAATCGACCTCTGCGGCTTCCCGTCGACGGCGCTTACTCCCACCTCTGCTGGTGGAGTAAGAGTGTCGATTTGGGGATCGATTGTCGTGTCCCAACGGGACGCGATAAATCGATCCCCGAGAGGTCGATTTCTACCCGCCGATTCAGGCGGGTAGTGTAGACCCAGCCTTAGACTCAAGAAAAGAGGGATCAAGGGAAGTTAGCGATGACCAGTATAATGTAAAGATAGTCGACTGGCTCTTGTTTCATGTCCACTCCGAAGGTGGGTTCCAGAGTGGATGTTGAAAGTTGCTGCTCAGATGTCAGTCTGGAGATGAGGTGCAGACAGAACCAGTCCTTGCTTCAGGAGGGAGGGAATGGCACTGGCAGGTCATTCTTGACACACTTCTCTTCCCCCCGCTCCCACGAAATCTGAGAAAGACATTCCCATTTGCCAAACTTCAGAAGCCCAGCCCTCCCTAGAAAAACAGTAAGGAGTAAAAACCTCACTTCACTTTTACTCACGAAAGCTTATGCCCAAATAAATCTGTTAGTCTTTAAGGTGCCACCAGACTCCTTGTTGTTTTTGTAGATACAGACTAACACGGCTACCCCCTGATACTAGAAAAACAGTGAGAGCACCAGCGAGCCAGAGGAGCCAGTATACTGGAGCTATGGTACAATCCTTTGCATTACATGGGGATTATTTAGTAAGAAACAGTACCCAGTGGAACTACCTCCATGATTGCTAGTGATTACCCATTAGTCTGTTTCTAGACTGGAGAATGCCGGGTTTGCGGTTGAGATCCCTGTGGTGTTTTCCATTTGTTTGCAAGCCCTGCCAGTAACCCTTCTCTGCTGTCCTCAACGGTAAGGTTCCTATTGAATCCCAGCCAGAAATTAATGCTGGAATCTTCTGATAGACCTCCCAGGAGACAGTGGAACTACTCACCTCCCTCTCTGCAACTAAGTGAGTCATGCCCAAAGGGTCTGCCATGAAGTAATTACTATACAAAGTTATGTTGTTTCTTCGCATCATAGGTTCTTAAACTGTGGTCTGTGGAGCAGGGCTGGCTCCAGCATTTCTGCCGCCCCAAGCAAAAAAAAAAAATAAAAAAAGCCGTGATCGGTGGCAGCAATTGGGGGCGGGGGGAAAAGCCGCGATCGGCGGTGGCAGTTCAGCGGCAGGTCCTTCGCTCCTAGAGGGAGTGAGGGACCTGCCGCCCCCAAATTGCCGCAGGTGCCGCCCCTCTCCCTTGGCTGCCCCAAGCGCCTGCTTGTTAAGCTGGTGCCTGGAGCCGGCCCTGCTGTGGAGAGCTCAGTGGTGGTCTGTGGATCTTTTGCTGGTTGTGTGAAAAGAACTGGCAGGTCACAAGGTACTGGCTGTCCTTGTTTCCCGTGCTAAATTACATTAAAAGACAGCTAAACTACATTAATTTTACAGAGATTAATTTTCCATGAAAGCAATTGCTGGAGTTGCCACAGGGACGTTATTGAGAATGGGAGAAGAGTGTCTATGAGATCATCACTCCATTAAGATGTGTTCCACACTAGGAAGAGGTTTAATAACCCCTGTTTTACAGATTTATATGTTACTTTTTAAGGTCCTGCATACAACTGCAGACTGTATTCTTCTTTGGCCATATTTCCTTTTCCGTATTGTTTTTGCATGTGAAATATTTTGTAGCTGACACATGAATCTCTGATTTGAATAAGCAAGGGCCACTAAATCATGTTCACTTCACTTTAAAATACAGGCACACAAAGTAAAAGACATCCATCTGTCTAGCTTGCTATGGTAATCTGACCAGCAAAACTGCCTTAAGTTGTTGTCTGAGATTTCCCAGAAAACTTCAGTCTTAAATAGAGCTTATGAATTCTGTCACTCATCTGTAGAGGAAGCATAGCCCCAAACAAAGACTATACCCATCTCACAGGTAGATCTTTAGTTACAGAAGTTTGGAAAACAGATGCATCTCTTCTCATAGATCACATTTCCTGGTCAAAACCAGCTCCATTGTACATCAATACCAAGTTTTAGACCTGAATATATGTATAGGGCCAGATCCTCAGCAGGTGGTGATAAGCATAGCTTCACTGAATTAAAATTAGATACACTGATTTACATCAGCCGAGGATCTGGCCCATACAATATAATAAAGCCTTCTGACCACAGCTGAGACTACAGTAGAACCTCAGCATTACGAATACCTCAGGAATGGAGGTTGTTCGTATCTCTGAGATGTTAATAACTCTGAACAAAACGTTATGGTTGTTCTTTCAAAAGTTTCCAACTGAACATTGACTCAATACAGCTTTGAAACTTTACTATGCAGTAGAAAAATGCTGCTTTTAACCATCATAATTTAAAAGAAACAAGCACAGAAATAGTTTCCTTATCCATCTTTAGAAAAACATTCCCTTAATTTTTTTAGTCGTTAACATTTAACGCAGTACAGTAGTGCATTTCCTTTTTTGGGGGGGGGGGGGGGGGAAGGAGCTGTCTCTGCTGCTGGTGATTGTATAATTCCAGTTCTAAATGAGGTGTGTGGTTGACTGGTCAGTTCATAACTCTGGTGTTTGTAACTCTGAGGTTCTACTGTAATTAACAAAATTTACACGGCAACTGTGCTGAGTAGTTAGAGAAAATATCAATGTAGGAATTGGAAATGCTAAATAGCTTTCAAAATACAAAACTATAGAGTGCAGTTCCATAATGCAACAGGAGATAAGTGAGTGAGGGAAGATGTTTGGGTGCCATTTTTTATTCTCCTATTTCAGAAACTGTGTTTGGGAGAAAGGACAGAGCTACTCCCAAATTAGAAGTCTTAGCACAGGCTCCTTGCCTGTCCAGGAAAAGCAGAGAATCAGGGCTGGTTCTGGTCCATGCAGGGAGACATCAAGAAAGCCTCAGAATGGGTGCATTCACGTTTTTGCTTTCAGTTCTTACCCCTTGCAGTGACCTTCTCTCCTCTGTCCCTATAGGATGGCAATAATGATGGCTATTGTAAACTACTGTCCTTCATATGAGCGGTATGTACTTGGGCTAATTTGTCAACAATAGAAAATTCTATTTTGGGTCATATTGCCCGATATTAACCAATAGGATTTTTGTAAAAAAATTCCAGTTATGAACATCTCTATGTATACTTTATGTATGTATATAAATGTGTGTGTGTATACACTTTGTATACACTTTGTATACACACACATACACACAAAACATTTCGTTCGTGTTAGCACTTACGTTCTTTGAAGCAAAAACAATTAAGTAAGGATAAACAAAAAATGATTGTTATGAAGTGCTCTAGAGACTCTTATTTGTTAAGGGCAAGATCTATTTCTCCCAGAGATCCCAATTGCTCAGGCTCTATACAGGACATATGTGGGTGGATACGGAGAAGAAATTTACCTCGTAAGTTGGGGTGAGAACACAAGGCTACATCACAGCTTCCCCTGTGGGATGGAATAGTGGCCACAGTCCCTTCACACAACTTGCACAGGTTTTTGCAGCCACTTTCTCTTTGTAAACCTGGATCCTGTATCTCTTTCTTCTGTCCTGCACCATGCCTGGCCTCTGTTGCCACTTTCATGCCAGTTTGTGCTTCCCTTCACAGATGTGGTCCTCAGTCGTGCAGGGACCGGCTTTCTACACCACAGATTAATAGCACACAAAGGGCTAAATTATGGCTTTGCCACAAGCCCAGTGTAAAGGGTAGCATGTAACCGTGCTGCCTCAAGAGCAAACCTGGAACCAGATTGTCACCATCTGGTTCCTGGCTTCCCTCTTGCTCTGGAAGGCTTGAGGGGAAAGTAATCTGCACCAACCCTACAGCTGGTGCACATTGCTTCCCACTCTAGGCCAGCTCAGCTATGCTGGCCCGTGCACTGGAGCGGCAGAGCCAAGGTTCCATCCATTGCCTACTCACCTGTGCAGGAGGGGCAGGACCAGCCCTCTGAGGACTGTTGCCCTCTTGCACTGTGACCCAAGATACTGGTAGCCTGGGCAGAGGACTAAAGTAGTGCCTTATTGCCTTACTGCTGACACCATGTAAAGATCAACACATAGGAAGCCATTAACAGTGCACGACAACAAGAAGTTTTATTGGTCTTCAGCATTGCCAATTCTGGTGCTTTTATTAAGAGTCTTATGATATTTGGGTTTTCCTAAAGCCCTGGACCCTGGAGTTACACATTTAAAAACAAAGAAACAAACAAACAAACAAGGGAAATTTCTAACCCTCATGGTTGCAAAGAAAAGCTTGAAAATGTGACTCTCTAAAGGTTCAAAGAGCCAGAAGGCAAGTGAACAGAAGTCCAATTTCATAATTTTGGTGGAGAGGGTGGGAGGAAGATAACTCATTACTGGGTTCTACAAGCCCTATGAGAAATGTTATTCACTCTGACTTTTCATCTACTGCCACCTTATCGACTAACTATTTACATATATACAGGTCGAAAATTCTTATACCAGCCACCAAACTCTCCTGCACAGACACTTAGGACAGGTCACAATTTGCCCTTAGTGATTAGCACCTAGCACAGTGGGGCCTGGTCTAGGCTGGGACCTCTGGCACTGCTGTAATACCAATAATAAATAATATTGGTAAATGGCTAATTCCTTCATTTCTTAGCATATTATGGATTCACTATTCAGATTAATTATTTATGCACGACCCAAGAGCTGAGACAGTAAAACAATACAAAGGCTGTAAATTCCATCCCACCCCTAAGCCTCCCCCAGGCCCAAGCAATTTACAAAGCCAACAGGTTTGAGACAATGATGATTTTTTTCATCCCCTTTTCAGCCCCTATTCCATTTTCTAGGACTCCTAATTCTGTGGCCTAAACAAGTTATATCCGGCATACTTAAGTCTACCATTTCCCACAGGTAGGGTGACCATATTTTCCCAAAGGGAAAATGGGACACTACACGGGACTGGCCCAAGGCTCCACTCACTCCCTCATGTGGGCCAGCCCAAGGTCCCCCTGCCTGCCATCCACCTGCCCTCCCACCCATGGAGCTGGCTCCAGTCCCCTTGCCTGTTGCCCACTCACGTGCAGGGCTGCCCCCAGCCTCCCTGCCAGCCGCCTGTCCGCATGGGGCTGCCCCCAGCCCCTCGGCCTGCCTGCCACCTGCCTGCACAGTGGCGCTGGAACAGGTTTTGGAGTGTGGGTGCTGAGCTACATCCCTCTTACCCCTGTCTGCACCCCGCACTGCCCCCTAGAGCTGGGGCTGGGAGTAGGCCTGTGGCTCCAGGAGGAGGGGATGCAGACAGGGATAAGGCAGTGGAAGCTGGGGCCACAGCTAAGGGCGGGCATGGAGCCCTGGGCGAGGGGCTGGCAGCGGAGCCTCTGGGCATGGGTCCAGGGGCTGGGTGGAATCCTGGGGCCAGCTGCGGAGTCCCTGGGGCGGGTGGCCGAGCAAGACCCGGGGCTGGCGGCCAAGTGGGACCTAGGGCTGGCAGTGGAGCCACCAGGCAGCAGCGGGGCCAGTGGCTGGGATCCTGGGTAGCAGGGACGTGGGGCTGGCAGCCAGAATAGTGGGTGAAAAACCTGGGGGTACTGCAGTACCTCCTGCACACCTACTTCCCATGCCTATGTGCCTGCATGGGGCTGGCCTGAGTTCCCCCTCTTCTCCTTGCATGTGGGACCAGCTCAAGGCCCTCCCCTTCCCTGTGCGTGTGTGACTGGCCCGAGGCCCCCCTCTGCCTACTGCACATGGGGCTGGCCCAAGACCCCCACCCCCCTGCCGCCTGCCCACATGGGTCTAGCCCGGCCCCAGCTGCTCTCCCGAGCCCGCCCTCCTGTGCAGGGCTGGTATTGCTGCTCCTCCCCTCCTTCCCCCCTCACATTCTTCTGCGCTCTTCTAGGGGTTGCACCCCACTTTTCTGGCAAAGCTCTGCCTTTGTCCCATTTGCTTTTGCCAACTAGTGTCCAGTTTTGCCCCCAAAATTGGGATAGCCGGGACAGGGTTTAAAAAGGGACTTTCCCGGCCAAAATGGGAGGTATGGTCGCCCTGCCAACAGGGGGCACTTCTGCAATTAACTTGCTGTTCTAGTGTGCACATGAGTCAAGTGGGAATGGGTGAAAGGTTGAGCTGAATTCCTGGTGTGTTAACTTCTCTGAAGCGTTAAAAAAATCATAATGAGCATGCAAAAAAAACAACAACAAAAAAACAAAACACTCTTTAAAAAAACAAAGATGAATTAAAATGTTCAAAGTAAATCTGGGCCAGATCCTCAGTGATGTAAACTACTGTAACTCCACTGACTTCAGTGTGTATTAGGGATCAATTTTTGTTAGGGATATTGATGTCAGTGGAGCTATGTCGATTTAGCCCAGCTAAAAAGCTGCTGTTTACTTTATTTATGTATTAAAATCCACATGCACATGCACACACTCACAGAAACACACCTCTCTAAAATTTTGCTTGCAATTTTTAGGTTACACTAGACAATTTTTATCGGGAGGATCACTTTAGAAAAAGCAAGCACAGCAGCCTAAGATGGGAGAAGGTCACTGTGGTGTTCCCAACACACATGATCCTGGTTTAACAGAGGTTGAGCCCTTCCCTTCTGCTTTTGCTTCATTTGAGAGTTCCCAGCTGAAGTGAACTTTCAACTCTGATCTGGCTGTGTTGGTTCATCAGCTCTGAAACTCCAGATGCAGGGCTTGTGTTGCTTTAGAAGGCTGCACACTGCATCCCTAATAGAAATCTCTTGCTCACTATCTGTCAGGAATATTTAAATGCATCCATCACTGACAGAGCACAAATCAAATCAGATATTTATCGGGGACTCCAATTTTTCTCCTTTCTTTTAATTTGAAAGAGCTGTGACAATGGTAACATATTCAACAAGAGAAAAATCAGTTTGCTTGAAGACAATGCACACGGAAACTATTGAAGACAGTTTCACTATGGGCAGTCTCACAACTTTCACTCTCTCTTTCCCTCGTTCTCTCATATTATTTCTGCTACCCAACTCCTACATATGCTCAACAGAGTGTCAGTTTGCAGCACTGACACTTAAGGAGGTATAAGTAAATTTTTAACTCTCTTGGGTCCAACAATCCGATGTTATTAACAGGGCCGGCTCTAGGATTTTTGCGCCCCAAGCAAAAACAATTTTGGCCGCCCCCCCACCCCCCCGGGTTTTTTTCTTACCCCACCCCCAGCCCCGCCTCAACCCCGCCCCTTCCCCAAATCCCCAGCCCTGCCTCCTCCCCCAGGCTCTCAAGCCTAGGAGGGAGGGAGGGAGAGGGAGAAGCAGCGCGTGCGCCGCGGCCACTCGGGGTCTCCCCCTCCCTCCCAGGCTCTCAAACCTGGGAGGGAGAGGGAGCAGCGGCGCGCGAATCAGCTGTTTCGCGTGCCATGGCCGCTCGGGATCTCCCCCTCCCTTCTGGGTTTGAGAGACTGGGAGGGAGGGGGAGCAGCGGCGCGCGAGCGACAGCAGCAGAGGTGAGTTAGGGCGGCCGGGGCACATTTTTAGGGGCGGCATGGCCCGCGCCAGAATGCCGCCCCTAAAAATGTGCCACCCCAAGCACCAGCTTGTTTTGCTGGTGCCTAGAGCCGGCCCTGGTTATTAATGAAGTATAAGTTTAAAAAATGTAGCTACCCCTATCCTAATCAGCAAAGAAGCTAACTGACTTCTTGGAAATTCTTCCAGTATAACAGGAATCTCTGCAGAGACATATTGCTGGAGTAGCCAGTACGTAGCACCCAGTGTATGGCACATGGAGGGGGAAAAAGGGATGAGTGGATGGAGTGCAAAAAATGGGAGGACACTGGTCAGGGCATTAGCCTAGGCCAGGATTTAGGAGACCTCAAGTACTTGTTCTGCCACAAACTTCCTGTGGGACTTTGGCCCAGATCCTCAAAGGTGTTTAGGTGCTTAAATCAATGGGCGTTAATTGCCTAAATACCTTTGAGGATCAAGGCCTCAGTGCCTGAGTTCCCCATATGTAAAATGGGCATCCTAGCACTTTCCTACCTCCCTCGCTTTTTTTGAGGATAAACACAATTAAAGATTGTGAGGCACTTGGAGGATAGGGTAATGGGGGCCATATATGTACCTAAGATCTAGCACTGTTGCACTGTTGCAAAGCAGTCATAGTGCACATATATGGGCTAGAGTCTGAGCTGGTGCAAATATGCCACAATCTAGCCTGATACTTTTAATGAGCACTTTTTAACTTATAAGAGTTTCAAAGGAAATTGAATTGGCCAGTTGCAAAACTGTTTTGTGCTTCCCCAATGAGAGAACAGAGTTGACTTAAAAAGCAACAAGAACAACAAATGACGTGAATGATGGGTAGCTAAGGCTACTGCTGTTTACACACACTTACTGTTTTCTTATTTTCATGGTTTTATTCTGTGTCGAAATATGTGTTTACATGACAAATTAGAGTGGTGCACAACAAGCCGTTATAGCCTGGTGGGTAAATGATTAGCATTTCAAATATATTTATAAATTAATTTATAAATACTTACTTACTCCATAGATTATAATGCTTTTATTCGAGTTTAGCTGCTATCCTATCCCATTTTTGTAACATTTATTAATTCCTTTTATTCCTGATTCAGAAGTATAACATGCCAATTAAAAACAGATTAAAATGTCTATTTTTGCCAAGCCATTGCATGCGATCGAGTAGCTAAAACATTCTGTAAAAAAAAAATCTATGATTAGGTATAGTGTAATATGTGGGTTTATGATTACATATTGCTGCAATCGACCAGAATGTTTAGCACATTCTGGGCTAGATTCGCTACCCTCACTGATGACAGGTTGTGTGTTCAAATTACACCTTGTTGTGCCAACAGAGAGAGCTGTACCAGGTGCTTCCAACACAGACTTCCAGAGCTTTCTGTCAGGGGAGGGCTATAATGTGTAGTTGGGATTCTGTGGAACTCCTGGCTGAGGGTCATAACAGTGGTACTCCTGGGTGCTCTGGCAAGCTACTGTCCTCTCCAGCCCCATCCGCTTTCTCAGGTGTCCCATCCAGCTGAGGGCCTCATGCCATAGTGAAGGGTTTGGGCTCCTTAAGGTGCTGAAACCCAGCTCCAGGCAGACCATCCCTGTATTGGGTTTCTGCCTCCAGAAAAATTTGGAGGAAGACTAGGTGAGTGAGGGTGAATAGAGCACTGTGCTGTATATAGATTCTCTGGTTTGCCCAAAGTGTACTCAGTGCAGGACCAGAGGGTGGAGGAACAAATGTGGCTTTGTATTCTGCTGACCCTGCCTCTGGGTAGGAGTTAGCCTAGCCCCTAGCATAAATTAGAGCAATTTATAGACCATTTTGCCACCAGGGATTGCCAATCTTTAGGCACCCCTTTGTCCCCTGAGGAATGTGCTCTCCACGGGTCTTATGAAGCTTAGAGCTGTTATGCCACCCAGGGACCCTTTACATATGTCCCTAAAAGTAGAAGAGAAAATAATTGAAGTAGCTCCGGTAACATGGTGTGGTAATTATTGGTAAATGCAACTTTTCAATGTCAGCAACTGTGTATACCATGCAAATGGTATATACTGTATTATATAATGGTGTATACTGTATTATAAGACTCATATTGGAAAAGGCTGAGTGTATACACTTGCAGAACAGGTATAGTTTTCAACAGTAATATTCTCCAGGGAAAGAAAGCAACATGCTTTTTAGGCAAACCTTTCCGATAGCCATTACTGTAATAAACAACAAAGCTGATGTGAAACCTCTATGCCTGTGACCGTAGCTCTCATAGGTTCCTCTCATAACCTCATATGCCCCAGCTAAGCTGTATTCTCTGCTCAGACATGCCACAGGATAGCAACCAAGTGGAAATGTGCATTGTTATGACAATACAGGAATATGAAATCATGTTGGCTGCCAGAAGTGGTGGGCAACCCTGTGACCTAAATCAACTCAACCAGAAATCCATTAAATGATTTAATTTTTGTCCATCCAGCTATTGATTGTACTTATAGTGCAGGAGCAGCAGTGGCAGCAGCAATGCTGAAAGCCTGAGTGGAATTATTAAAAGAAGCTGCTCTGCAAAGTGAATGGATGTCTGCTATGAAGGACCTAAAACAATAAATCTTTGCGAAGGGCTGATTCAGTCTTTGTGCACTGAGTAACGGATTTGCCAAAGATTTTTAATGTCAAAACATCGGATGGTGCAGTTGTCTCAAAATAAGCATGCATTGTAATGCTTTCAGGAGCAAAGAAATGCTTTCAGGTGTTTCATAAGACGATGTATGATATGGAGAAAGGGAATAACACACAGTTCTACCTAAAGGGGAATGCTAACATGTTCTTAGTGGAAGGATGATACAGGCATTGTGGGATTGAAGTGCCACAGAACCCACTTACATGGCCAATTCCTCTCCCCAACTTATGGCCCAAGGAAATGGTACATGGGCATCGTAGCCACTGTGGCTGCTGCATGCATGCACTCACGTCTTTTCAAGCAGGTTGGGGTGAGGGCGGTGGAGCTAGAAAATGAATATATGTAATTGAGGATACACTGACTTGTCTCCCAGTCTTTCTTGTGTATTAAGGTACAGGAAGGTTAGTTTGATCACAGCCAGGGTTGCCTGTGGCATCTTCTTGTCATTACGGCCCCTGATGTAATGGTTCACTTGCTTATAACTAAGGGCCAGATGGTGGCCTGGCCTGCACACCTGTGTAGGAGACTAAGAGATACACCCCTGCATGGCTTCGCCAGACCTTGGATCCAGGCACGTAGGAGTAAGTGCATGCTGCCTGCCTTCTACTTCCCTGCCTGAAAAGGTAGGTGGAAAGGGGCAGTGAATGGGAGGAACCTTGCATCTGCCCACGGTCACTGTGTTGGCATGGGGGCAGGGGGTACAGGCAGGCAATTGGAATCCACTATCAGTAAGGGCCAGTAGCGCATTACCCTTGGAGAAAGGGGCAAGCAGGGTAAGAGTCATGCCTTTTTAAGGCATCGTTTCTTCCCTGTGCTACTTCTGGAGCAATGCAGTTATGCACTGCCTCACACCCAGGGCAGACTGTGCATTTACAATCTAGCCCTAAAACTGTAAATTGTGTGTGTGATATTGTAGAAAGCATAACAGATGCTGCAGAGCTAGACTGCTATTAGATTGCAAGAGCTCAGCCACCTAGGAGACATAAGGAAATGGCTTCCAGAAACACTGAAATATACACTTGTTGAAAGAAAAAAATGAAATCTAATTTACAGTTTCTCTTAGGATGGAAAACAAGGGAATAAAAACAAACAATCAAATTAATTTATAATGACCCTTTAATACTTGGATAATGCATTGGAAACAGTAATTGCAGTGAAATTATTTGTCTTCATCAGTAATGAAGGTCAATGTGGGGGTTGTAATAAATGGCTATGGACAGAGGGTGAGTGCAGGAAGTTGGGGTGGAGAAATCTGAAAAGGCTGGGAGCAGAAGACTGAGTGGTGTGTGCGTGTGTTTACTGAAGAGGGGAATTGGCTGTGTAAGTGGGTTCAGCGGCACCTCAAACCGATAGTACTGTACTAACACACAATACTGCCTAAAAGGGGAGTGCTAATATATTCTTACTAGGATGAAAGAGGGCCGGAGGGAAGAGGGACAGTAGAGCGTTGTCCCTCTTGATGAAGAAAAGACAGGATTCAGGTATAGGAAACCTAAAGGAGATTCTTGGCTGAGCATACTGGGCACTCACAGATACCAAGCACTCCCTGGTCCTTAGCTCACAAATTGAGGAACATAGCTGTTACCACACAGTGTGTGCCTAAATTCTGGTCTAGATAAAACCTTTGTGGAATGGATTGCTGAGGGGTGGGGCAGGGAAAGGAGTGCACAGAGTTAGACTTGGGGCAGGATAAAGGGCTAGGGGCAGATTCAGGGAGGATGAGATTGTATTTGTGATTCAACAGGCAACTCCTAAAAGTTTTGATTGGGTTTTAGGGGGTCAGTCTTTAAAGGACTCTTCAAATAGTAGTGAACAAAGTACAGTAGAACCTCAGAATTGCAAACACCTCAGGAATGGAGGTTGTTCATAACTATGTCGTTTATAATTCTGAACAAAACTTTATGGTTGTTCTTTCAAAAGTTTACAGCATTAACTTAATACAGCTTTGAAACTTTACTATGCAGAAGAAAAAATGCTGCTTTTAACCATCTTAACTGAAATGGAGGTCACACAGAAACAGTTTCCTTATCTTGTCAAATCTTTTTTAAATTGTCCCTTTATTTTTGTAGTCGTTGACCTTTAACACAATAGTATGCTGTATTTGCTTTTTTTGTTTGTTTATCTCTGCTGCTGCCTGACTGCATATATCCGGTTCCAAATGAGTTGACTGGTCAGTTCCTAACTCTAGTGTTCCTAACTCTGAGGTTCTAGTGTACAATACTGCTTGCTCACTCATTTCTTATGTGGTCCAAGAGGTGTAAGGACCATATTCGCCTGCTTCACTGTGTGGTTCTTAGCTCACACTGGTTTCAAAGGCTGTCTCTAATAGCCTTGGGATACAGGAAATGCTTGCAGAACACAGGAAGTGCAGATCCTGCTCCTCTTTCTCCCCCTCCCTTAGGCCTTGGCTACACTTACCCGCTAGTTCGACGGCTGGAAATCGAACTTCTGGGTTCGACTTATCGCGTCTAGTCTGGACACGATAAGTCGAACCCGGAAGTGCTCGCCGTCGACTGCGGTACTCCAGCTCGGCGAGAGGAGTACCGCGGAGTCGACGGGGGAGCCTGCCTGCCGAGTGTGGACCAAGGTAAGTTCGAACTAAGGTACTTCGACTTCAGCTACGTTATTCACGTAGCTGAAGTTGCGTACCTTAGTTCGAATTAGGGGGGTAGTGTAGACCAAGCCTTACACAGATTATGCTGCATGAAGGGTCTCCCACAGCCTTGCTTAACTTGCAGGTGAATGAAATTTCATGTCTAGCAAAGGAGAATGAAAATCCTATAGAGTTACAGCACATCGCAGTGTGCAAATCACAGTTCCAGTGCTAGTGACTGGCTGTTATATTGCAAAGTTGTTTTGCAAAAGGGATGAAGAATTTTTCTCGGTAATTAGCACTCTGATTTTCTGTGTAAAATGCTGCTATGCAGTTAGTGTTATTTTTATTTCTCTGTTTTGGAAACAAAGTTTTACAATGTTACAAACAGAAAGAAAACACATGTCCCAACCCAAGTTATTGCAGAGTTTGCCTGGCAACATTTTTGCCAAATTTCCTCCATTTTCTGATTGATTAGCAAAATAAATTAAAATTAAAGGACTGTGATTAATTTAATAAAAGTATGCAGATGTAAGCAGGGTCTGCATGAATGCTTCCCTGACAGCTAGCTGGGTGGGGGAGAGACTTGGGTGTGTTTATGTAAATACAGTTTGCTCCTACTCTGCTGACATATTTAGCAGAACAGAGTTAACATTTTTATTAAAGTTAATGTTTAAAATTAAATATACACAAGTTAAGAGGGAAGGTACTATATATCTGGGGTCAGGCTTGAGTTATGAGGTATTGGTATTGGTTACAAGGATGAAGAGATACATACATATCACATAACCAGCATAGACCCAGATTGGGGTGCGGGAGTTTTTAAAGCATCAGTGAATAAGTTACTACTGTGTCAAAGTGATCAATTTGGCTGGTGTTGGGTACAAATCACTAAATGCAGGGGTAGTGAAATATGGTTACTAATGTTGTAATTATTGTGGGAATACAAAAAAACAGGACTGTGCTTAACCTGTCCCAAAGGAGAGGGTCACCCTTAGTTGAAAGAACCTTGGTGAGCCAAGGACTCGAACATCAGAATCCTGGGAGGGGAGGGGAGGGGAAGCAGGTCTCCCAGCTATGAGTCTGCACATCCTCAACAAGGAGCCTCTCTGAGACTAGTTCAATGTGTTCTTCCCCACTGTTTGCAGAATAGAGCTAAATAGGCTTCATTAGGAGCCTATTTTGTTATATTAAATTTCTCAATCAGAACTGAAACCAGTTGTGGTAGGACTATGTTTCTGCCTGCCTGCCTAGAGCTTGAAATTACCAATGTGTAGAGATAACAGTAAAGAGGCAGGTGGCAGCAGATGGTGACTGACAGTCAGCTGGTGAATGAGTGGCTGGTGAGGCAGAGAAGTGCAACAAGCAGCCAGCAGGGCGGTGGCAGAGAAGCTTGATGAGTGGCCAGCAGGGTGACTAGTAGGGAGGCATGACAAGCGGGCAGCAAGGCAGCTGGTGTAGAGACATGACAAGAGCGGTGAGCAGGTGGCCAGTGGGAGCGACCAGTGAGTGGCCAGCAGGGTGGCTGCCAGAGGGGGCGGCGAGCGAGTGCCTGAGCCATGGAGCAAATAAGGTGCCTCTTTTCTCCACCCCTCCACCCGGGGTAGGAGGTGAACTCTGCAGATGCATCTCTGAACTCTGGGTTTGTACTGACCAACTGTGAGTGGGTGCAGAGAAGGGTTGGGCACGTGAAGGGGGCTTTTGGGTTGCTGGGTTTAAGAACCTGAGGGGAAAAGGATACTGTCCAACCTACTTGATGGTGGGTCTTCTAATCATGGTTTATGTTTATGAACCCTGTTTGTGGTGTTTTCCCAAATTAATGCCAAGTTACTGCCCTCCTTTTATTAAAAGTTTCTTTTCTACACTCAGACTCTGTGCTTGCGAGTGGGGAAGTATTGAAGTATCTCCGAGGCACCCAGGGGTGGTATGTAAATTTCCCAGGTTACTGGGTGGAGACTTGAGCTGGTTCTGTGTTGTAACAATGGAAATGAACCCCTAGATATTTAACCCGGCCATGGTTGCTGCTGGCTCCACCTGGCAGAAGGGTTACACAGTATTTGCATGTTATTTGAATAACAATTTACTCAGTAAATGAACTGAAAACAGTTTGCTTTCTTCTCCAAGTTTTTTGCTTGGATAATTCACTATTCCTCTAGTCTGCTGTTGACAAACAGGCATCACTACAAAGCCTTGTCATTGTTTCATTTGTACAGGTAAAGCCAATGGAAATCCTGTGTGCCCAGTGATGGCAGATTTGGGTCCAGCTATTAGAGACCCAGCTGAAAGAAGAGTAACTAGGCCAAGTGAAAAGGCATTTTTCATGTTTCAATGAAAAGCATAAATGCCTTCATTAAAACAAAACAAAAAAAAAACAAATATGGACAAATGAGAAATAAGAGAGTGTATAGAGGATTTACCCTGTGTTTAAAAGTTATTATTGAAGCTCCCATTGAAATCAATGGGAAAACTGTTTGGATCTAACACTAAAGACCAGTTGAGTTTGATCAAATGCCAAAGTGGAGCTGTGCTTATTGCAAGTTAGGCTTTAAAGGCACAAACATTGTTCCTTTTCTGCAATGAAATACGAATATATACAACCCGCTATGACATAAATTAATATATACATATATGTTTTCTTCCCTTGTTAGGGGGTTTGAAAGTCTGCAGTTTTTCATTGTCTTATCTTGAAAATCTCATTTTAATGAATGCCATCTCTACATCCTCAAAGACATGCACTTGTTAGGAGTGTGGAATGGAATCACAGCTATATGCATATTTATAAATATGGGGATATTATATATACATGTACACATAAAGCAATTAAGACCAAAAAAACCTCCAAACACATCATAAAGTAAGAAGAACAAGAAGCACAAGGTTTTTTCCCTCACTTTTAACTTATTTTTCATTGTAAAGCATTCAGATACCATGGTAATGTGTACAGTATTAGAACTTAGTAGATAGATTTGTCTCCTGAAATGGTTTGGCCATTACCCATAAATGATAGAGATGCTTATTTCCTATCAAACTTTTTGAACAAAATATTGTAAGTAGTGTAAGTGCATCACAGCTATGGTGAACATGTTTCAGAAGACTTGGTATATAAAGAAACAAGGTTGAAGGAGAAAAGAAAAAAACAGGTTAGTCTCTCCCCCACAAAAAACTTCACTCTTTGCCTATAGACATAGCATTCATCACATATTCCCTGAATTTAAGGGGAAAAAAGTACACCTGCCCTCATATATAATTCATATACAGTAGTGAGGATGAAATTAGAGTCCAAAACTTAAATTGTTCATTATAGGACTTATAGCACACATTTTTGTCAAATGTTTTGTCAACATTTAGGAACACAGGAATTGCAATACTGGATCAGACCAGTAGTCCATCTAGTCTGGTATCCTATCTCTGACAGAAGCTGGTACCATCTGACTCAGAGAAAGTTGCAGAAAAACAGTTGAAGCAAAAAATACCTCCCATAAGGGAAGTTTCATTCTAACCCCAGACAGTTAGTCATTGACTTATACCCGGATGTATGAGAGCTCATATCCCTTCTAAAACAATGTTTTGTCTTACATTCTGAACTGTCAATATTCTTGTTATTCATGGAAAAAAATAATCCTTTTCTAAATCCTATTACTCTCTGCGCCTCAATGACATCTTGTAGCAATGAGTTCCACAGCTCATTTATGTGGCGTGATGTTTCCTTGTATTGGTTTTATATTTATTGCCTTTTGCTATCTTTGAATATGTCCTTGTGCTTATAGAAAGAGGATAAGCAAGAGCTCCCATTGTTTTGTACACCTCTCTTGGTATTCCCCCCTTTTTGGTCTCCTCTCATACAGAGAGTCTTTCCTTGCGTCTAATCATTTCTAATCATTGATCTGAAGAAGAGCTCTGTGCAACTTGAAAGCTTGTACCTTCCACCAACTCAGGTTGGTCCAATAAAAAATATCACTTCACACTTATCTTGTTTCTCTCTAATCATTTCTGTCATCTATTTCTGAACTCCTTGTTCTTCTACTTTATCTCTGAAGTTTGGATGACCAGAAATGAAACTTGTATTTCAGGTGATGGCATACCATTAATTTAAATAACTGAATTGTAACATTTTCAGTAGAAGTTTTTCTATCTCCTTCTTTATGAATTCTAAAAGTTTATTCATTGTTTTTAATCACCACTGCACAAACTCCCCATCATCAATGGGTAGCCTTAACTATGTAATTTACAAATACTTTGTGCATTTGTAGCATGTGACATACATTTATCTAAAGGTTTTCTTAATCCAAGGGCTGAAAATACATTAGTATGTAAGATTAAATTCTGGCTCTGGGGTGTTTTTTCAAGTATCATTGTCTTTTTTAAAAAATCCAGTTATGAATATCTAAGGCCCTATCCAGATCTTTATATATTTATATGCCAAGATCTTCACTAATAGAGTACTAATTGGCTTGATATTATGTCTGTTTGATATGTAAAATTTACAGCCATAAAATAACATGTATGAGAGTCTTGGGCCATGATCTATTTTATTAAGTGTTTTGCATATAGGCATGAGTGATACTGTAAAGGGGAAATAGGGGAAGCTCCCCTGCTGTTTATCTATTATATATCATAATTCTGGGGTACGGTATAGAGAAATCTTTGTCTCTTCATCAAAGCATGCTGAATTTAAGGGGAATTCAGAATATAGTTATGGACAAGCAGAGTAGGCCAGTCTCAGAGCTATTTTATGTAGGTCAGTCAAGTTCACAACACATGATTTTGTAGGTCAGTCAGGTTTGCACACATGATTCCAAATTAGGACTGTAGCCTTCCAACCCTAATGGCAAGATTGAGTCCACAAGCCACTCCTGGGGAGAACATCATACCTGGAGCCCTTCAGTCCTTTGCGATATGAACTGTTATGGGTGAAATTCTGGCTTCATTGAAGTCAATGGGAATTTTGCCTTTGATTCAATGGGTCAGGATTTCACTGATAGTGCCTTGTGTTCCAAGTGCTTTCAGACCCCAGACATGGGTGGAAATACCAGAAAAACAGTATTTCTCAGAGTATCTTGGCACTTCTGCCTCTAGTTCAATCAGGGAAAGAGAAACATGAAAATATAAAATGAAACATGCATTTAATGAATATTTTTGAAATTTAAAAATATCCCACTTCAAATTTGATTTTTTTAAATTCAGCTTTTGGTCAGTTCTTATTACATCCAAACTATTTTACCTATCTCTTCTTAAAATGTACCTTCCCCCCCAAACACACACCCCGCCGGGCCCAATTTTGCTATCATTGAAATCAGTGACAAACTCCCATTGACATCAGTGGAGCATGGTCAAGATTTGCAAGAATAACCTATTATGGTATTTTGTGAATAAATGCTGAATAGCAACTCAGGACACCCACTGTGATTACTAAACAGCTGAACAAGAACACCAAGGGTTTGTTATGTTTTCCTCCTCCCTTTTTGCTTCTTCACCATCACTAAAAAGAACTTTGGAAAGAACAAGAGCAGTTGCTGAGCCAAGAACACTGAACAAACCTGCAGCTGGTGGTACCACCTGTGCCTGTCAAATTCCAGTCAGGAAGAGTATCTTTTATCTGAATTACCGGTGGGGAAGAAGCCAAAGACAGAGAATTTCATATTGATTCATGTTCAAAGGTATAAACTGAGAGTGCTTGTCTGGGCTCAAGCAGCGATTATTAATTTTTCCTAGCAGGTCAGAGCTAAATTAAAAGGGTATCAGGAGGAGAAGGTTTTGAAACAAATTGATAAATTAAACAGTAATAAGTCACCAGGACCAGATGGTATTCACCCCAGAGTTCTGAAGGAACTCAAATATGAAATTGCAGAACTACTAACTGTGGAATGTAACCGGACGCTTAAATCAGCTTCTGTACCAGATGACTGGAAGATAGTTAATGTGACGCCATTTTTTTTAAAAAAAAGGTTCCGGAATCCCAGCAATTACAGGCTGGCAAGCCTAACTTCAGTACAGGTATATTGGTTGAAACTATAATAAAGAACAGAAGACAAGATACTGGGCTAGATGGACGATTGGTCTGACCCAGTATGGCTGGTCTTATGTTCTGAGATGTAGACTGGGATTTATTCCTGACTGTCACTGACCTGTTGCGGGACCTTGCACAAGTCACTTTACATCTCTCTGCCTCTGTTTCCTTCTCTACCCTTTTTCTGTTTGTGAATTGTGAACTCTTTGGTGACTCTTTTACTGTGTATCTGTGTATCTCAGGGCCTAGAACAAGAGGGTCTTGATCTTATTTGGGGCCTTGAGGCACTACCATAAAACATATACAGTATTGCCAGTCGCAATCATTCAAAAATCATGAGTCAGCCCCCTTCAAAAAATCATGAGCTTGGTTTAAAAATTAGGAGATTAAAATGAGTTTTTTTTCTTTTTCCTTCTGGGTTTTAAGTTTCTCCCCCCACAACTATTTTCTGCTTCATGGATCTACAAGATCTTGCAAAGGTGAGAGCGAGACCTGGAGGAGGGGCTGGAGTGCTCACTGTGTTGCATGAGACTGGGCCGGCCACTAGGAAGCAGGTAGGATTCCCCTGCCCAGCCCGGTCCCTCCTTCCAGACATTGTGGGTCGCAGTGGAGAAACCAAGGGGAGGGGCAGGACCATGCACCAGCCACCTGGGTGGGATGGGGGACAGGACAGGGTACTGGCTTCTGGATGGGAGGCACGGAGTGTTGTCATACAGGACATCAGCCGCTGTGGTGGTGGGAGAGGCGCACAGGGCACCAGCTACAGAGGAACTGCCATAGGAATGGCAGTAGGAACTTCAGGGAAACCTCTTCTCAGCCTGGAGCCAGCCAGCCCTCCCTGTCTTCCCATCTCAGTAGCTTCCCTCATTCCCCCTCCCAGCTTCTTTTTGAGCCATAGCATACAAACAGCTCTTGTTTGTGGTCCCTTTACTAATTATTATGATTAGTCTAGTTATTAATGTGATGACATTATATTAACACACACCTCTACCTCGATATAACGCTGTCCTTGGGAGCCAAAAAATCTTACCGCGTTATAGGTGAAACCATGTTATATTGAACTTGCTTTGATCCACCGGAGTGCATAGCCCCGCCCCCCTGGAGCACTGCTTTACCATGTTATATCCGAATTCATGTTATATTGGGTCACGTTATATCGAGGTAGAGGTGTATATGATTTGTGTAAATTGTAAATGTATGTGATAGTTTACAGGACATAGAATATGATGATTCCTGCCCTGAACTGTTTACTATCTAACCCCCTTTGGGATTTCCATTGGACTTTCCCTAAACTCTTTTCCTCACTACAATCCTTTCCATTATAGGAGTAACAATTGGCAACAGATCCTGATGGTTTTTTTTCTCCTAGGTCTCTAGACAAAGCTAGTTGTTTTTATTTGTATTATTCATGAGCTGTTTATATTTTCTTAACTTTTAAAATGATCCATTGCCTTTTAATAAGACTCACCTAGGCTGATGAGACAGACAAAGCCAGAGAACTGTTTTGTTTAAAGGGAGAGAGACAAGAAAGAAGTTTGCTCTCTAGGCAAATTTTCTGGAGCTTGCCCAGCTCTGGCTTAAATTATCTTCATGAGGCTGTTGTTAGCAGTTGCACTGTTACATTATGCATGATTCCTGACTGTTCCTGGTATGAACAAAGAGCACAGTGTTTGATTAGTGCTTTTCAGTTTTATGATAAGCTTTGCAATTTGTTGGCGTTACTTAGGTTAATATCTTATTATTTTGCATTTTATAAGACCCCATTACATTTTTATTAATAATGATGTCATGTTTGGTAGCGAGGATCAATAAGCCGTCCAGTGAGTAATGTTTACATATTTACACTATTAGAATGCAATAAGTCAATTAGGCAGCTCTCTGCATTGGGATCACTTTGTAGATGCATTTTTCAGGAAGTAGTATGCCCAGTGTGCAGATCCACTGCATTGAAAGTGAATTCTGAACTGCAACCTGTGCGAAGGTATCACAATGGGCAACCCGTTCTACATGCTTAAACTAGGAAAATAAATAATGATGCTTACGTCCATGTTCCAAGGATCTTCATGAACTTAGCTCTCAGTGCTAGGATCCTGCTTGTACAATGCATTGTTCCTGTCCCCTCCACAACTAGTAATTCCCCTAGCATTGCTCTGGAGGACACCCCCCATATCCCTGCAAGTTACCCCAACCTGGATTGTTCCCTGGTGCTTTGAACCTGTGCTGTTCTTGGGAGGGAAAATTCTATTCCCTTCCCCCAATAGCAGTGAGTGCTTCTCTCCACCAACTGGAACTCCCCAAATGATGTTACACCTTGCAAAACATCAGCATCCTCTTGAGAAAAGAAATGGAGAGGGAAAACTGCTTACCTCCTACACATAACTGGTTCTTTTTTACACATCTCCATGATACCAAAGAGACCCTTGATAATTTGAACCCACCAGCCAAGCTAACATGGAGGGGAAGGCAGTCTGCTGGCAGTTATCACCATGGTGCAGTTGATGAAAGCTATGATTGTGGCTGTATGTAATTATAGTTACTCCCACTAATAACAGTGATCACTCTAGTATTAATTAGTCTCATTGACTAATTATATAAAGCCAGATTATGCCTTTCTGCTTCCCTGGTATGCAAGGCGTGATAGGGTGCATGGAGCACTCCCCCCACCCCCTGCCCTCTTGTGTCTCTGAGCAGCAGCATGCAAATTACAGATATTGTGGTACAGGAACTGCTTCATGCAACCTCTCCAGTGCAAGATAGCTCAAAGCAGGCAGGGAGGAGGTGGAGCCCTGCCCCCTCTCCTCTGCCCACACACCCTCCCCCTGACCGACCTATGGATCTGATTGGTCTTTCAAAGTAGGGAAGGACTGTCCAATCCACATATCCCCCCTGGAAGCATCAGGGTTGGGGTAGCACTGCAACATTGCTCTAAAGGCACAGAATATTGCCACTCAGAAATCATAAGCCAATCCTCAAAAAAAATCATGATGTTGGCTTAAAAGACCATAAGATTAAAAGTACATTTTGTATTCTTTTATTTCCTTTTTGAGCTTTGAGCCTTTGGTCTCATTTTCAAGCTTCTCTCTGCAACCATAAAACCTAGAAACATTTTTTAAATAAAAGTTGAGATTCTCACATAATTATTTGGTGCCAGGAGCTGCACAGAAAATATTGTGATACTCATGATAAAACTGAAAGAGCTGGCAACAATGGACACAGCTAAGTTTTATTCATTGGATACTAGAGAATTAGTTATTTGTTGGGAATAGCTTGAGCCATCTCTATACTCAATATTTTTTTAAATCATCCTGAATTAAACCTAAATATGGTCTAAATGCCTCCTCTGGTGATAATCTATTCTCTCTCACAAACCCCTGAACTGGGGGAGCTCTTCCTGTTGAAGACAGTACATTCTTTAAATGCCAACAGCATTTAAGTGGCAGCTTTGTATACATAGTTTGTGAAATGCTTTGGTATCATGCATACGTTTATATATATATATATATATATAAATGAATGTGTAAAATATTACTTCAGTGCAGCTGAAGAGAAAATTGATTATAAATTGACCCTTTATGTGCAGATTTTTGTTTAGTGTTAATATTTGTTCCGTTCAGCAGTGTGATTCAAATAGAATAGAAAAATAAAATTTGTTTCATTATCTTGAAGGTAATCCGATGTAACTTACAAAGCAATGGGCCAAATCCAGACCTGGTGTGAGTGAGTAAAACTCCAGTGAAACCAGTGGAGTTGTAACTGCTTACACCATGTCTAAGATTATTCCCTACTCTTTTCAAAATAAGTTTTGAAGAACTAGCTGTCACAATTCTAACGTCATGTGAAGAATGTGAGTCAGCTGAGCTGAAATCTGACATTAAATGATCATGACAGCCTTTTATCCAAAAGACCTGGAGCTTTGTATTATCATGTGTGCCCAAAACACTGGTTTCAGCTTTTTCAATATCATGACTTTTTTTTCTTGTCTCTAATAATCTACACTGCATACACTGGAAAAAATCTTACATATGAACAGCTGACACCCTTCCGCAAATAGAAGGGATATATATCTTTCTTTTCAGACAAAGGTTTATACATAAAGTGATAAAAACCCTTAGATTTTGTATTGGCATGAAAAGGCTCTTGCTCTCTGTCTTTTTTATGGTTTAGAAGTGTAGTGGTTTCAGAGAGATATTTATGTTCACTTTTGTAACACAGGCATGCATACCGCCAGTTTCTCTTACTCTGATGGGGGCAAATGTCAGCTCTTCTTCATTCAGTCTGTGGGGCTAGTAATAAAAACAGAACCTAGTTAAAAAGATTTTCTTATTTTATTTACTAACCATAAGAAAGGTGCTTATGAAAAGCAGTGCGTTGAAAGCAATGAAGACTGATGTCCTCTTTCTTTTCTCAACAGGACTATTCCAATTTAGCAGCCATTTGGAGGAGTGGAGGCCTCATACACTAAACCCACCATGCTTTTCATCTGTCTATATTCTGGCTTTGCAGAAAATAGGTTCTTTTCCATTTTGTCATAGAATAATAGAACGTAGAACTAAAAATGGAAATGACGTATAGAGCTTTATTCAAAAAGTCACATTCACAAATGCGCATGTAAAAATGTATGCACACTGGTATGCACAATTTAATGTACATTTACCACAATACTGTAAATTGGCTATTTGCATATGCAAATAACCAGTTTATGGGCTTGAGTCACCACTCTGTCACACCAGTTTTATGCTAGTGTAGCTCAGTTTGCTTCACTGGGGAAAAATGATGTAACAGAGAGAGGAAACAGGTCTTATGCATTTAACTCTAGTCATTTGCACATGCACTTTAGCAAGTCGTTGTTGTAGTTGTGTGTGTAAATTTTTTTTATGAGCAATTGCATGACTGACCTTTTGAAAATGCCAGTGTTTCTGATCATCCTGTTGCCCTCTTGATGCCAGTGAAGGACTGATGGTTGCTTAAACTGAACTCAGTCTGTCTGTCTGCACAACTCACAATGCAGGATTGGGAACTTTATAAGACTCTCATGATAGGTCTTCCACCACCCCTGCAAGACTACTCTGCAGTTTAGCATCTAGACCACACTGTTAATGTCCCCTTTTCTCTGTTTCATCCCATTAATTCATATTAGAACCCCCTAACCAATTCTTGTCTCTCCTTGGTGTTTGGATAAAAGGACACATTTATTTTTAGAGATGGGTCCTAATTGACGCTGCTCCAGAATGAATATGGAAGTTGAGTATCAGGGGGTAGCCATGTCAGTCTGTATCCAAAAAAACAACAAGGAGTCCAGGGGCACCTTAAAGACTAACAGATTTATTTGGGTATAAGCTTTCATGGGGTTTTTTTACCCACGAAAGCTTATGCCCAAACAAATCTGTTAGTCTTTAAGGTGCCACCGGACTCCTTGTTGTTTTTATGGAAGTTGAACCACTCTCTCATCCCCCCAGATAGTGCTCTCAGATTGCACTACACATAGTTGGGGGAGGCTTGAACTGCCACTGTTTGTGTTGTAATTGTTGTGTGTATGTGTCTATATATAATAGCTGCAGAAACTGAAATGCCCTAAGCCAAGACCCAGTCACTAATGGTCAGATTTTCAGAAAGGTGGAGCCTCCAGCAGCTTCCTCTGAGAACAACAAGTGCTGAGTGCTTTTGAAAATTTGACCCTAAATTCACACAATTAAAGGGGAGGTTTAGGGATTTAGAAGCAGATGTCCTATTGGTTCCTAAACCCCTTAGGCACCTTTGAAAATCTTCCCCCTAACTAAATACACACTCTTGCTTCTTTTCAGGGCCCTGTGGATGGTCCAGTTGGAAGTAGGAATTGATACAGTCTGGTATTTTCTTTGATACAAAATCCTGGTTCTCCAAATGCAGAAGGAACCAAGAAGAAAAGGAGCAGTTTCTTAGGGTACATCTATACTTACCTCCGGGTTTGGCGGCAAGCAATTGATCTTCTGGGATCGATTTATTGCATCTTGTCTAGACACGATAAATCGATCCCGGAAGTGCTCGCCGTCGACACCAGTACTCCTGCTCCGCGAGAGGAGTACGCGGAGTCGACGGGGGAGCCTGCCTGCCGCGTGTGGACCTGCGGTAAGTACCTTGTAGTTCGAAATAAGATACTTCAACTTCAGGTACGTTATTCACTAAGTTGCGTATCTTAGTTCGAACTGGGGGGTTAGTGTGGACCAGCCCTCAGTTTACAGTCCCAGGCCTCTTTAGCCAAAAGTCCCAAAAGCTTTCTCTCTAGTTTTTTCCCAGGTCACACTGTGTTCACAAGCTGCTGCTTGGCTTTCATGTTTTTTGCCTGTGCATCTCTCTCTGTTCTTGTATGTTTTCAGTTCCTGTGTGTTTGCTCTTCACCTCCCACACATACACCTACCCAAAACAATACTCAGTTAAAAACTCCTGGGTGGTTTCATGCACACCTTTTGTCTTATGTGAGGGCTTATGCTTATATTTATGTTAATTGAAAGGTGAGTTCACAGCTATCAGTCTGAATGGGGGTTAATTCAACACATAACAAGGCTTCACCCATCTCAAGTCCCATTGGCTCCTAAATCCCTTAGAACATTTTGAAAATCTTTCCCTCAACAAATACATATAAAACAAAAGTATGCTTTGTTGACACATTTTCTCCTTTGTTTCCCGTTCATATTTTGAAAACTTTTATCTTTTAAGTCTGATTTTTAGTTATTCATTTTCTTTTTAAAGATGTAGAACTTTAGAGAAGACAATTTTATTTGACAGGCTTCTAAGAAGTTATTGAATACGCATTACTTTTTTTTAATGGGATTTGGTATTGAATGAGAGGAAGAATCAGGCAGGTCTCACTGGTGTCCACACAATCCAGTCTTCCATGGGCAAAATGAAATGCTTCCCTAGCCTTTTATTTGACCTTTTGCCTACCTACGTGCATTTCAAAATCTCACTTTTATACTGCTCACTGCTCTTCAACATTTAAAAAGTCCTAGAGGCTTTAACCATACAATACCCATTGACTCAAACAGAAAATGCATGGTTAATTCCCTATACAAAACCTTGCCTTTTTTTTTTTTAAAGAAGCTATAACTGGCCAATTTGTATTTGCTGAAATGTGGCCAAAGTTGTGTGTTAAACATCAATAGGGGAATTATAAAACCTCTTTGCATAGTTACTCACTTTTTCGGAACTGAGCCCACATTGTTCTTATCTTCCCATATTAGGTTTAATATGTTGTGTCAAGCATTTCAACCTCTAACTTCCATCAAAAGATAAATGACAGCTGTCTCTGAATTAATGGAACACAAGAGGCAGATCGCTGCTCCCGACCCTCCAACCTTTGAAATGTTTAAATATGCACTCATCTGACCCAATCTTGCTATTTCCACTTTTCCAATTTGTGTTCTGGTGATTGATAAAGGCGAAGGAAGAGTTCAACATCTTTACAGATGTCATCTGTCAAACATCACTGTGTCACTCCATCGGCAATTCTCTTTGTGCCTCTAGAACCTGGCAATGTATTTTAATAAAGAACAGGGACTGTTTGAATAAATAAATGTCCACTTGGTTAGAGAATCAAACATGATCTTGAGAAGTCCTAAGTCCATTGTCTCCTGCACCTTGTTCTTTATCTTTCCTTACTGGATATTGTGGCCCCAAATCTGCTACAGTGTTAGGGTGGTGTAAATCATTGTAAAAACCTGGGGAGATCAGAATCAGGGCATCAGACTCTCTGCTCTCAGTTAATTTGTAGAAAAAAATGCTGTCACTTAGACAACAGATTTGGGGGTCACTAATTAGGGGTACATCTGAGTACGTGGCAGAGATTTATGCTTGAAATTCTGGGCATGAAAAATTAAGGTGAAAATTTTGGGGCTTATTAAAGGAATGCTGGGCAGAAGTTCAACCAATAATCAAGACCCTTAGTGAACAAGCTTCTCTATATTCTGGATCCTCAAATTTTTCCATAGCGTGGACCACAACTTAATAAAGAGAATGTCTCATAGACTTTTCTCATATCTTCGTTTTCAGCTGTATAAACCATGTGTCCTCCCATTTATGAGCTGATAACAACATTGCTATGGCAATTTCATTAATTGCTTATCTGGAAAAGCAATATAAGGAAATTATTTCATGTAGTTTTTAACCTCCGTTATGCAATTTATCAGTTAGAAACAAGCACAACAGAACAACCAGCTCTGTCTGGATCACCAGTGAGCGTTCCACAGACTACCAGTTGCCAGATTTTGAGAATCAAAACTCTATATTATACATGTTGTCATTTTTATATGCTGCACTCTGTATTGTCCACATGATACATAGCATAAATGGGTCTGAGCCTCTGAATTTTGAACCCAACCCCACAACATTTGTGGAGTTCTGAATGGTGCTATTATTACTGACAATTAAAAAAAGATATTAGCCAAGAAATTCTGATCCCACATCAGATTAGAATTCTAAACTACCAGCTCCTAGATTCAGGAGTGTTCAGATATGGGAATTTTCATTCAATCCCATCTCTATATTATAGCAAGATTGGCAGTTGCTGCTCTTACCTTATCTTTTAAGTAGCTCAGAACTTTAACCATTTTGCTTGAAATTTTCTATGCTTGGCTTTTACCCAGAAGTTGTTGTCACTTTGTTTTCTTAAGCTTTGAGTGAAAACTGTTTAACCATTTTTGAGTCTGAGGAGAGTGGGGATAAAACACTTCTTCCCCTATACTATCTATCTATATATATATATAAAAACACACTTTAAAAAAAAAAATCTTTCCTGCCAAAATAGCTGGGAATTGAGAGTTGAAATACAGCAGGGAAACAGACGTTACTAAGGAGAAGCGCCTTTGTAAGAGAAAAACTGGTTCTGATTTGGCCACGTTATATCTTTGAAAATAACATATTGAACGCGGATTGTAGGGTTGGATTTCTAGGTGCCTCCCCACATTTGGGATATTTTTAAAGCATTATGAAAGATGTTGCAAAATACTATGGACACCTAATGCTGTAAGAAAATCTCCCGTACCTTTTTAAGATGTGAAGAGGGTTAGGGAGGACTCCTGTGTACTTTGTGACGTAAGCAGGGACTGTGGAAAAAGTTCCAGCATCCAGGGGCAGCTCCAGACACCAGCGCAGCAAGCGTGTGCGTGGGGCGGGAAGCTGCGGGGGGCGGCAGTCAGGAGGCCTTCGGCAGAGTGTCTTCGGGAGGTCCGCCGGTCCCGTGGTTTCGGCGTCAATTTGGTGGCGGATACGCTGAAGCTGCAGGACCAGCAGATCACCCGCAGAAACGCCGCCGAAGGCCGCCTGACTGCCATGCTTGGGGCGGCAAAAAACATAAAGCCGCCCCTGCCAGAATCTGTGAATATTTTCTGGTGAAAAGGGATGGAGAAGGTGGAACTTGTACGGTGCAAAGGAGTTGTAAGAGGGCTCCTGTGTACTTGTAGAAAAAAAAAAACCTGTAAGATGGTGTTAGTTGAAAACTAGCTTGTGAGTACAGACTAGATTGTGGCTTTTCCACAAGCCTTGTGTGAAGGCCAATGCACTGATGTGTTATCCCAGAAGCAGTACAGGTAGAAAGTCATGCTTCAGAGAGGCACAATTCACCTCTGCTTTCCTCTTGCTTCAAGGGAGCAGAATTGGCTGCTGGTCCATATAAGCAGCAAATTACTTCCTGCTCTGTGTTAGCTCAAGTTTGTGGGCTGGCATGTTGAGGAGAGAGAACGGGGTGTGGAATCAAGGCTCCACCTATTCCCAACCCACTTGGAGCTGGGTGGGGGAAAGCAGACAACATGCAGAACCTCGCTACCCTTCCACATCTGGCACAAGCTGCAGCTAGGCCACATACAGGTGTAAGGCGATTTATGCGCTGTATGGCAATGCACGGAAGGGCACAGTCTAGCTTATTGGAAGCAGCTAGCATTAATGATACTACCAATGCAGTAAGAGGTTACTCAATGTCAGAGTGGTATAATCTGCACCTAAGTGCAAATGACTGCAGTTTAGCTCTCAATTTAGGGTTGCCAACTTTCTAATCACACAAAACTGAACACCCCTGCCCGGACCCTTCTCCAAGGCCCCACCCCTGCTCACTCCATCCCACCCTCACTCACTTTCACTGGGCTGGGAAGGAGGTTGGGGTGCAGAAGTGGGTGAGGTCTCCAGCTAGGGGTGTGGGCTCTGGGGTGGGGCAGGGGGTTGGGGTGCGGGAGGGGTCTGGGTTCTGGGCTGGGGGTGCAGGCTCCAGGTGGGGCCAGAAATGAGGGGTTCAGGGTGTGGGAGAGGGCTCCAGGCTGGGGATGGGGCTTGGGGGTATGTGGGGGGTGAGAACTCTGGCTGGGGTGCAGGATTTGGGGTGGGACCGGGGCTGAGAGGTTTAGAGTGTGGGAGGGGGTGCAGGCTCTGGCTGGGGGTGTGGGCTCTGAGGTGGGGGTGAGGATGAGGGGTTTGGGGTACAGGAGGTGGCTGGGGCAGTGGGTTGGGGTGCAGGAGGGGATACAGGGTCCTGATGACGCTTACCACAGCTCCCAGGAAGCGGCTGCCAGGTCTCTGCAGCCCCTAGACACATGAGCAGCCAAGGAGGCTCCACGTGCTGCCCTCACACCCGCAGGTGCTGACCTCAAAGCCTCCATTGGTCGTCTAGGGACTGCAGGGAGTGAGCGACCGCTTCTGGGAGCCACACAGAGCCAGGGCAGGCAGGGAGCCTGCCTTAGCCCCAGGCCCCTACTGTACTGCCGACCAGCCTTTCAACATCCTTGTTGGCATTGCCAACCAGAGCCACCAGGGTACCTTTTCGACTGGGAATTCTGGTCGAAAACCGGATGCCTGGCAATCCTATCTCAATTACAAACAACCTCACTCAAGGCCATGTCATGGGAGTGCAGTGATAGAAAGTGATTGGTGGGGAAGGTGTAAGGAGCCTCCCCCTGCCTACGTCATGCATGGCCCATGAAATTTCAGTCCCTCAGGGAAGAGGACGCAAAGCACCAACAGGGAGTGGAGGAAGTGGGTCAGTGGCCCTGTTTCCCTATGAGGTAGAGAGTAGCACAGGTCATCCAGGCACTGGCAGGGGAGGGGAATAAGATGGATGTCACAAAGAGAAATAGCAGCAGGCACATTCCCTCTGCATGTCTGAGACCTGGCCTCTGAGTACTCCCATTGGAGCTGTGTTGCTCGACCCCACACCTGGGGGCCAAGCCGTAATGGCATAACTGAGTCTGTGATGATATTCCCCTCTTCAGACCACAGCATTACTCGCCAGGAAGCTGCAGCCAAAAGTGCATAGTGTATTGAGGAATAGTCTATTCGGTGCTTCTTCATTCACTTTCAAGATCCTGTGATAGACAAACTCAGCTTTTCTTTTGACACTGCTCTAGATGTGAAGTTGGCTTTGCAATGTGAATTACTGATCCACTCATCTTTTTAATTCAAATTTAATCTGAGATCTCATTGATCTTGCTGTTTCTAAGAAGGAAACAGCAACGATCCATGTGGCTGATTTTATATATATATATATATATATATATATATATATATAGATCTGGCATTACGAGGAGATATCTTTTAGTTGAAGAAAAAGAATCCCCCCCCCCCACACACACACACAGAAAAAATACGTTAAAAATAATGTTGATTCTTCTGGAGAAATCCTGAGACCCTAATTTAGGGAAAGATCATGGCTGGCTCTAAAATGGCCATCAAAGTTCCCCTGAGCCAATGGTTCATTGGGCCTAAAATGACCATACAGAGATATAAATGGTAGTAAAATTTCCTACTCCATTGTCCCTTTGGTCCAGACATGGGAAGTAACCAGGAGCTATTTGCTAGTATTTCTCTCCCTCACCTTTGAGCAGGAAGGCGTTAGAGTGGGTGGGGACGCAAGGTTCTGCCAGCCTACCGCACAACACTTGCCCAGCAGGGAAGCAGTGTGTCCCTGGGAAAAAGGCTGTAGCAGATTACTTCCCCCCGTAGAAGAAGAAAGTCATGATTTCTTTGCTAGTGTGCTCTTTGGGCAGCAGATAGCTGCACTACCCCTTAGTCTGTGGTCTGTGTCTTAACGCACAGTCTGCTCTTATTAAAATCTAAGGCAAACTCCAGAGGGAGGTTATTCCCCCCTCCCCTTCCCCTGAGCATGGACTGAATAAAGATCTCAGGGTTTGGTCCTTATAAAGATTAAAATCATGCATCTGAATTGTGGAATTGACCATAACATAATATATGCTGATATCGATTGTCCTACTCAGGTAAAACTCCCATTGAAGTCAATGAGATTGGGACCCCCTTATGCTGAAGTTCTGTACCAGTTATAGTACTATTCCTGTATAGTGTTTAGGAAGAAATTAGGAAATAGACTGGCTGGAGAGAAGGTACCATGTATTTCACTAACTGCATGAGCAGCCATCTTAGCCCAAGTCTGCTCAGGTTTTTGGAAATCTCTTAAAGCACACCCAGAGGCTTAGTACAGATGTTAATCACACCAAGAGTAACATGACAATGGTTTAGCTGCATCTTCATACCCATATTCATCTTATGAGTTATATCCTTTTAATTCCTGGAACTGGTGATTTCCCTATTTTAGTAGATTAGGCTTGTCCGCTGTTTTAGTATTGATACCCCTGAATTTGTTCTAAGTTTTTCAAATCATCCCCCATCACCCAAATTAAGCTTCAAAGTTAAAATGAGAAATTTGGTTTCATTGGGTGTAATTTTATTATTTTTAAGGCTGAAAATTGAGTTGCTCTAAATTGTGTGTGTGTGGGGGGGGGGGAGGTAAAAAGAACCATATGGTTCTTAAACCTTTGTATGCATGATTTGCATATCACATTTGCCTTACATTTTCTTTTGTTTATACAGATGGGGAAAAGTTCCGTTCCAATCTATACATTGCATTCTCATTGTTTCCTTCAAATTGTAAAAGAATCATATCACCCTTGTGCTGTCCTATCTGAACCAGGAATTATATATTGTTCCAGTTTCAAAGAGTACAGCCCGGCTGAGTACAGTCACACCTAAATAAAAGCCTAGTGGACCACTTAGCAGACAACAATTTCCTGTATCCAACTGCTTACATACAGAAATCCAATAGGGCTTAGCTGACACAACTATCATGGGTCTCTTCAGGCTAAAAAGGTTGCTGTATCCTATTTTAGAGCATCTGCTGCATAACTCTTGGTCATATGGTAGCCCTTAGGAAACAGTTCTCTATAGGGAAAAAACATATCTTATAAGCCTCATACATTAAAAACAAGCAGTTAAACTTCTAATTACCACCTTCAGGATGATTCCTCCACAGTCTCTCTCGATTTGCATGTCAATGAAAACTTTGTTCCTCAAGAAACAAAGTTAAACAATGTGATTAAGCTTCCTACACATAGTATAGGATGTTTAAGTGAGAAAACAACCCACTATAGTTCATTAATTATTTTCCGGTTCCAGGGAATTGACTAAGCAAAATCCACCCAGGCTCTGTTTTATATATTCAATATAGTAAATGCTGTAGTGTTTGTAGTCTTAATTTCTGTCCAATAGGGCCCAACCTGTTTCCTCTAGTCAGGGCCGGCTCCAACTTTTTTGCTGATCCAAGCAGCAAAGCGGGAAAAAAAAAAAAAAAACGAAAAGCTAAAGCCACGATCGGTGGCACTTCAGCGGCAGCTCTACCGCGCTGCTTCATTCTTTGGCAGCAATTCGGCAAATTTCTGCACATTCTTCCACTTTTTAATACTTTAACCATGGCAGATTTTTTTCCCTTTAAAACATTCATAATCTGGTACTGATTGGGATTTTCAGTTCAGTGTGACTCACTGTGGACCTTAACCAGAAGCCCTCATTCAGGAAGAATTCCCAATTGATTTTAGTTTTCCCATGACTGAGGTCTTCAGGATTGGATCTGGCATGGCCTTGGGAAATCGCGTATATTATTGTTTCTGAATAGCTGTCCACACAGCATCACTGAAGGTCAGATCCTCAGCTGGTATAAATCCACATATCTCCATTGAAGCCACTGGAGCCATGTTGATTTACAGCAGCTAAAGGTGTGGCCCTTATAACACTGGTCTACAATTTTTGAGAAGTCATCTGCTTCAGAGATAAAATGTGCTATTTATTATGTATTTTGATGTGCTGAATTCAAATATGACAATTAAAACAACTGATTGGCTACTGTTTCTAAGATATTTAAGTTTTTACATTTTATGTCTATGTATATTGTGTAGATAGTAGAGTTTTAATCATAAATTGTAAACCTAGGTCTCTTCATGTGTTTATGGTTGCTTTACATGATAATATTTCACCTGTCCTGTTTATGTAACACTTTAAAAATCAGCAAAAGGGTTATATAAATAAAATTTATTATGAAACAAAAGGCAAAAAACTATTATGTACATAGTTTAGTCCTATTCAGTGTCTACTCGGCGCTTCTTGGCTTGTCTCTTGTATTCATTAAATGGAGCATCTCTTGTCACTGTCCAGCAATAGTCTGCAAGCATTGATGGGCTCCATTTGCCCTGATAGCGTTTCTCCATTGTTGCAATGTCTTGGTGAAATCGCTCGCCGTGCTCGTCGCTCACTGCTCCGCAGTTCGGTGGAAAAAAATCTAGATGATAGTGCAAAAAATGTATCTTTAGTGACATGTTGCAACCAAGGCTTTTGTATGCCTTGAGGAGATTTTCTACCAACAACCTGTAGTTGCCTGCCTTGTTGTTTCCGAGAAAATTTATTGCCACTAACTGGAAGGCTTTCCATGCTGTCTTTTCCTGGCCACGCAGTGCATGGTCAAATGCATCATCTCGAAGAAGTTCACGAATCTGAGAACCAACAAAGACACCTTCCTTTATCTTAGCTTCACTTAATCTTGGAAATTTTCCATGGAGGTACTTGAAAGCTGCTTGTGTTTTGTCAATGGCCTTGACAAAGTTCTTCATCAGACCCAGCTTGATGTGTAAGGGTGGTAACAAAATCTTCCTTGATTCAACAAGTGGTGGATGCTGAATACTTGTCCTCCCAGGCTCCAATGACTGTCAGAGTGGCCAATCTTTCTTGATGTAGTGGGAACCTCTTGCACGACTATCCCATTCGCAGAGAAAACAGCAGTACTTTGTGTATTCAGTCTGCAGACCAAGCAAGAGAGCAACAACCTTCAAATCGCCACAAAGCTGCCACTGATGGTCATAGTTTATGCACCTCAAAAGTTGTTTCGTGTTGTCATAGGTTTTCTTCATATGGACTGCATGACCAACTGGAATTGATGGTAAAACATTGCCATTATGCAGTAAAACAGCTTTAAGACTCCTCTTCGATGACTCAATGAACAGTCTCCACTCATGTGGATCCTGAACGATGTTGAGGGCTGCCATCACACCATTGATGTTGTTGCAGGCTACAAGATCACCTTCCATGAAGAAGAATGGGACAAGATCCTTTTGACGGTCATGGAACATGGAAACCCTAACATCACCTGCCAGGAGATTCCACTGCTGTAGTCTGGAGCCCAACAGCTCTGCCTAACTCTTGGGTAGTTCCAAATCCCTGACAAGGTCATTCAGTTCACCTTGTGTTATGAGGGGTGGTTCAGAGGAGGAGGATGGGGGAAAATGTGGGTCCTGTGACATTGATGGTTCAGGACCAGAAGTTTCATCCTTTTCCTCGTCTGACTCAAGTGAGAATGATTCTGGTGCATCAGGAACCGGCAGTCCTTCTCCGTGGGGTACTGGACGTATAGCTGATGGAATGTTTGGATAATGCACAGTCTACTTTTTCTTCTTTGACACACCTTTCCCAACTGGAGGCACCATGCAGAAGTAACAATTGCTGGTATGATCTGTTGCACTGCAAAAGGCATAGATTTCCTTTTCCTGTTCAACCACTGACGAAGATTTGTTGCACAAGTGTTGCAGCATATGTGTGGGGCCCACCTCTTGTCCTGATCTCCAATTTTGCAGCCAAAATAAAGGTGATAGGCTTTCTTAACCATAGTGGTTATACTGCACTTTTGGGATGCAAAAGTCACTTCACCACAAACATAGCAGAAGTTACCTGCACTGTTCACACAAGTCCGAGGCATCTCTGCTCACTTTGGCTAAACAGAAATGTGTCCCTTTGCAAAATCAAACACTGACAAATAAGAGAGCACAACACTGTATGATTTCTAGAGCTGATATAGGGCAATTTGCTCAGCAGAATGATGTAAACTTCGTTATGATTGCATCATCCATGACTTCTAGGAATAACACGATGCAATTCATATCATGTATTATGCAATACCAGCTTCAGATTGCATCATTCATTGTTTTGCCTAAAATGCAAGTACTGTCCAAACCCAGTCATAGATTTATTCATAGATCCAGTCAAAGATGTATTTTAGTCATTTCTGGTTTAAATTGAGATCCCTTCCCTTTATAACTCACTTATCCTCTGCCATTCCCAAGTCAAGGGTCGTATATCTTGAAAACTAGAGCCAATCAACACTTTTAAGCATCTTTTTCGTTCTCAGTGACCCAGAATTAGTAAAGTTTGACTACATTTATTTCAGAATCATTTTGGCTGTAGAGCAGTGTAATCTAAGGACTGTTCTATACCTCTTTAAAAGTGGTAAAATAAGCAGAATTATTTGAAACCACCAAGCAAATTTTCACAGAAATGGCACCACCATGTCCAGCCTACTCTGGCAACAAGCTCTGAGTCTGCAGAGGGGGAGCCTGGTACAGCATCTGTGCAGAGCTCACTGCACAGTTAGGGCTTTAGTACGAAAACAGTTCGTGACCCAGAAATACATTTTTTTCCCTCCATGAAATATTTATGAAATGCCAATTTGTTATCATTTCTCAGGAGCCAGAGATGGCTGACAGTTGTGAGGTGGATGGATCTGGAAGCAAGAACTTATCTTCATTAACGGCATCTGATAGAACATGGGTAGGCTAGGCTCATTTTCCATTATACCCAGCTCCACTTGCTTGTCAGATCCAGTATTGCCAAACTTCCTTACAGTATGGGCCGCATACTGGTGAGGATATCATTTTGCTGACACCTCTTCTCCATTTGCATTCACAAAGACCACTTTTCTTCCCATTTGCCACTGCACAGTGGCAACTACAACAGTTTCTCCCAATCTGAAAAAATATTAGTAGGTAGGTGTTTTTTTAATTTTTAGCTGCATTCAATATGATGAGTGTTTTGTCCTTTTGATAGCAGTTAACCACACTGGCTGCTTTTGCTCTCCATTTCAGTACTCCCTCCCACCTGTTACTCTCACATGGAAGCAGAGTACCATATGACTAGCAAGCTTTCCACAGCAGAGCTTTCAAGTATATTGGATTTTATGAAACATTCCCCTTTTCAGTTGAATCAGCATTGTCTGTTCTATGGAAAAGCGAGAGATTGAAAGATGCTTTAGCATGGGCAGTGGGTGAAGCTTCCCCTGAAGGAGGCTAGCTTCCTGGCTGCCTCTTCTGCCCGCGGCCCTGCCTACACTTCACCCCTACTCCACCTCAGCCCCTGCTCCTCCTCAGGCCCTGACCCCCTCCTCTCCTGACTCCCCTCACCACTGTTCGCCGCTTTCCTCCTTTGCTCTACCCCCCACCGCAAGGCCCCCTGCCCACTGCTCCTCATGTCCCGCCTCTCCTCCACCCCCTCCCTCACAAGGGTGGGGGCTGTTGCCTGATCTTAGATTATGTATTAATTATATTGATTACTTAAGAATCCCCAGTTATCACTTTGAGGTTTGACAGCTTCTTGTCCCAAGATGAGACCCAGTATTATTTAAATTATTATATATTTGGGAACCCCGATGTGCATAGTTACAACACGCACACTATAGTAACTCTTTTATATTTACAAATATAGTTTATTAATACATTTAGCACAGTCACAAACATCCCAACGCAGTAAGTAGATAGAGATACTAGAGAATGTACATCTGCATGTCCATATACTCACACCATCTCCTGTAGAACATTTATCCTGAAATGTTAGCCATCATCTTCCTCATCACCACCACCTTCCCCATCATCACCGGTGGCCATCATTCTGGAATCTCCCAAGGACTAGATCTCTCTCTCCCACTGCCCCTAAGCTGGGATGCCACATTTACAATATGTGATGCTAACGCCGTTGTGTTGGATGCATATTCAGTAGGGGATTTTCCCCCTTTTCCTTATTTGTATTCCCTCCCCTTACTAATGTTGGGGTGCCTTTTTTCCTATAGGTTAGTATATCAATGATCTCAATTTATTATCATATACGTCAGTTTGTTACCATGGCCCTTTTGTGGTTAGGTATCACATTTGTTATTTCTGTCCTGACCGGTTATTTCGGTTCTTTCCAAGTTGTGTTGTACCTGTTAAGTTTAAAAGGCTGTGAACTTAGGAAGCCCCCTAAGCCACTGAGCTCCAGTCCTTGGGAGCTGGTCTTAAGGACATCCAGGCACCCAGCTCTTCAGCAGGGAGCCTGGAAGCCCTGAGAACTCCAGCTCGGGTGGGGAGCCTAGCAGTGAGATCTAGCTGTAGCTGGGGGCTCTTGAGGCTGGCAAGCTCTCTGCTGCAGGAACACCCTTGGAAACCTACCTGCATTTTGATAAAAGTATTGTCAAACCTGCAATAGATCCAGTGAAACACTGCACTTCAGTGAGTCCACATTTTCCAACCAGCTCTCCTGGTCAGAACAGTTAGGAGTGAAAAAGGATTCTTCACTTGAGCAGAAACCCACCAAATGTCATTCTTTTGGGATGTTTTTGAAAATTAATATTAAAATGTGAAAAGCTTAATTTGGGGAGGGGGTTAAATGTCTCAGAATTCTTCACTCTCCTCCAGCCATAATATGTGCCTGACTCCCAGGATTGTGGTGAGTTTAAGATTTTAAAAGCTATTTAAGATCTTTGGATGAAAGGCACCTAGTAATAGCGAAGTAGTGCATTATTATATAATTATTGATGATTTTCTATATTATTCTGAGGGCTTTTTTCAGAAGGGGTGAAAAAAACAAAAATGGATTCTCCAAAGGGTTATTTTATTCCTTTAAATTGAAACCTCTTGTTCCTTTATTGTGACAAGCTCACTTTACAAAACAAAAAAGAACTTAAACTACTTTCCCCTCAGTTTAGCCAGGAACCAGTCCCATGACAAATGAATACCCCGGAGATACTCTGGAGTTAATCACCAGATGCCCCCCTTGTGACTGCCTTGATTATTTCACTTTTGTTATTGCATAGAGGGAACTTTTTTCTGCTTTACAAAAGCATAATGCAAGAATGACTGCAGAATGCTTCCACTGAATCCTCCCCTCCCCATATATATTCAATAACATACAGAGAGAGATACAAACTCCATTAGAACACCATTTTATAGGAGAAATGGTTTGTATTTAGTTGGGGATTGCTATCACAGAGCTAGATTCTACCACCCTTACTCACATTAAGTCATACCTAAGACCCAGATCCTACTTTTATACATGTAAGTAATCCTGCTGAGTTCAATGGGACAACTGACATGAACAAAGTTAAAGGGACATGTAAGTTCTGTGAAGTAAGGCCCTGATCCTTCATAGTAGTCCAATTGATTATAGTGGGGCTCCCTGTAGAATAGTAGAATAAGGTACTATTCAACCTGAGTAAGGCTGGCTGAATCTGACCAGTATTACTTAAGGCTCAGTATTCCTGTTGTTTCAACACATTTTGATCAAATGGTTAGATACAGAAAGAAATGTCTAGGTTTTTTATTGAATACATGCATAAAATATCCATGTCAAGTCTAGCCAAAAATATCCACTAATGAGTAATGTTGGAAACATACTAATTGCCCAACTGGCTCAATTCTGGCTGCCCATCTTGTCCAGTATCCTGTCTCTGACAGTGGGCAACACCAGCTGTTTCCAAAGCAGGCAAAAAAAGCCCAGCAGCAGACTGTTATGCAACAACCCCAGAAAATGTTTCCATCTATTCGCCATTTTTAACTGGATTGTGACTTAAAATATAAGTCTTTATATTCCTATAAAACAAAGTTTTAATAAAAATGTATTTACTAATATAGCTCCAGATAGTCTTATTATCCACATGAATATCCAATCTTTTCTGAATCCTGGTTCTCTCTTGGATGCAATGAAATATTGTGGCAAGGTATTCCACAGTACAACATCCATGTGCAGCTTACTATATTCAGGGTAGGACTTGCAGGATCAAGGTCTATCTTCTCTGTCCATGTAAAAGAATGCCTTTTTATTTATTTATTTTTGCAGTTGAGAGGGGACTAGAGCTGGAATAGGGGGGACAGAAAGGTGTTAAGAAGCAGTAGCTGGAAGTGCTAACATTCTACCAACTGAACTTGACTATTTAGATTGTAAACTTTGTTTCTAAAATAACTGTTCTGGTAGACACCCAATCTTTGTATGGCCGAACTGTTCTATTGCTACCTATCTTGTCTTTTTCATATGTATAAAATGTTTTGGAGGAAATCAATATATTCAGGAAAATGTCTCAGTGGTGCTATATAGCATAGTAAATGACAAAATAAACCTAGAGCTGAAACAAAATTGACTTAAAGTTTTCTATCCTTTACATTTTTCATTTCTGGTTGTGTGGTTTGGACAAGAAGTTAGAGCGGTAAGTGACCATTCCATATGCCAGTACTTGCCTAATACAGATCCACATTATAATGAATTGTGTCGTCAATTACACATGGACAAAGTTGGTGTAAAAGGCTACTAGCTGTACCTCTGTGACTGAAAACAGAGTTATGGTAGTGTTTTATACCCATTCTGCCCAGATGAAAATGACTGCACAAAGTGGTACTCAGTGTAGCGTCAAGCCCATTTTATTTTGGTTTCTCTTAAGAGTGAAGTGCAAAAGAATAGCTGACAATATGTTAAGAGACGAAATAAGGCTAGAAGGCCCAGCTCTGCATACTGTGGAACAGGGGCACTGGAACAGGTTGGGGGACCAAGGGGCCATGACCCCCACTTCTTACTGGCCTTGAGGGCGAGCGAACGGAGGGTGGAGAGGAGTGAGCAGGGGGTGGGGTATTGTGTGGGAGAGGCAGTGCAGGAGCAGGTCCTTGAGGGGAAGGTGGCATGAGAGCAGGGGGGGAGGGGGAGAACACGATTTGGTTGTCTCTGCCCCCCTGTTGCTGGCCCAAAGGGCCCGAGGGGGGCAACAGCGGGGTTCATTGCCCGGTGTGCTTCGCACTAATGAACACACCAAGGTGGAGAAGCAATCCAAGTTTATTCAAGAGCTCTGAATAGGCACTAGGAGACCAGCATGTCTCAAATCAAGCGCAGCACCTACAAGCAAGTTTTTCCCTTTTATATTCCAAGCTGTTTCTGTGCAGGCTTTGTCTGTTTCTCCCCCACTACCCCTCCCTGCCCGAGCAGTTACAGTTAGAAAGATTCCCGTCCGTATGCTTATCTTCGAACTTGTAGGTTCATGCGCACGCAATCTTTCCCGCCCCCTTTTCCCCCGCATCATCACTAAAAGTTTTGCTAGTGTGAACGAAACTGCAGCTGTCTGCTAGAAAAGCTGACCATTACATTTCTGCTACAGCATGTAAGAAGTTAGCATGGAGGTAGGTCAAAGTTCACAAGATGGAATTACTGTGGATCACCTAGACACAGAGCAGGGGAGTTTCATCGGCACTTATGGACTTCCACTCCCCCGAGTTACCTGGTAGCTATGCCTAGTGACACCAACACTCCCCCCACACACACTTTTAGAGAGTTTCCGCTGCTCCTGCTGTGGACAGAGCCAACATTTGCTGCTCCCATATATGAAATCCCTTAATTGTCAGTGCTAATCTCAGCTTCCACCTTAAATAAAGGTAAATTTCCAGCCTTTTTGCTGTGGAAATAGACTTCAAAATATAAATTAATTGCCAGAGCTGAAAGTTCACCATGGTGATTTTTCCTACATTTCACCTCACTGCTTTTAGGAGGAGCTTTGGTGAACAGTGAAGCCCAGTGTTGTAAGTCCTTTGATTATTGTTAAGGCTGCGAGTCTGTCATGGAGGTCACAAAAGTCATGGATTCCGTGACATTCCGTGACCTCCGTGACTTCCGCAGTGGCTTGTGCTGGGAAGCCCCGGGCCTGCAGCAGCAGTCTGGTTGTGTGGGAGGGGGCTCAGGGCTAGGGGCAGGGGGTTGGCGGTGTAGGGGAGCTCTCGGGGGGCGGGGGGGAAGCTCCCACTGGCATAGTCCTGCAGCTCCTAGGTGGCGGAAGGACCAGGTGGGGATTCTGCGCTACCTGGTGCCCGCGCTCACAGGCCCCACTCCTGCAACTCCCATTGGCTGCAGTTCCTGGTCAATGGAGCTGAGGCAGCCAGCACTTGTGCCCCTCTGCCGCCTAGGAGCTGCAGGGATGTGGAGCCAGGTAGGGAGCCGCTGCCAGCCCCACCAACCCCTCCCCTGCAGCACCAGTGGGGGTCCCGAGCTGCACGCCATGGCCCAGTCCCCCTCCCCCAGCACCAGCAGGGGTCCCAGGCCCTGTGTCACAGCCCGCCCCCAGCACCAGCAGGGTTCCGGGCCACCTCCTCCAGCACTGCTCCCCCACAGAGCACTCGTGGCCCCCCACCCAAGTTTTAGTCACAGGTATTTTTAGTAAAAGTCATGGACAGGTCACGGGCCATGATGGAGCCTTAACTATTGTGAGGAACCTCCACTGATTCATTACAATTTGATTAAAAGGACCTAGGATGTCTAATGACCACAGGTCGTCAGGACCTTAGTTTTACATTAAATTCCTCCCCCCCACCACTTTTTCCACCTTCAACAGTACAATGTGCATTATCCCCATGCTGGAGCATGTGGCAACGTACTGATTCAATAGAAAGAGGGCTACCTATAAACCAGCATTGCCACTTCTGGCTGCCCCTATGCTTTCTTGGCCAGTCTACTGCCTTCCAATTACTGCCCCAGCCCAATCCGCCTTTGTTTGGAAGATCTGCGAGAAGCATAGCTAGAGCTCTGCAAAACTATCAGAGAGGCTATAAAAATAAAATACTCAATAATAATGTGGGATTTCAACTATGACCATGTTGACTGGGTATAGGTCACCTCAGGACTGGATGCAGAGATAAAGTTTCTTGACACCTTAAATGACTGCTTCTTGGAGCAGCTAGTGCTGAAACCCACTAGAGGAGAGGCAGTTCTTGATTTGTTCCTAAGTGGAGCACAGGGTCTGGTCCAAGAGGTGAATATAGCTGGACTGCTTGGCAATAGTGACCATAATACAATTAAATTTAACATCCCTATGGTGGGAAAACACCACAGCAGCCAAATATGGTAGCATTTAATTTCAGAAAAGGGAACTACACAAACATGAAGTTAGTTAAACAGAAATTAAAAGAGACAGTGCAAAAGTGAAATCCCTGCAAGCTGCATGGAAACTTTTTAAAGCCACCATAATAGAGGCTCAACTTAAATGTATACCCCAAATTAAAAAAAAACATAGTAAGAGAACCAAAAAAGTGCCACTGTGGCTAAACAACAAAGTAAAAGAAGAACTGAGAGGCAAAAAGTCTTCCTTTAAAAAGTGGAAGTTAAATCCTAGTGAGATAAATAGAAAGGAGCATAAACTCTGGCAAATAAAGTGTAAAAATATAATTAGGAAGGCCAAAAAATAATCTGAAGAACAGCTAGACAAAGCCTCAAAAAGTGATAGCAATTTTTTTTAAGTACATCAGAAGCAGAAAGCCTGCTAAACTATCAGTGGGGCCACTAGATGATCGAGATACTGAAGGAGCACAAAAGGACGATAACGCCATTGCAGAGAAACTAAATGAATTCTTTGCATTGGTCTTCACAGTTGAGGATGTGAGGGACATTCAGCAACATGAGCCATTCTTTTTAGGTGACAAATCTGAGGAACTGTCCCAGATTGAGTTGTTATTAGAGGAGGTTTTGGAACAAATTGATAAATTAAATAGTAATAAGTCAACATGATCAGAAGGTATTAATCCAAGAGTTCTCAAGGAACTCAAATGTGAAATTGCAGACCTACTAACTGTGGTTTGTAACCTATCATTTAAATCAGTGTCTGTACCAAATGACTGGAGGATCGTTATTGTGATGCCAATTTTTAAAAAGGGCGCTAGAAGTGTTTCCGGCAATTAAAGGCCAGTAAGCCTGACTTCAGTACCGGGCAAATCGGTTGAAACCATAGTAAAGAACAGAATTGTCAGACACATAGATGAACATAATTTACTGGGGAAGAGTCAACATGTTTTTTGTAAAGGGAAATCATGCCTCACCAATCTACTAGGATTCTTTGAGGGGTCAACAAGCATTTGGACCAGGGGGATCCAATATATAGTGTACTTAGATTTTCAGAAAGCCTTTGACAAGGTCCCTCACCAAAGGCTCTTAAGCAAAGTAAGCTGTCATGGGATAAGAGGGAAGATTCTCTCATGGATCAGTAACTGGTTAAAAGATAGGAAACAAAGGGTAAATGATCTGGAAAAAGGGTAAACAGCGAGGTGGAAAAATTTGCAGATGATACAAAACTACTCAAGATAGTTAAGTCCAAAGCAGACTGCAAAGAGCTACAGAGGAATCACACAAAATTGGGTGACTGGACAACAAAATGGCAGATGAAATTCAATGTTGATAAATGCAAAGTAATGCACACTGGAAAACATAATCCCAATTATACATAAATTAAATTAGCTGTTACCACTCAAGAGAGAGATCTTGGAGTCATTGTGGATAGTTCTCTGAAAATATCCTCTCAATGTGCAGTGGCAGTTAAAAAAACTAACAGAATATTGGGAATCATTAAGAAAAGGATAAATAATAAGACAGAAAATATCATATTGCCTCTATATACATCCATGGCATGCCTACATCTTCAATACTGCATGCAGATGTGGTCACCCCATCTCAAAAAAAGAAATATTGGAATTGGAAATGGTTCAGAAAAGGACAACAAAAATGATTAGGGGTATGAAACAGCTTCCGTATGAGGAGAGATTAATAAGATTTGGACTTTTCAACTTGGAAAAGAGATGACTAAGGGGGGATATGATAAAGGTCTATAAAATCATGACTGGTATGAAGAAAGTGAATAAGAAAATGTTATTTACTTCTCATAACACAAGAACTTCTCATTAAGAACTATTAATGAAATTAATAAGCAGCAAGTTTAAAACAAACAAAGAGAAGTATTTGTTCACACAATGCACAGTCAACCTGTGGAATACTGATATATAATATTGCTTTCAAATATTAAACCCTACCTCACAATACTGAGCAATTAGTGCACGTTATGATCCCAATTTTACCAATGAATGGAATGAGTTAGAAAATTAAGAGAAAGATTTTTGTACAGCAACAGAAGGAGTTAGTGTCAAAGCTAAATTTGTAAACCCGGAAGGCTTGGCTCATGAATATACTCAGATCAAACCTATTTCTCAGATTGCAACAATAATAATGCTCTTTTTTCTTGTTTGGCTTCAAGTCATTGCAAGGATTCTCATGATGCAATCTGGAGAAAACAGGCGGCGTTCTGAGCTTTTAATGAGAGCACAGCGTCTTCTCAAAGATACTGCACCATGATAACGATGTCCTGCACTTGTCCTGCAATTTCACAATTTGTTCAGGTTATTCCAATAATATCTGCATTTCATGGGAGGGTTTTTACATTCAAAACTTCTCTGAGATTTGTCATGTCTAGTTGTCATGTTTCCCCCCCCCGCCCCATGTCACCTTCAAGAACTGAGACAGTGTGAGAATTTCCCGGAATAAACACTCTGAAATCCCCATTGGCAACATTGACAGCACCTCAATCCTGTGAGTAGCTAAGCACCTCCATGCCCACTGGCAGCGTTAGCACTTCAGGGCACTCAGCACTTTGCAGGTGCTCAGTAATTAGTAGAAAAGGGTTCTAAATGATGTGGCCTTCAAGGTCTCAGACCAGAACAGTGGGAGGAACTGGCAGGCTAGTACCAGAAAATCTTAGCCAAAGAGCACTGGTGGCTGTTGCAAAAGTAACTGTGCCTTTGATTAAAACCTCCCCCCACCGCCCAATTTACAGAAATCTGCTGACAATTGTTGAAACACAATAAAATTGAAAAACAAAAGCTGCGCTTCTGAAAGTACATGCCATCTCAAATACCTTAGATTTCTTACAGAGTAATGTCGCTGTGTAGAGTAATGTCGTAACAAAAACAGATATCTGATTTTAAAATCAGTTATCAATTATAACACATACCTGACCTGCAAGAAAAGTGATCAAACATATACCTAGAGAGGAGTGATTATATATATAGGAGGACTAGGACTCATATGGAAAGCTCAAGGGGAGAGCTGGGCAAAGAGACTGGGATGAAGAACATGAATGGGTGAGAAAGATTTGGACTGGGATGAAGAGTCTCGGGTGGGAAGGGAAAAGAAAGAGGAATGGGACATGGATAGCCTGGGGGCAGAGGCAGGGCCGGCTCCAGGGTTTTGGCTGCCCCAAGCAGCCAAAAAAAAAAAAAAAGCCGCGATCTGCGGCGGCACTTCAGCAGAAGATCCTTTGCTCCGAGTGGGAGTGAGGGACCGTCCACCGAATTGCCGCTGAATAACTGGACCTGCCGCCCCTCTACGGAGTGGCCGCCCCAAGCACCTGCTTGCCAAGCTGGTGCCTGGAGCCGGCCCTGGGCGGAGGTGGGGGAATGGTATGTGATCTCGTAAATGAAGACTCTATCACAATGCACAATGGGGCTAAATTAATGTCGCACAGGCAATCTTAATTCTGGCATTTCCTAACTTTCAAAGGCTTGTCTTTGCAACCTTAATGTTTGTAACATTGTTTTGGGTATAATATCTCTTAATATGGTGGAATGGTTCATCATAGGCAAGGTCTTTCAGAATCTTCACAAAAAAAATCTGCATCTGCAAGCAACCTGAGATTTCAAGCTAAATCAAAATGTGATCACTGCATAGAAGTGAAGGTATCTTAGAATTTCCTTATTCTCCAATTTGAGGAATCACGTAGGGTTACCATGCTTCCAAACTAGCAGCAATGCAGAATAGGGCGAGATAGGTATATAGTTTACTTATCTCTGCATCTCTCACTTTCATAGTGTAATAGATGTATTGTATTGTCTGTGTGTATTTCCTTGATTTATGTTTACTTTAATAAAAAATCCCCAATAGGTCAATATGTGACCTTATAGTATATGCACAGGCAGAACAAAGGTGCACCTGTACAATAAGTGCTATAATCTACAATAAAATAAATAATTTACCTTTCTAAGGAATTATTACATGTAAAACAATAGAAGGGATTAAAATATTCTGTATACAGAGTCGAGTCACTCTGAAATTGTCTCCATTCCCAGTCTACATCTGTTATTCACCTGCAACTCAACATACAGTATGCACAATGAAATTCCCTTGTGATTTTTCAGGGTCACTATTATGAAGAAGGGACAGAAGAGATAAAAGAAAAACTTTTTGTACTGCACTATTTTGATGATTATGACAAATACCAGAAGTACATTTGTACTATTACCTCACATTTTCAAACTGTGTAGAGCTTATAAACATTGTGGTGGCCATCATAGATCATTTCATATGCTCCCAGAACACAGTGATATTTGAAACAGGTGCTTTCATGAGAATCCACCAACACGATTTACACAATATGCTACTGGAGTGTTTGCCAGAAGCCCAATCACCGTCTATGACCATACTTTGCTCATCAGAGCTATGACCTGCCTGACTTCTCAGTAGAATTCCATGCTTTGAAAAGACAGAATGGTAAAAATAACCATGACATTCCAACTAGGTTTGTGTTAAAAGTAATAATTGAATGCTGTGGTGATTGAGTACTACGCATTTCTCATGAGTTAGCACACAATGATATCTGAGATATGATTCTCATACTCTATTACAGGGGTTGGCAACCTTCGGCACACGGCCCATCAGGATAAGCTGATTGCAAGCCGTGAGACGTTTTGTTTACATTGACCGTCTGCAGTCACAGCCCCCTGCAGCTCCTAGTGGCCGTGGTTTGCTGTTCCCGGCCAATGGGAGCTGCAGGAAGCGGCGGCCAGCATGTCCCTGCCGCTCACACCACTTCCTGCAGCTCTCATTAGGTACGTCTTCACTACCCGCTGTATCGGTGGGTAGCAATTGATTTATCCGGGATCGATATATCGCGTCTCGGTAAGACGCGATATATCGATCCCCGAACGTGCTAACCATATTCTCCGGAACTCCACCAGAGCGAGCGGCGGTAGTGCAGTTGACGGGGGAGCTGCGGCCATCGATCCCACGCCATCTGGACCCCAGGTAATTCGATCCAAGATACTTCAACTTCAGCTACGCTATTCGCATAGCTGAAGTTGCGTATCTTGGATTGATCCCCCCCCCCCAGTGTAGACCAGCCCATTTTCTGGGAACGGCAAACCGTGGCCACTGGGAGCTGCGGGAGGGGGGTGCCTGCAGACGGTCAATGTAAACAAAATGTCTCATGGCCCACGAGTGGATTACCCTGATGGGCTGCGTGCCGAAGGTTGCCTACCTCTGCTCTATTATAAAGGAATATCTTATACATTCTACTTTAGAATAAGATTTGTAGTAGATACAGGCTAACCTATAATTCTGTTGAATACAGTACAGATAGAATACAAGAAACCAACAATGATTAATTTGATTAATATAATTATATTTTTCATATTCATTATTAAACAGATTTGTTATTTGCTGAGATGTGTGAATAACTCACATGGCCGTGTTACTCAAATAATTTATTTGATAAATTTCACATTTTTGAATAAACTATTCAATTATTTTTTAATTATTCATCCATCTTTAGTGATAACTTTGGGCTCTTGAATGGTGGCTCTAGTAGGGCAAATTTGTTTTTCCTTATGCTTGTGAACATCTAATATTCAGCCCCAAAGCTACATGTTTATGGCCCATGAAGTGGTTCTGAAATCTATAAAACTGCCTTTAAATCAATGGCAGTTTTGCCTGATTAGCAAAATTAGTATTGGACACATTATCCAACAGATTGAGATAACTAAATTGTGCTCTTGTTTAAGCTGATATAAGAGTTAAGGGTGAAATCCTGGACCTACTGAAGTCAATAGTCACTTTACCATTGACTTCAATGGGGCTAACATTACACCCTCTGATATTTCACCACTGAAGTCTATGGGTCTGATTCTGATCCCACACTGGTTTTACACTAGCACTGCTCTACTTATTTCCAGGGAGTTACTCTTAATTTACATCAGTATAAGTTAGAAAAATAAGCCCCATTGAATTATTAAACTGGGTATACCTACAGTGCCACTTGAGCAAAGAATTTAAGCATGTGCCTAACTTGAAGTATGTGAGTAGTCCAACTGTCATAGAGAGTTACCCCCTCACATGCTTACAATATGGCTGAATTGTAGTCTAAATGAAGACTAATTTTGGCCCATATCTTACATCTATCTATCTATCTATATAATCTCCCAAAGTATGGATTGCTCTAGTATATGCATACTTTGAAAGAACTGGAATCAAGTGGAAAGCTCTGAATGTACTGTACTTTGCAAACTACTTTTGCGAGCTGCCTACTCTGCTCAGACGCAGTGATTGCCATTAAAATATTTACAATTTTACTGTTTGCCTAATTAACATTATTCCTGTATTCTGCAAATACTGTGATCATTTTTATTACTTACAAATGACAATTGTAAAGGTTTTAATGGCAACCACTGTACTGCATGAGTGATTTGTGGAAAGCAATTCAATATTTCGTTTGAGTTTCTCTTTCCCTGTATGCAATTGCAGAGATTTTTCCTTTACACAGCTCCAAAACCAATCAAACCATTTATTTATATATATTTTGCAAAATCCCTGTTTTTAGGACACATTGGTTCCAAGTTCTCTGTGTATTAATGTTATCACATTTGCCATTTGTGGATCCTGTTTTATACAACCTCACGTCTGTGGTAAATCCAGAAAACAGTGATGGGTGCCAAACCTTTCATGATTCCCAAAGCTCTGATTATGATACACTATTCCAAAAAACGCCTCCAAAAAGGGGTTGCTTCTTTAACCACGGAAGGATTTTTTGTGAATTTTACCTCACCAGCAGGCAGCCCATATGGTGCCAAATCCTGTAAACTAGCTATAACTAGGTATAAAATTCATAGGAAAAAATGTAATTTATCACAAGTGCACAGCTGGTGTCTCCTTCTAAGTGGTTGTTTCCTAATCTGATACCAACCTGTTCACAGCACTGCTCTGTTATTGAGCTATAAAATCAATAACAAATAGCATGCATGCTCCCTTGAGAGATTAACCATTTATTTCAGCTGTGAAGAGCAAATGAAGGTCAAAACAGGGGAGTTGTTTTTTAAAAAGTGTGTGTGTGTTTGTGAGAGAGAGAGAGATAAAAGGAAGGAAGGCTCCCTTGGACTAAATGGTCCTTCGGACTAAATGCAATAAAAACATAGCGTGCTTTTTTATGAGAGGAATTTTTATTTTTAAAGCAGCTAATTTTCAAGATCAGATTTAAATGTAATTTTTCATTGTGTGTTCATAAAACTGCCTGGGTATGATTTTGGGATATATCAATATTATGTTTCTGCTCTATCTAGGCACTTCACATTCAACAGCTTTCGGAGCACTGCAAGGGGAAAACTGGGCATATTGCAGACTTGTTTCCTTTGGGGGATTCCTGGTGTCTCCAGGTCAGTGAGGATACTTCTCTCCCCGCTCAGCTGGTGAGCAGAGGCAATTGGGAGAAAAAAGGATTGCATGTCATTCTTGTGAGCAGACAAGTGCAGGGAGGGAGGTTGTGGGAAGTTCTGGTATCTCAAATCTAAAGCATATTCCCTCCCCCCCCCAACATTTTGCTACAAAAAATGACTGCCATGAGTTTCAGAGGCTGCTACACTATGCATCACTGGAAAAATTCCTATCTCCTCCTTAGTGGCCTTGCTAGCCCACCTTTGTTAACTGAAAAGATGCATTTTGTAAACCTTCTGCCAGGTGGGAGTCAGCAGCAACTAGGGCCAGGTTCAATATCTAGGAGTCCCTCTTAACACTACAACACAGAACTGGTTGGAGCCCCCACCCAGTTATCTAGGAAAATTTAACACCATCCCTAGGCGCCTCTAAGAGGCACTACCCCCCCTCTCACAAGCACTGAGTCTGTGTATAGCAAATGGGAACTTTTATTAAAAGGGAAAGGGAACCAAGGGTTAGTTTAGGAAAAAAACCAAAACCACATTCAAAATCGTGCAATCCGAGCTCACAGTGTGTTGGGCAACAGTGTCCTTTGCCTCGGTGGCCACTGAATGAATGTCTCTTTAACACACCACTCCCTGATCCCTCCACTGCACCCCACTCACAGTTGACTGTCCTTGGTCTGCAGAGAGCCATAGTTCAGAGGTCTGTAGATGTGGGTTCATCTCCTACTCTCGGGGTCTGTAGGGACATCAAGCAATGCCTCAGCTGCTGCTGACACCTCTGCCACTGACTCACAATTGCAGTCGTTCACCCTACCAGCCCCACTGGCTGCTGTGGCCACCATTTTTGCTAGCACTGTTATTTGCCCAGGCGCTGCTCTGCGTCGCTGCTTTCACCTGCCACTCTCTGCAATGCCACATCCTCAGGTTCTACCACTTAACCCAGCCCTCAGTGATTTCAGTGTGTGGTGGGGAACCTCACTGCTAGTCCAGGCTATGCACTTTCTTTTACTGCAATATTGTCCCACAGCAGGTCTAAAGCTCGGCAGCTAGACCTGATTATCAGCCATTTCAGCTCTACTGATCACTTAAAACAAAGACTCTTAATTGAGTCTAATCAGCCGTCTTTAAACAGTGGCGTTGGGGAGGACGTGGATCAAATGGTGTCTAGGACTCTTAGGGTACATCTACACTACAGGGGGGAGTCGATTTAAGATACACAAATTCAGCTACGTGAATAGCGTAGCTGAATTTGACGTATCGCAGCCGACTTACCCCGTTGTGAGGACGGCGGCAAAATCGACTTCTGCGGCTTTCTGTCGGCGGCGCTTACTCCCACCTCCGCTGGTGGAGTAAGAGCGCCGATTCGGGGATCGATTGTCGCGTCCCGATGGGACGCGATAAATCGATCCCCGAGAGGTCGATTTCTACCCGCCGATTCAGGCGGGTAGTGTAGACCTAGCCTTAATCAGAGCCCACTCCATCCTGTAGGAACACCTGTCCCCACCCTCTGTCTCCTTTCACTGGGATTTGGGATCCCTACCCTTTGCTTAGGGAGTGTAGTTCAGTGGAGGGTGACCATGGATGGCACTTAATGGAGGCTTGGGGAGGCTAAGCTCCCTGCCGGAGCCCTGGGGGCTGTGCTCAGAGCTCCTCCAGGTGGCCGGGGCTCAGGGTGGCGAGGGTGGGCGGGCCAGCCGGAGCTCATCTGGCCATGGTGGGGGTCTTGGGGGGGTCCACTTGTCCCAGCGGGTGATGGGGGGGGCAGAAGGCATGGAGTGGGGTGGGTCCTCAGGAGGAAGAGGCAGGGCGGGGGGCTAGCCTTCCCGAAAGGGGACTTCACATGCTGCCCATGGGAGTTACTCCCTCAATCAGGGGATGCTAAGCACCATTTTGACATCTAATTTTGTCATGAGCTGGCAGAGCTTCAGTTACAGGCAGAGATTGGGAGAGTGACCCCATTTACAATTGATCACTGGTGGCTGCTGTAGAGCAGTGTGGCTTGAATCTTTCAGTTTAGCGATGGAACAGACATAGCACAAGCAGGAATGGTTCAAATTTCCCCTTTGTTTCTCTTTTGTTCCTTAACTTTTACCTGGAAGGACCTCTCCTGGGTTCTAGGAGTGAGAGGGTACTTTAATTGTTAAGCTCAAGTTTGTTCATCTTCAAAGGTGGGGTTTTTTTCTATTTTCTGGTCACGCTAACAACAAAAATTATCATCAGAATTTACCGAATCCAAATCTACCAAAGTCATTCTCTTTTCACAGTGCTGCCCAGACCGTTAAATCATTTTTGGGATTGAAATGTAAGGTAAATTCTTTACTTGTTGGAGATTGTTGCATGACCTTAGAGAAAATAAAAGCTTTATAAGCACATAAAAGCAGCTACCACATCCTGTGCTCATCAATATTGTGGTAGACTTATTTGAAAAGTTTGCTAAGTTAAGTGAAACCCAATGAATTGTATCACTTTTCTGTAACAGAGAAAAGAGCTCACATTCTGCTTGGCTGGATTCATAGGTTTCTCCCCTCTGTGAAGACCAGTTTTCCCCAACAATAGTTGTTTTTTGCTGTGAAAAGATGGCGTTATACAGATGTATAACGGGGTAAGTGAGATCATAACCAGACATATCTATGGTGTGTAAATTCATATATATTTGCTAAACTCATCCTTATAGCTTAGTACAAAAAATGTCAATGATTTGTGTTGGAATTTTTTAATGAATACGCTTTGGCCATATCGCTTCTTATACTTGCTTTCAGCAAACAATCAAGCAACTGTGTTTTGCCGCCATGAATATTCATTGAAGTCAACAGAAATCTTTCCATTAACTTCATTGGACATTGGATCAACTGCAGAGTGAAGATATCAGGTATGTGTGTGTATATTCACAGGAACAACATTTTACATTCACACGTGCAACATTTCACTTCCAATTAGATAAAGGGCACTGCCACGTGCCTTTTCTGACCTATCGCAACAGCTCAAATTGCAAATGATAAATGCTTATGGGAAAACGTTCATGATCAAAACAGAATTAAAAATATTTTCCAGAAAGTGTAGTGTATAGCTTTGAACAACAAATTTGAGGAAGTTACACTCTGAGACCAAGACTCAAAAAACAAGAAAAAAAACATTGAATGAGTTATTTATCAGCTCTGCTCAACGTCCATTGTGAAAAATTTCTCACTGCAAACCAGTTCACAGAATGTCTATTCTTTAAGCTGCACAGCAAACCAGATGTTATACGTGTATAGACAATGATCATTATAAAATTGAGACCACACTTCTCCCTCCACCCAGTTCCCACACCCTACCATGCACAATGGGTATTTCTTAGTTCTGTGAATCCATATAACAGTCTGAAACAATACCACCGATGTCGGGGCAGACAAAGCTAGTTCTGTGAGTGATACACCAGACTTAAAAAAAAAAAGGTGTATATTCAGTTTTGACAATCACAGAGTCATGAGAAATAGCAGGGAACTGGGGGGGAAAATCTTTTTAATTTTGCCTCCTACTGTCCATCAGGAAATGTGTTGACTTTTAAGCAATGTAGTCCTCATGAGTACTCTGATATTAGGAACTGCTTTCTTTGTCATCTTGTAGTTTCACTGTTATGATTGTAATAATACTTTTATTTATAAAGCAATGCCCACCAAGATGCCCAGAGTAATGCACAAACAATTAAAAATATAACAATTAAAACATTATAAAATACAGACAATAAAGATAAAAAATCATGAGGCAAATTACTACAGCACTGTTTTGCAGCTGTAGTCACCACGGAGTGAACCTCTGTTGTGAGGTGAGCAGACAATGCATGAAGCTTTGTCCTTCTATAGAGGGACAGTCTCCCACCCCAAAGTATTTTCCTTTCTAAGAGAGAGTCTTCCCTGTTTTCTAACATTCCCAAGCAGCGTAGTAGACCTGATTCTCTTCCCACTTGCACTGGTTTCACACCTATATAAATCCATTGACTTCAGTGGAGTTATTCCTGATTTATACCCATATGAAAGCAGGATCAGGTCCAATATGTCCAGTGTTTAGGAATCAAAATATTCTGGACTACTACATTCTACTCTCTGCTATGTACTGAATCACTTTGTAACCTCAGGCAAGTGACTTAAGTCCAGATTCACAAAGAGGACGTGGACGCAGCATTTCAACACTTAATTTTAGGCTGATGACAATATAGTGGCCTAACTCCCATCCCTTAACAGGACCAAGGTGCCTAATTTTGGTGCCTCCTTCCAGACAGGGCCGGGTCTAACTTTTTTGCCGCCCCAAGCAAAAAAAGAAAAAAGGGCGCCACCCCGCCATAACAACCCCCCCCAGCGCCGCCCCACCGTAACAAACCAAAAAAAACCCCAAAAAACGAGTGCTGCCCCGCCAAGGTGCCACCCCAAGCACATGCTTGGTCAGCTGGTGCCTGGAGCCGGCCCTGCTTCCAGACCAGACTTCATTTGGGATTCACAGCCAGGAACCTCCTCCTGGAGTCAGGTGCCTAAAACAGTAGTGGTCCCCTCCACCCACCCCGAAAGAAAAATGGAGGAATGGTGACTCACTTATCAATTTTAGACCAGTGGTTAGAGCACTCACCTGGGATATAGGAGACCTGGGTCTAATTCCCACGCCAGGCAAGGTGGGAAAACTGACCCCAATTCTTTCACATTCTGGGTGAGTGTCAGTTTGTGAAGCCTGACAGGGCTTAGGGCATGAGACAGATGCTGAGCCGGCTCTGAGCACAAGCAGTCAACAAAGTTTAGGTGCCTCAGGGACTTTAACAGTGGACACTTAGGTGCCCAGGTACTTTGGGCACTTACTGAGTTAGGCAGAAAGTGAGTGGGTCTTTTGAGGATTGCAGTGGTGCCTAAACGTTGGACGTAGGTGCCTAAAATATCAGTTAGGTGCCTGAGTCCTTTTGTCAATTTAGACTTTAACCTCCTTGTGTTTGATTATCCTTCTGTAAAATGAGTATAAATAATGCTGATCTCAGTGGGATGATTTGGGGTCAGATTCTGATCCACTTCAACAAGGTAAGAAAGGAGTAAATCCATGGAAGTCAATGGAATTAGGCTGGAGTAAAATCACTGTGAATAGCTTCCCTTGTGAAGTGCTTTACGAACTACATACACTAGGCTACAAAGAGCAGTGAACTGCAGGCACTCTGAGGTGGAGGATAGAAACCAAGTGGTGCATAACACTACAGTAGAGAGAAAATGTTGTACAAGGACTCCAGAGCAAATGCCTAATCATGTGACAGTTGTCATTGGATCTATAGTTAGGCAGGGCAGATAGAACCTCAGTTTTTAAGGTGCTGTCTGAAAATTCACACACAGGAAACAAGGAATTTGCCTCAGAAGGATGAAGGAGACAGTTGTGATTTTTCACATTGGAACTAGAGTCACAGGCAGTTTTGGTATCCCAAATGCGAGGCACAGACTTCTGGGTTGTTCCCACTTTGCAACAAAAATGGTAGCCAAAGTTTTGAAAGTCTGCTACCATTATTAATCACTGGGAAAATTCCCATCTCATATGGTTGAACCACTCCTCCTTAATGGCCTCACTCGCCCCGTATACCCCCGACATCTGCGGACAGAAATGGCTTCCTTGTTGCTCCTCCTTATTTCCCTGAACCCAGCCATGGCCTCCATGCTCCCACCTTTCTCTCTCTCATTCCATTCACTTCCCACAACTCCTCCCCACAAATGTCTGCTCACAAGAATGACATGCAATACTTGTGCCTCCCCTACTTCTCCCAATTGCCTCTGCTTGACAGCTAAGAGGAGAGAGAACTATCCTAACTGACCTGCAGACATCAGGAATCCCCAAGCAGGAAATAAAAGTCTCCAATACAGCCAGGCCCAGATCTTCAAAGATATTTAGGTGGCTCTATCTTTCATTGTAAGGCACCTAAAATCCTTTGAGGATCTGGGCCTCAGCATTAATGTATACAGTTATCATGTAATGCTAAGGCCAGAGACTTCAGGTCAGGTCCTCAGCTGGTGTAAATGCCCGAACTCCAATGACTTCAAGAGAGCTACAGGGATTTACATGAGGATTCAATTTTTCTTTCTTTCTTTTTTAAATGATAGATTCTAGAAGTAACAGGTCACCAATCCAATCTCTAGGCTTTCAAATCTAAATTTATCTAAAACATAGACAGAATGTGGCCAGGGGAGGCAAAAACTTGGGCATCTGCTATTCATCTTTTAACTTAATTACTGCAATATGACCACACACGTCCCCCACACCCACAAAGCTTCCTTCCTGAAGTGGAGAAAGATGCCAATTACAGATGGGGGGAAAAAGTTATAGAAAACAGTCTTACCACAAGATACACAAGAAAACTCTAGTGTTCTAAGCACAACACTGGGTATCAGCAGTTCCTGAATTTTAATGGAAGCCCGTGGCAGATTTGTCATTGATTTTCATGGGGCTAGTGTTTTACCCTTTACCTCATTCAAATGCTATGTTATTCTCTTGTGCTGACATACAACATTACAACTATGAACTGGGCTATTCCTCGAGAATACTATTGAGTGAATTCAGTTTGCATTTTAATTGTTTTCAGCTGTTAGCATTCTGAACTGAAGCAGCACGACCCTCCCACCCCCTGAGTGCAGTGGCTGATAGTGCAGAAGTTGGAGTCAGAAATAATAATGAAGCTCTTGTAGTTGGATTTGAACCCCATCATGATGACCCATAAACAATGTCTGATGGGCACTGCCCCTTAATGGGTGCTTCGGGTGCACAACGGGTGGATCATGAGGCGGAGATTTTGATTTCATTTGGACTTCTGCCCTTGCAACTACAGTACCACAATTTGGGCATTATCTGCCTTCGCTGAAAAGCTCATTTCCATTTCAGCATCTGTTCATCTGCCTCTGCCTCTTTTGTGGTATATCTAGTGTAATTTCCCCACTTCTTATTGCATGTTTGTTGCTCTCCTCTTGCAACAGCTACACACTCTCTTCTGATGCCCATCGTGCCAAGCCTATATCTGCATATAGCCAGGCCCCTGCCTCAAGCATTTGAAATATCTGTCCTAGCAAGAGATGGTCTTCATTTTAGGCATAAACTAATCTTCTCACACAGGCGGTGTGTGATAATCCTATATTTTCTGCTGTCATTTATCCAAATCATAAATGCAGAATCATGAAACCGGAGGTAAGAGGAAATGTTATATATCATGAAGAAGTTAATTCCCTAGTATTTTAAGATCCCTGCATTCTTATTTTTCTCATACACCGTTTTGAGGGTCTTTCCTATTTTGTGTCCACTATTGGGAGATTACAGCCCTGTATTTTCAGAAAATTTCATAGGGATTTAACAATATACTGTAACTCCCATTGACCTTAATGGGAAATATGTGTCTAAATCTCTGTGCAAATATTGGAACATGTAAGGTTGAAGTGTCTATTTTTAGGGTTTTTTGGTCTTATCCTCTTTTGTTCTTTGAAAACTCTCACCCACCCCTTCCAGAAGTCAATGCCTTTTTATAGTAAACTTACTGTAAACTGCCTGAACATACCACTAAGTTCTACCCAGACTAAAATCTCCAGGTATCTGTAGCCACACAGGATATTTGCTGTTTCAAGTGGGTTAAATGCCTTTGAAAAGGGTTTTGTAAAACATATTCAGGCTTTATAGGCTATGAAAGCCAAACATTGCATTTTTAGATGGAGTCACATACTCTACCCAGTCTCAGACTATGCCCAATCTAACTGCTGTATGTGCCAGCCAAGCTCCTTAGAATGTTAGAGCATGCTCAATTCTTCCAACACTATATTAACATGGAAACCAATTAGCCAGAAGTCAATTTGTGATGCCTTGCAGACATCAGGAAGGAAAATATCCCAGATGACAGCTCAGATGCCAAGGAAAGCTTGTTGGGCTAAAGATTTCCCACTTCATAACATTGGAGAAGGGAGCAGGAGGGGTTATGTTTTGGTTAAGGCCTTTTGACTCTAAGTCCATTCACTTTTCTTTAAGATATTGTTCTTTTGTGTATCTCATGGACTATTGCTCAGTTTCAAGTTGTAGCCATATTCAATTCCCATTTGTTCCACAGTCTCTATTAGTATAGTAAACTAGTCCTGGAATACCCAGGTCTGCATTCTTCACACAGATTTTCTAAATACTGCACATGTTTGATTAGTGTAATTCATTCCTTGTTTGTGTGCCTCTGGTTTCAGTCAACAAGTCACCAAGTCCATCAAGTGCTGAGCAATGGTATATGGCCCCACCTCAGAAGAAAGATACACTTTGAAACCTTTGCTGGTATTACTCATGCAAGACTCCCAACCATTTCAAAGCAGCAGGCTTCATGGTATCATAATGTGTAGCTGCTTATTCACCTAACTAGGGTGACCAGATGACAGGAAGAAAATATCGGGACACAAGGGGGGGGGAGGGGGGGGTCACTGGCGGAGCAAAAAAACCCAAAAAACCGAGTGCTGCCAGTGTAAGGACACAAACAGCTCCCTCTCCCAATTCCCTACTGTGACCCAGTGCTGCTGGCAGTCGGGGGCGGGAGCTGAGAACAGCCCAGGGCTGCGGGCAGTCAAAGGAGATTATGCACCCTTCCTTAGGTATGCATACCTTCAGCCTCTGGTTTTTAGGGGGGGGGGGAGAGAAACCAACAGAAAACAGCTGAGTGCTGCCGGCAGTCAGAGGAGAAGAAAAAAAAAGCCGAGAACAGCTGAGTGCTGCCGGCAGCCCGGCAGAGAAAAAAAAAAAAAAAAAAAAGCGGAGTGCAGCGTCCCGACCGAAGATCAATCGGGACGCGGGACAAATGCCTAAATATCGGGACGGTCCCGATTTTATCGGGACGTCTGGTCACCCTACACCTAACATCCAGTAACAGGGCTGTCTGGAAAACAAGAATTCCATTTTATGAAACGTTTTGAGGCTCTGAAATTTGTTTTTGTCCTGCTTCTGAATGAAAATAAGACCTTTCAACATTGTTCATGAAAAAACAAGATAGAGTGATACCTCAGAATGGGGATGAGGGAACTCACTTAGGATGTAGGACACCCAAATTCCAGTCCCTGTGCTGCCTAATTAAGATTAGGAACTCAACCCTAGTTCTTCTACATGCCACACAAGTGCCCTAACCACCAGACTATAGTCAGTTTTTCTCTCTTTCTGTCTCCTGTTGGAGCTGACCTCTTAGTGAATATTGAATTATTTATACAGAGGCACAGAGAGGTGAGTGCCCTAACAACTGGGCTACTGGCTGTTCTGGGGTTGCTCTCTTTTCTTTCTCTCATCCCGGTCTCAAGAAACCTTTCCAATGCAAATTTCAATTTCAAGAAATCAGCATTTGCTGACAAAAAAGACTTGTCAAAGAAAAAAAAATCCTGACTAGCTTTGCCCAATAAATCATTTTAATCTCTCCTGGCTAGAAAAGGACCAAGTCAATAGCCCAGAACTCTTTTTCCCAATGGGCTGCAGTAGAGCTACTCACTCAAGTGACCAGGTAAACTTCTGGGTCATCTTCCGCCTTCTGGCCCCATCTTGGCTAGGGAAAGACTGGGACATATTGGCAGTTTGGACTGTGCACTGAGGTTAATGAGTCTCTGCAACAGCTGGTTTTTGAACTATTGCATATGTTGCTCTGGACTGCAACCTGGCCCTGCTGCCATTCTTGTTGGGCTTCCTGCTACTTCATAAATTGCAAGAAGGTCATTGTCTTCTGCTGCTGGGTTGTTCCTAGGGTTTCAGCTGGACTCTTTCTCTCTACTCCTTGTTGCCGCTGAACAGAGGGTATCACCAACCATTTTCACATCCCAGAGGTGTGAACAAGCCACACTTGCCAGCAAGCATCAGCAGGACTAACTCAGCAGCTTGAGCAGTGCTAGAGGCCTGAATAACAGGGTGGATCAGGAGAAGAATCCTACATTTCTATCTGAGTTTGTAGAACCTTCTACTCCGTTGCTGGCACTCATATTTGATGCTATTGTAATGGTATGAAATTGTATACTCATAGGCCCAGCTTTTCAAAGTTATCTAAAGGGTTTGATGCTTGATTCCCATTAAAATGAACATGAACTGGGTGTCTGAATCCCTTAGACAGTTTGAAAAATTTCAACCAGAGTCCTTTTTAGAGAAGACATTCAAAAAACTAACATGTTAATAGCAAATATGATAAGGAAAAAAATATGATCAGGAAAAAAAAATTCTTTGTCATGCAACAATGGCAAAAACATATTAAAATGTAGAAGTGCTCAGACCTGTCACTTTAAAAGAGATTGGATTTCTTTTTCTGTTGCTATTTTTTCTAAAACCTAGTGTAGTTGACCTTTGTGGCTCAGTGGTGTGGGACCACCACGGAGATAATGTTATTAATATCTTAGTACAGCTACATTAATAATCCAAATGAAACACAGTTAAACATGTTCTTTCCAACTTGTCCAATGACTTGGCACCAGCAGCATGTGTGGTGGGTAGAGGTGACCTGTTTTAAGCAGCTGCCTCATATTTCCTGACTCCCTGTGGTGGAGCAGGGAGAAGAGGTGATGAATGTTGGCAGCATTGATATGGATTGATACTATGCTCAAGACAAGTTATTTCTGTGTACACTTTTTGGAGTCAAGAGAGTGAACCTGGTCTGATCTCAATTACATTGAAGGAACCGTGGATGCTCAGCGCCTCTGAAAACCAGTGCAAGGTGGCTTACGTGGACACTAAACCCAAAAATGCAGGCATCCAAATTAAAGGAGAGCCTTTAAGTTGGGCATAAGCGATTTGCTGAAGGTCACACAGCAACTCATTGTCAAAGCTGGGAAGAGAACTCAGAAGTTTCTGGCTTCCAGTTCTATGCTCAGACCATGAGATTCATTGCCTCTTTACATTAGCCACACATTATATTAAAATATGTCATTAATATATAACCACTCCTTCCTCCAGGCCACTAATGAAATTGTTAAAGATCCAAACGCTGATTCCTGTGGCACACGGACACCTCTCCCAACTGGACACATTTTAAATTTATCACTCTCTGCTCCTTGTGTTTCATTTTTGAGAGACTGTGCTGCAGAATGGCAGCATTTGGTATGTAAGACATCACATTAAAAGTAGCAGTGTTGGGAGCATAAATGTCAGTTGTGCTCCCAGAACTTGGCACAGTGGAGCCAATAAACAAGGCTGAGAGTAGAAAATTACATGCCCAGAAGTGCGAGGAAGAAACACTGAATAAATCTATCCTTTAGTTTAGTCTTATTAAGAATAGTAGTTCATAAGTCTTGGTTGAAATGTATTTATGTTCTCCATGCGTGACAGCTTTAAGTTTCCATATAAATGCTGATATGAACAGATGAGCCGGTTCACAGTAATGTGGTTCTAAGTTATGGTAACCCTCTACCCCAGCTTGACTCTTCATTGCCTCTGTGAACCCATAGCAGGACTCGGAGGAATGACTTGATAAATGTGCTTTTAAAGCAGTTAAGCTAACATGTCCATAAAACACCAGGGTAGTATGCAAATTAGCTTCCTCTTCTGGAAACTGATAAACTACACTATTTATTAACACAAAGTAATTGTTTGGCAAAATTATATAATCTTTTTATGGTTGGTATTATCCACTAGCTGAGATGCCAAGAACACTGTAACAAGAGCAGTGGGAGTTTGCTGGTCCCATTGGAGTTTTGTGTTGACTGCCAGGATTGGCATTAAGGATACGCCATACAGGAGGCATCCCAGGGTGCTGAATGTCTAGGGGTACATCCCAGACCCCTCACTATTTGAGAGTAGCAGCAGCAGCAGCCAGACTGGGAGCTAATGAGCCAATGTAGATTTGGCCTGGTCCAGTCATTGGTCTCCCAGTGCAGATTTTGGGGGTTTCTGTCTTAAGGACATGCCCTTCCCCAGTAGTAGCAGCAGTGGCTGGCACCCAGGAGCCATAGATCCAATCTGGCTCCATATTGACTGCCCCCACAGGACAGCTACCTGCCTCTTTCCAAGAGCTCTCCACCTTGCCCCAGCAAATGTACAGTTCATCCAGCGTAACACACTGTCATGGCTTCCAGGGCACCCAAGACTGTGAGTCACCTTGATCAGGGCCGGATTAATTTTTTGTGGGCTCGGTGCCAAACATATTTGTGGGCTCCCCTGGGGAATGATTGTAAAAGGGGTCGGGGGTAAAAGCACAGTGGGGCAGGAGCTAAGGTTGGTCTCTGGAGCAAGGGAGGGGTCAGGGGTAAACTGCAAATGCAGCAGGGCTGGCGAGGGGGTAAACAGGATCCCCCCTGCCCCTGCCCACATAGAGCGGGTACCTACCTGGTTCTAGCCCATTCTCTTTGTCTCTCTCTGCACTGAGCTGCCCCTCCTCCCACAGCAGCAAGACAGGTTCTCTTCCAGCCCTCTGGGGTGAGTGTTGGGAGTGGGAGGAGCGGAGGCTAATGTGGTTACTCCTATAACCGGACATTTAGTTTCCAGTCAGCACTGCTAACCAGACTCTCAGGTCCCGTTTTCTACTGGAGTTTCCAGTCTAAAACTGGATACCTGGCAACAGGGCTGCCCGAAAAGCTGAGTGGGGGGAGAGGGGCAAGCAATCATTTTTAAAAGTAAGAGGGTTAAGCCTTAAGGGGGAGGGGCAAGTGATGGGGGGGCTAGGGAGTGGAGAGGAGCTAGTGGACAGGGCCATGTCTGCTGTACTGCCCAGGTAGATTGGAGACTGTGGGGATCAGCTGACACAGTATCCAGGGCTGGTGCAAGGATATTTTGCACCCTAGGTGAAACTTCCACCTTGCGCTCCTCCTTGCCCCCGGAGCATCGCTTATTATAAATTTTCAAAAATGAATATAGTGGAGTCACATCTTACGCAGGGGTTAGGTTCTAAGGTCAGCGCGTAAGAGGAAAATCACGTATAGTGAAAATTACCATAAACTACAGTACACACAGTATATGCTGTATACACTAGAACAGGGGTCCTCAACCTACGGCACGCATGCAAAGGTGGCACGTGAGCTGATTTTTTTTTTAATGGCAAGCTGCGGGTCCCGGCCACCGCTGAGCCTGCTGCCGGCCTGGGGTTCTGTTCACTCAGCTGGCAGCTGGGGTCCCAGCCGGCGACTCCGCTCAGCCTCCTGCCGTTCACCCAGACCGGCAGAAGGCTGAGCGCGGCCGGTGGCTGAGACCCTGGTTGGCAAGGGGCCGGAGGCCAGGACCCCAGACCGGCAGCGGGCTGAGCGGGGCCAGCGGCTAGGACCTCAGCCCGCTGCCAGCCTGGGTGAACGGAACCCCAGGCCGGTGGATGGAACCCTGGGTCAATGGAACCCCAGACCCTTCACCCAGGCCAGCAGGAGGCTGAGCGGAGCTGGCTGGGACCCCAGCAGGCTGAGCGGGGCTGGTGGTTTGAACCCCGGCTGGCAGGAGCTCAACCACTGCCGGCCCTGCACAGCCCGCTGCTGGCTGAGTGAACAGAACCCCAGGCCAGCAGCAGGCTCATCGGCAGCCGGGACCCGCAGCTTGCCATTAAAAAAAAATCAGCTCGCGTGCCACCTTTGGCATGCGTGCCGTAGGTTGAGGACCCCTGTTCTAGTGTATACTGTGTATACTGTGTGTACTATACTTAATGGTAATTTTCACTATACGCAATTTTCCTCTTACACGGTGACTAGAACCTAACCCCCATGTAAGATGTGACTCCACTGTAGTGTAAAAAAAAATGTTGGGGCACCGCTTTTTGGGACCCCCAAATCTTGGTGCCCTAGGCGGTTGCCTAGTTCGCCTAGTGGTTACACCGGCCCTGACAGTCTCCTCAGCCCAGATGATGTGACAGCCAGTGGTGGATTTAAGAGTTAGTGGGGGGGCCCCCCAGCCCTGTGCTCAGCTTCATTATTGGGGCTCCTCCTTGGGACCCAGTCAAGAAAAAGAACATTTTCTCTTATCTCCCCCTGCCCTCATTTTTCATTCTTTTTTTCTTCATCCTCCTCCTATAAGTAATAGCAATAAATTAAAATAAAGTGAGGTACCTTGATCGTTCTTGTAGTCTAACTTATTTTTCCACAGACCACTTGAAAATCACAGAGGGTCTCGACGGACCACTTAATGATCTTTCCAAATATTGTAAAAAAGTGTTTGGGTGCAGGGTCTGGCAAGGAGCTAGGGTGAGGGAGGGGGCTCAGGGTTGGCGTAGGAGGTTGGGGTGTGGAGCGCTTACCTGGGGCAGCTCTTGTTTGGTTCTCAGGATGGGGGTGGGGATATGGGGGGGGTGCAGGAGTCAGGGCAGGGGCTGGGGGGGATGCAGGAGTCAGGGCTGGGGAGGTGTGGGGTTGCAGGGGTCAGGAGAGGGGGCTGGTGTGTGTGAGCGGGTGCAGGGAGCTGTGTGTGGGGGGGTGCAGGAGTCAGGGCAGGGAGTTCGGGGTATGTGAGGGGGGTGCAGCGGTCAGGTTGGGCAGAAGGCTGTGGGTGTGGGCTGAGGTCATGGGCGTGCTCACACAGGGGACTGAGGGGGGGGGGGTATGCTCCAATTCCAGCCACTTCCCCAAGGCCTCAAATGCCTGCACACTTCAGGGGATAGCAGCTGCTGTCGGAAGGGGCATTTCCCTCACTAATGTTAAGCCGCCCGATGCTCCCAACACTTGGAGGGACAGTGTGGCTGCTACTCTAGTCTCTAGCCCAGGCTGGAGCTGGGAGGAAGGACACGGGTGCTGCTGTGCAAGGTCTCTCGCCCCCATTAGGAGTTGGAGCAAGGACAGGGCACAGGGGCAAGGAGTGGGGAAGTGGGAGGGGGAGCTGAGGGGGAGAGGGGACCCCAGGCAGGGCAGGGGCGAAGCGGGAGGAAGACGGGGAGGAAGATCTGGGAAAAGGGTGCAGCCTGTAAAAAAATTGCTTCCTTAAGGAAAAGCAGACTCACCCTGCCCGGGGTCCAGGCTGCACGGCTGCTGCTCCCTCCCCACAAACAGCTGATCGGGAGCAGGGAGAGAGAGTGAGAGGAGGAAGGGTGAGTATACAACACACTGGGGAAGAGGCGGGGGGAGGGGGTGCTTTGCTGCCGGCTGCCGTGCAACAGCAGGACAGAGCCCCAGGCACAGCAGCACCAAGCTTCCCGGACAAGAGAGGCTGGGCCAGGGCCCCTTTGGAGCGTGGGCCCGGCGCCAGTGGCGCCATTGTAAATCTGGTATTGACCTTGTTAACCGTGTACGGGCTTTGGAGGCCAGGGTGGCAGAACTGGAGGAGCTAAGGGAGGCAGAGAGGTATGTTGATGAGGCTTTCCGGGTCACTGTAGAACTGTCCCCCTCTGGTCAGACAGCCCCTGCGCTGTTGAGGAGGATGAAAGGCCCAGGGAAGCAGAGCAATCAATGGGAGCAGAGGGAAACCTTCCCATAGTTGGGACCCTCCTTCCAGATGGTGTTAGGGTATCCTCTCACACTGAGGTTACCTTTCCGGGGGAGGGAACTCCAGTCACTAGGAAAAGGCAGGTGTTAGTAATGGGAGATTCGATCATTAGAAACATAGATAGCTGGTTTGTGATGACCGGGAGAACCGTATGGTGACTTGCCTGCCTGGTGCAAAGGTTGCAGATCTCTCGAGGCATCTGGATAGACTTATGTGTAGTGCTGGGGAGGAGCCGGTGGTCGTGGTACATGTAGGTACCAATGACATAGGGAAGGGTAGGAGAGACATCCTGAAAGCCAAATGTAGGCTGCTAGGGAAGACTGAAATCCAGGACCTCTATGGTGGCATTCTCAGAAATGCTCCCAGTTCCACGTGCAGGGCCAGGTAGGCAGGCAGAGCTTCAGAGTCTCAATGCGTGGATGAGACGATGGTGTAGAGAGGAGGGGTTTAGATTCATTAGGAATTGGGTAAACTTTTGGGATAGGGGGAGCCTATACAGGAAGGATGGGCTCCACCTAAACCAAAGTGGAACCAGACTGCTGGCACTTAACATTAAAAAGGTTGCAGAGCAGTTTTTAAACTAGGAGATGCGGGAAAACCGACTGCTGCAGAGGAGCATGTGGATCGGACAGACACTTCTCTTAGAGGAGAGTCTATTGATAGAGATTCTCTAGGTTCTAGTCAGGAGCAGAGGATGGAAGAGGAAAATATAAGGGCCAGATCAGATGAGAAACATTCACATAAAAAATCGGACACATCAGAAAAGGGCAGAAAAATAAACAGTGACAAGTTTTTAAAGTGCTTGTACACAAATGCTAGAAGTCTAAATAATAAGATGGATGAACTAGAGTGCCTCGTGATAAAGGAGGATATTGATATAATAGGTATCACAGAAACCTGGTGGACTGAGGACAATCAATGGGACACAATCATTCCAGGGTACAAAATATATCGGAAGGACAGAACAGGTCGTGCAGGGGTGGGGTGGGTGGGGGAGAGTGGAACTATATGTGAAAGAAAATGTAGAATCAAATGAAGTAAAAATCTTAAGTGAATCCACTTGTTCCATAGAATCTCTATGGATAGTAATTTCATGCTCTAATAAGAATATAACATTAGGGATCTATTATCAACCACCTGACCAGAACAGTGATAGTGATGATGAAATGCTAAGGGAAATTAGAGAGGCTATCAAAATTAAGAACTCAATAATAGTGGGGGATTTCAATTATCCCCATATTGACTGGGAACATGTCACCTCAGGACGAAATGCAGAAATAAAATTTCTCGATACTTTAAATGACTGCTTCTTGGAGCAGCTGGTACGGGAACCCACAAGGGGAGAGGCAACTCTAGATTTAGTCCTGAGTGGAGAGCAGGAGCTGGTCCAAGAGGTAACTATAACAGGACCTCTTGGAAATAGTGACCATAATATAATAACATTTAACATCCCTGTGGTAGGAAGAACATCTCAACAGCCCAACACTGTGGCATTTAATTTCAAAAAGGGGAACTATGCAAAAATGAGGGGGTTAGTTAAACAGAAATTAAAAGGTAGAGTGACTACAGTAAAATCCCTGCAAGCTGCATGAGCGCTTCTTAAAGACACAATAATAGAGGCCCAACTTAAATGTATACCTCAAATTAATAAACACAGTAAAAGAATTTAAAAAGAGCCACCGTGGCTTAACAACCATGTAAAAGAAGCAGTGAGAGATAAAAAGACTTCCTTTAAAAAGTGAAAGTCAGATCTTAGTGAGGTAAATAGAAAGGAGCATAAACACTGCCAAATTAAGTGTAAAAATGTAATAAGAAAAGCCAAAGAGGAGTTTGAAGAACGGTTAGCCAAAAACACAAAAGGTAATAACAAAATGTTTTTTAAGTACATCAGAAGCAGGAAGCCTGCTAAACATCCAGTGGGGCCCCTCGATGATCGAGAAACAAAAGGAGCGCTTAAAGACGATAAAGTCATTGTGGAGAAACTAAACAAATTCTTTGCTTCAGTCTTCACGGCTGAGGATGTTAGGGAGATTCCCAAACCTGAGCCGGCTTTTGTAGGTGACAAATCTGAGGAACTGTCACAGATTGAAGTGTCACTAGAAGAGGAATAAATCTAGAGTTGCCTCTCCCCTTGGAATTAATTCATAAACTTAACATTAACAAGTCACTGGGACCAGATGGCGTTCACCCAAGAGTTCTGAAAGAACTCAAATGTGAAATTGCGGAACTATTAACTAGGGTTTCTAACCTGTCTTTTAAATCGGCTTCTGTACCCAACAACTGGAAGATAGCTAATGTAGCGCCGATATTTAAAAAGGACTCTAGAGGTGATCCTGGCAATTACAGACCGGTAAGTCTAACGTCAGTACTGGGCAAATTAGTCGAAACAATAGTAAAGAATAAAATTGTCAGACACATAGAAGAACATAAATTGTTGGGCAAAAGTCAAAATGGTTTCTGTAAAGGGAAATTGTGTCTTACTAATCTATTAGAGTTCTTTGAAGGGGTCAACAAACATGTGGACAAGGGGGATCCAGTGGTCATAGTGTACTTAGATTTCCAGAAAACTTTTGACAAGGTCCCTCACCAAAGGCTCTTACGGAAATTAAGTTGTCATGGGATAAAAGGGAAGGTCCTTTCATGGATTGAGAACTGGTTAAAAGACAAGGAACAAAGGGTAGGAATTAATGGTAAATTCTCAGAATGGAGAGGGGTAACTAGTGGTGTTCCCCAAGGGTCAGTCCTAGGACCAATCCTATTCAACTTATTCATAAATGATCTGAAGAAAGGGGTAAGAAGTGAGGTGGCAAAGTTTGCAGATGATACTAAACTGCTCAAGATAGTTAAGACCAAAGCAGACTGTGAAGAACTTCAAAAAGATCTCACAAAACTAAGTGATTGGGCAACAAAATGGCAAATGAAATTTAATGTGGATAAATGTAAAGTAATGCACATTGGAAAGAATAACCCCAACTATACATACAATATGATGGGGGCTAATTTAGCTACAACAAATCAGGAGAAATATCTAGGAGTCATCGTGGATAGTTCTCTGAAGATGTCCACGCAGTGTGCAGAGGTGGTCAAAAAAGCAAACAGGATGTTAGGAATCATTAAAAAGGGGACAGAGAATAAGACAGAGAATATATTATTGTCCTTATATAAATCAATGGTACGCCCTCATCTTGAATACTGCGTACAGGTGTGGTCTCCTCATCTCAAAAAAGATATACTGGCATTAGAAAAGGTTCAGAGAAGGGCAACAAAAATGATTAGAGGTTTGGAACAGGTCCCGTATGAGGAGAGATTAAAGAGGCTAGGATTTTTCAGCTTGGAAAAGAGGAGACTAAGGGGGGATACGATAAAGGTCTATAAAATCATGACTTGTGTGGAGAAAGTAAATACGGAAATGTTATTTACTCCTTCTCATAACACAACAACTATGGGTCACCAAATGAAATTAATAGGCAGCAGGTTTAAAACAAACAAAAGGAAGTTCTTCTTCACACAGCGCACAGTCAACTTGTGGAACTCCTTACCTGAGGAGGTTGTGAAGGCTAGGACTATAACAGCGTTTAAAAGAGAACTGGATAAATTTATGGAGGTTAAGTCCATTAATGGCTATTAGCCAGGATGGGTAAGGAATGGTGTCCCTAGACTCTGTTTGTCAGAGGGTGGAGATGGATGGCAGGAGAGAGATCACTTGATCATTACCTGTTAGGTTCACTCCTTCTGGGGCACCTGACATTGGCCACTGTCGGTAGACAGGATACTGGGCTAGATGGACCTTTGGTCTGACCCAGTACGGCCGTTCTTATGTTATTATGTTCTTATTATGTTCTTAAGAAAGAATAAAGACTTAACTAGAAACAAGAGAGAGTGATGGAAACAAATTATCACAATTCAAAACAAAATCATAAAATGTGAACCTGGGTCTACACTTAATAGTGATTTTTCCTATCTAATAAAGTAGGTTCCCCCGCCTCCAAATTGAGTCTGTTGCAGAGTTGGCTGGCTTTACTAGAACCAGGATCAGATTGTTCATGAGAACACCCCCATTCCTCCTGATGTCTCCTCAGTGAAAGGATTCTGAGGACCTCTCCTTCCTTTGTGTTATACAGACAGACTTTTGTTTCTATTCATGGAGAGGGTAAAACCTGTTTTGTGGTAACGTTTCTGTTTTTCTAATTCTCCAAGGGGTTTTGAATGTCTCTGATGGTTTTCCATGGAAATTCTTGTGATGGAGCAAAGCTAAACAATTTAGCTTTGCATCACACCACTGGCTAAATGGAGTAGGGTCTGTCTACCTTGCCTGAAGGGTCTATCACTGAGACATATTATACCCTAGGTGTCTAATTTTACTCCAAGTCCATAAAGCATATTTTCAATATAAATCATTGCTCCTTAAATGTTACCCATATGTATCAGGGTATGAATCTTGACAAGTTACAAGCTTTCTGTAGATACCTAACGAATTACTGTATGACATGTGTTTGGTGTAGTGAGTTTGTCAGGTCTCTGGTGAGAGTTGTTTACAAAGAATACAGGACTGTGTCACATATACCTTTTATGAAGATCCATAAACTACTTGGGAAATACCTGGGGAAAGGCCAGTTTCCAAGTATGTGATTCAGTGGGTTACAATGACTTACGCAGCTGGATAGAGAGTGGCAGAACTGTTTTCAGTGATTTCTTATAATTAATACTATGCTTTTGATATAAGTTCCCTGATTTACTAACTGGGAAACCTCCTTGTTGGCACTAGATTGCTGTAGCTGGCAGTATAAGCACAGAAACAAAAATCTCAGTGGAGAAGAAAAATGGCTGTGAGGTTCTATTAAGATTCCTCAAGAGCTCTGATTAAAGGAGTGACAAGGCCTTATTAACACTAAATATTTTTGCTTAATATTTCCCATTGTTGATAACATTGGTGCAGATCCACTGGTGGCATGAGGAGCAGGAGCCCTAGCATAAATAAAGCACAAGTGGTCACTGGCATTTTAATCTGCTCGAAGTAGCACTAATCTACACAGTGGTTAAATCGTTGGCAACTAGTCTACACCAATGATCCCACTATTACTGGAGTCAGAGGTATCAACAGTTGGTAGGTTGAAGAAAAACATCTACTATAAGCTATGTTTAACAGGTTACTCACTAATTCCCGTATGGACTATCATAAAGCTCAAATTTATGAAGTATAGCTAGTCACAATTTTTCAAACAAAAAATAGACTTTCAGTTTTCATAGCAAAGTGAAAAAAATGTGAAAGATATTTTTAAAATAAATCCCCATCACCCCCAAAAAATGAAAACCAAAATGTTTGTCTTGTTTTTTAATCTCTTCACCCTTTTCTATGCCTTCTTTTCCTTCCCATCCCCACCCCCTCTTTTTCAGAGGCAAAGTGTGAAAAAAGGGGGGGAGGAAAGAGAGGAAAGCTGAAAAAAAGTTTTGCATGCAAAAATGTTGCTAAAAACTTTTCTAATATTAAAAAGAAATGAAAAATCAGTTATTTTCAAACTTCAATATGAAAACATTTTACATTTTTGATTCCCCCTTCTCCTCCATTTTTGACTAGGTCTACTTAGTATCTCGTAGAAGCTCACAAACTCAGTCCTTTGATCTAAAGTGGTTATCACAATTGTTCTCCATTTATCTCTCTCACTTTGGATGCTATTAAAGAAAATTATGAGCTATCTAACTTCACTTTACTTATTAACACATGTTGTTAACACAACCTATATCAAAAAACACATTATTTGTGTTAGAATACATTTTTATTTAAGTGCTGACAAATTTTACATTAGTTTTATATAGAGCTCTTAGTAATCACACTCCATATTCTAACCCGGGGGGAATTCTGTGTCAAAAAATTAAAAATTCTGCATACAATATTTTAAAATTCTGCAAAATTCTGCATATTTTATTTGTCAGAATAGTACAAAGTAATCATGCTGGTTTCATTTATTTAGGTAATGTATTTAAACTACAATACAATGGATGGAGAATGGGAGTGAGGAGTATTGGAGGAAACCCTCTTGCCTAATAGTAATGTAGGTAGGTTTGACCCTTTATTTCTAGTTTTTAGTCAACAAATATATGCAGCCATATGCTCAGTGTTACATCATAGGCAACTGAAGAGCAAGTGAGGGCTGGGGAATCAAACTCACAATTTATATTGTGCACTGACCATCACCAGAAAGGTCAGTAGCATGGAGCACATTTTTTCAGTCCAAAAATTTAGACTGGTCCTAATCACTAAAGCACCATAAGCATTTATAAGGTCATACTGTCCTTTATACCACTCTGGCAATGTAAAGGAGCCTTTAAAGTTTTACACCCGTTTATACTCTTGGGGGAATTCAAAAAGACAATGGGAATAATTTAATAAGCAGGTAGGCTGCTACTTTCTGCTCTGCCTGAGGGGACAGAGCCTACCCCATGCCTACCTCCTCAGAAACATCCCAAATCCCAATAGTGAGTGAGAGGGATAGTGTGTGTGTCTCTCTCTCTCACATGGATGACTGCCCAGCCCCTCCTGGTGGTGATTTACATCTCTACAGGCTGCTCCAGATGCCCAAACCAACCTATCTGCGCTGCCGGGGGAGGGGCTTGTGACTGCTCTTGTGGCTTCCCTATGCTTCCCCGTCAGAAGTCATTTTTTCTGCGGGGAAGCAGACATCTGTGGGGGACATGAATTCTGTGCACGTGTAGTGATGCAGAATTCCCCCAGGAGTAATATTCAAAGCATAGGTTTATGGCCTGAGGGGAAGAATCCTGGGGACAGAATGATGTCAAAATGAATGCAATCAAATAATAGTTGTTAGTAGAAAAAAAAAAGTCTTTCATTGACCCTATTTGAAACACAATATAAGTTAATAAAACACATATTTTATACCCCAGCTTGCCTCCATCAGTTGAATTCTTTATCAGAGTCCTGTTGGAAGGGCTACCCCCAAAGAAGGCAATTGTGTTCCACATTTATTGGAGGAAATATGTTGCTCAGTAGAACTGGTAATGGGTAAAAAAGTCCCATTAGATCCAGTGAATGCAATTCTTGAGTCTTCTTCCAGCTGTGTAGTATCCTTGACCTTAATGAAGTGCTGTTTTATATAGATTTCTTTACTGTTTCCATGAAATGCTTTCTATCTAATGTATCCACCTTTATCTAAGCATTTATAATCACCACCTTGCTAGGTAGGCCTTATATAAAATAAATAAGGAAAACTAATGTTTCTGTACAAACATTTTCTAAATAGCCACTCAGTAAGTTTTCTGGCCAAAGCAAGACAGATTCTCAGACAGTGTAAGTTGGCATAAATGCGTTGAAATCAATAAAGCTTACACCAGCTGAGGATCTGGCCCATTATGTCTTTATGGAAACTGTTTAAATCTGTGAAATTTCTATGAGTCCCCAGAACGATGATTCTATATTTATGGTTGAAGTGTAAAATAGGATCAAATATCTATGGCAAGTGATGTATAATATGCTGCAAGTGGAGACAAAATTAGCTTAGCTTCTGTCTTGTCCTGGGGAAAAACTTCCTTTTGGTTCCTTTCATAGAAATATTGCCTATGATTCACAAGGGTCTGTCCCAGTTCTGTGCTAGGCCAAGAGGATGCCTGAACAGCAAGCCTGCTATTGTGGTTGTCTGCATTAGCCTTTCTTCTTGGAAACATTCCTACCGTTGCTGTTACCCATGGAGGTCCACTGCTGATAGCAATGGTGTAAGCGTTAATGTTAACAAGGTTCTGAGGGCCACTTGTGTTTTTCACCATATCATGTAGACCTGATCCAAGTAGGTTGATTAACGAGGTACTTAGATCACCAGTGGCCATCCAGAGCCTATGCACACTAGTGCTTCCATTATTGCTTCCCTAAGTGGAGCTAACTGGATAGTAAGTAACTATAGTGGGGGATTGTTCAGAGGGAAAAAAAATACAGTCTAGCATGCACACAGCCACAGGTACCAGCTGGTAAACATATCCAGGGCTGGGATTTTGGATACTGGGGAAAGGGCACTGCCACATATGACATCATCTTTCCTCCAAAATGAAAAACATTTTCATCTCTTTTTTTAACCCTAAACACTTTCATTGAACCAGCAGTGTAGGTGGATTCTCCCAAAGAAATATGAATGTGTCTAGCACATACTGGGTGCCATGTAATACAGAAATAATATTATATATTTCAATAAATCATGATTTTTGCATACAAAAGTAAATCTGAAGGTTTACTAATTTGAGAAAAAGTATTGCATTTTTTTAGAGCCAGATGCTCAGCTGATGTCATTAGGTAAAAACCATATAGAAGCTATGCCAATTGATACCAGCTGATGTTCTGGCCCTTTTTACACTACTGGCAGATTTCATATATGTATACTGAGAAGTACACTATACATTCTTCTTACACTTATTACTTAATATTCACAGTTACTTCTTGACTGTGTTTACATTTAAAGAAACGCCATCAATGTTTATAACACCGAAATGTGACCTTTTTAAATCTTAATCTTTATTTACAAAGTCTACAAAGGTGGGAAATTAGATGTTTACAAAATTATATACATTTCTTTAAACAACAAAAGTGTTGTGTAATGTAAACAGATGTCAAGGTTTCAAAGGATTATTGGCCGAAAAAGAAATAAGCACAGTTTTTAAAATTATTCAAAAAAAATTCTTGCAAATATTCTTTTAAAGTATTTTGAATAAACTAAGGTCACTCAGACAAATTCCATTGTCAGTAAATCTGGACTAATCCCACCTAAGTCAATGAAGTCTATACTAAATTTTCATAAGAATTCACAGCTACCCTGGGGCTATTTAAACTTTCTTGGCATGATTATAAACCTCAGCCTAATACTGTACTCTTTGTAAGCATCTACCATTACATAGATTCACTCATTTCCTGCCTTTCAAAGTAATTTTTAATATTTCCCATTTGTATTCTGTAAAACTTAGTTTGATGCTACCTATTAATTCTAGTTAATTTGGCTACTTACCTACTCTTTGATCTCATTAGAATGTAACAGTCTACTTTCACCTGGTTCAAGTGAAACTCTGTTGTTTGATTATAGCAGTCAAAGACAGAAGTGACTAGTATTTTAGAAAAAAAAACCCTCAGCAATCTGAATGAAGACACAGATTTTAGAACTATGAATGGATGAAATTTAGATGGATGAAATTTTAAGGGTTAAGATCAAAAGCCAAGTTCCTGATACACTACTGCATGAGTAGCTGTACAATGCCATTTTAACACCACTAGCATTATAATGGATTACATTCAATGGAGTTACATCAGCATAAGACTGGAGTAAATCAGTGATGAATCAGGTCTCACAAAGTGCTTATCCAAAGATTATCTGAACACATCCAACCCCCCTGGTTTGCCAGGCTTTCTTACAAGATCCGACCTCTTGGTTTCAACTAGGTCAGAAATACTGAGAGACACATTTCATGTGCTATTTTGATATCTCTGTTTCCAGTCCCAGCTGAACTGGGAATGGAAATGTACATGGAATTAAAATAAAAATGTTTAAAAGTTTTTCAAGCCTTAAAGATGATTCTAATTAAGTTTGAGGCAAATAATTGGATTGGTTCATATTTTATTCCAAGCTTTCCCCCAGCTATTGCCAGAACTGTTTTTATGGAATTTTATGAATAAACTGTTGGAAAAGGTTAATTTTGATCTAGCAAGTCCTGATGTTGTTGTATTTTGTGTACCATGATTATCTGGGGGGTGGGGGAGAGAGGGAGCGTAGGAAAGGAGAAGGTAATTTTAAATTACTTAAATAAATTAGATATACAGACAATTTTCTTTTACACAGATATTATGACAAAACATAAGACCATAATATATGGCAGAATGCGGGTAAAACAGAGGAGGGGACATACAATTCTCACCCAAGGAGTTCAGTCACAAATTTAATTAACACATTATTTTTTTAATGAGCATCAACAGCATGGAAGCATGTCCTTTCTAATGGTGACCAAAGCATAAAGGGGCATACGAATGTTTAGCATATCTGGCACATAAACACCTTGCAATGCCAGGTACAAAAGTGTTTTTGTTTGTGAGTGCAGTTATGTAACAAAAAATTCTACAGTTGTAAGTTGCACTTTCACGACCAAGAGATCTTACTACAGTACTTATATGAGGTGAATTGAAAAATACTATTTCTTTTGTTCATCATTTTTACAGTGCAGTTATTTATAATCAAAAATAATATGCTTTGATTTCAATTACAACCCAGAATAGAATATATATGAAAATATAGAAAAACATCCAACATATTTAATAAATGTCAATTGGTATTCTACTGTTTAACAGTGTGATTAAAACTGCAATTAATCATGATTACTTTTTAAAATCTCAAATCATTTTTTTGAGTTAATCACATGAGTTAACTGCAAATAATCCACAGCTCAAATATAAACCTTAAAAACACACACTATATTAGGTCATCAATATAGTCCTGCTAGTGAAGGCAGGGGGCTGGACTCGATGACCTTTCAAGCTCCCTTCCAGTTCTAGGAGATAGGATATCTCCATTAATAAATAAATAAATAAATAGAAATAAGACTGAAACACAAATTTAGAAATTTAAACGTTACATAAATATTCCCTGCTCTTACCCCCTGAAGCAGAAGTCAGAGAAGAGATAAGCAGCTATACAACAATGCCCTGATGATCAACAAACTCAAACTCTGTTGAAGGAGTGAAGCAAATACCAGAATTAGAGTTGATTAGGAATTTTCTGTCTATGATTTTGATGGAACATGGAGTTTCCACACAAAAATCCATAGAAATATGTTGATTTGTTTAAATTTTTCAATTTTCTATCAGGAAACAAAATCAAAACATTTTGTTTCCAGTTGTGTTTGCATTAGTTTGAATCCACCAGAGCTGCCACAGTGTCTCATGGAAGTTGTAGTTAGCGTGCCTAATGCCCCCATCCTCCTCTATGGGCTGGGCTCCCTACTTGGCTTATATCTTCCATGATATATCTTCCCCAGTCTCTCCACTGACTGAGCTCCTGCAGAACACCACAGGCGCTCACAAAGACATAGTCTAATTCTGAATGAACTCAAAACAAAAATGATTGAAGATTTCCAAATCAAAAGTTTTCAGAATCTTTTATTATTCATTATTAAATTTAGATATGTCAACCTGTCATCACAATTCAGAGTGAAAATAATTTGTTGAAATACTGGAATGTCCTATAGGATTGAAATTCGGATTTTCCATCGGCTCTAAACAGAAACAAGGACCCATCACTGAAGCCACCACATATTCAGACCTAGAGACTGCTAGCATGAGCACATAATCTAGCCTTAATTGCCAGTGTAGGAAAGCCATTCTTCTGGTATTGTGACTAAACCCTAAGCTACACAGAGCTATAGAGTAAGGGTTTCAAAATCTGGCATCTGCAATTTAGTTTGGCCATGATGGCCATATAGGGATGCAAGTAGCTTACAAAGCACCCAAATCAGATATATAGGGTCTTCTTCTCATGTATTTTCAGGCCCTTTGTATCTATAGCGGTGTAAAGGAGCCTTAGAAGGAACATAAATACAGTATAGTCATAAATATAAGTAATATTACTATAATATTATATACTATTCTGTGGTGCAGTGAGTATCTTTGAACATTAACGAAGGTGACATATGGACAGAAGCAAATTCTGATCTGCATACTGACACTGAGTAATACCTCAGTGAATAGTCCCATTGTTAGTATATAGCCTGACCTAAAGTATCAGAATGTGACCCATGATTAGGACACCAAGGGACTATGTTAGTAGTCCTTTTTTCCTGAAATACTGTCATATTGTGAGATTTTTCAGATGCTCATGTATAAAGCTGGCCAAATTTTTCTGAATGAAAGACTTCTCAGTTAAAAATTCATCTTTTTTTCAAAATTTTTGTGAATGTATTTTACATTTTCATTTTATTTGATGAAACTGGTTTTAGGTTTATCATCCCTCCATTTTTTTTAGTGGCAAAATGGAAAAAAAAGGGGGTGAGGTTGGCGGACAGGAAAAGAAAATACATTTTAAATTAAAAAAATCATGCAATCCTTTGAATAAATGAAAAATCATTCCCTTTTCAAAACCTGTGGAATGCAAATGACTTCACAATTATATGAAAAGCGTGTTTTACATTTTTCAACGCACTGTATACACTTGCATGTGTGCACATATTTCTCTTTTTTGTGGTGTGATGGAAGGGATGATGCAGAGACATATGGGGATAAATTATGAGTGACAAATAAAATATCAGAAATTCCTATCTTCCCTATCCCCATCTGTAAAAGAGTTAGTTTTGTTGTTATTACTTTTGTTGCCTTCCTCGTGGTCTTCAACTTTATCTTTTTCTCAGTGGCTGTTAGTGTCTCCCTCCTCTCTCAGCTGGGCCGTAATGATTTTCCCAGTTATAGCAAACAAAAATGGGGCTCTGTTATGATGTGTGTGTTTAAACACGGCAGGTGTGTTTGCAAATATGGAACATGCGACCTCATTCTCTGGGTACTTGAGACACACTACCTATGGAAGCTTAGAAGAAGAAAAAAAGATGTGAACAATTTTTATTTGTCATCAGATTCCCAAATGTAGCTTTCTTTTCTTTCTGATCTTTTCTTATCTATTCTCACTCTGTTTTCCTATTTCCTCATCTGGCAGTCTTTTCTCTAGTACTTGAATGATGATTCAAATGCCTCAGAAGCTGTTGTTTTCAACTTTTATTAATGTTTCACAACTCTTTTTCCTGTTTTCTTGCTGACAGCCTGCCAAAAAATCACCCTCTGGTGAATTCTAAAAGGGTTTGGCGAGCAGGAATGGGACCCAAAATTTGTTGCAGATAATTAGTCAATCAGAACAGTGTCACAGCAGATATTTTACAACCCACACATCTCTATTTTTAAACAGTCCATGACATAAACCTACCAGTAGTTTTCATTGTCTAAACTCAAGAAGCACATCTTTAGATCAAAGCTAACTCATCTTACTTCACTTAAGTAATACCCTTGTTTCTGCATTAATTTGTGTTCGTTTTTGAGATGGGCTGAAGCTGGGATACCATGTCCAGGTGCACAAAACATTCTCTCTTCCAGGAATAAAATGACAGCATTAATCAAAGCAGAGTCATTTGATGTCCTTCAAGATAATATTGCCTGTAATATCCTAGGTAACGAATATTCCTTCCAAAATCCCGACCAGGACTTTGAAAGAAGAGAATGACCCAAAAAATCCAGCTCAGATTTTACAATGAACTTGGTACATGCTGAGACAGGATTTTGTGAGTTTATTTGGTTCTTTATGAATATTAGTACAGTGTAGACATGCCCAATGAAGATAATTGTTTATGTTCCCCACTTGTGAAGCTCAATACAGTTTAATTTCTTTGTTTCCCCAATATGCTGGGACATGACAGTGTCCAGTATATTTTGAATTTAGAATGGATAGATGAAATACATTTGATTCTTTTATATAGTGCCAGGGGTGCTGTTCAAAAGTTTAACACAACGAAAAGTAAAACAAATCTGCAATCAATGGCAGAGTAAGCAAACAGACACTTTGTTAAGAGAAAGGAGATGGGGAGGGAGAGAGGGGGGGGAATGGTGAAAAGGAAGGTCAAAATGGGCAAAAATGAAATGATTAATATGGAATAGCTTTTCTTATTGAAGATAGTTACAGGGATATGTTGGAGTTCTAGCAGTAACCATAAAGGAGTGTGGGGATGGAGAGAGTGAAATGAACATATGTCCTCCAAACCTTTTATAACCTTCTAATGCTCCCTGAAAATTCTCTTCCCAGAGTTGTAGAACTCAGATTCCCTTCAGTTGTGGTGCACAGGGTGCTCAGTGAAACAAAGAGGGCAGCTGTAAGACAGAAAGGACAGATCTATGGATCCTAAATCCACCTTAATATCGGTAACAATATGTAATTTAATTCTGTGGTTCCAGAATAGTTCATGGTTCTGTACATCTCTGTGTCCCTGGGGTCACTGCTATCTAGCCTGCAGCTCCCACTTTCTACACAGCTAGAGCTGGTAGTTCTCAAGAGGTAGGGACAGTTTCAAGTATTTTGTTTTTAAAGTTTAATGACAAAAAAGTCCATCCATTTGTATAAGTAATGTGTGACTTACACTGTCTAATAATTTTGTTGACACTTAAACACACACCCTTATCTCCAACTCCATATATTTGCATGTACAAATAGTATATTACTACTACTCACACATCTGTAGGGTCTGATCCAATAGCCACTGAAATCATGGGGTTTTAATTGGGCTTTATAAACCTAGGAGTACCCATAAGTCTACCCAAAGGCTCTGTGCTTACGCTGACACTTTTCAACCCGTACCCAGTCCTGCAAGTTCATGTACATAGATGTCATTTGCTTATGCATCCAAGGGATGTCATTCCCAGAACTTGAAGATTTTCTAAATGCTGACTTCATTAAGATACTGTAGTTGGTGGCATTTACAGCAAGCGTGACCAAGACTGTTTTGAATGTGTTCCATCTTTACAATGCCAGAGCAGCCCCAGAACTGAATATCTGTTTCAACAGAGAGTGCTTGAAACACAAATCTTATCCGATCTACCTCAATGTAACCCGAGATAGTTCTCTCGCATATCTTAAATACCAGAGGAAAACTGCAACTATGGCAAGGTTGTGTAACAGCCTTCTAAGGACACTGGCTGGCACTTCCTTGGGAGCAAAGGCTTCAACTCTGATCTTCTGGTTTAGCCGTCTGTTACTCCGCAGCAGAATACTGTGCTCCCTCCGGCTCCATTCATTTCATGTCAAGTTGGCTGACACATGACTACATTCAGCCATGCACATCATAACTGGGATGATTCAACCCACTCCAGTACTGTGGCTCCTTGTGTTAGGCAACATCACTCCCTCACACATCCATTATGAGGTCGCGACCACCAAAATGGCTGAAAAGATTAGAGCAAACCCAAACTTACCACTGCACAGAAACCTTTTCCATCACCCAAGGCACTCATTGTGGGCTCACTTGCCTTGCCTGGATTTCTCCGAGATGTCAATGTGGCTTGAAGAATGGTTTGCAACTGATGTGAGAAACCAGTCTCTTTGAACTGACCCAACCATATGTGTACCTGGCTTTGATTTGTCACACTGTTCAAGGGCTCTTTTGATCTGATTTTGAATGGACCAGGGTCAATGTGGAGCCAGCCTTCACACCTGGGACCAATGAGAGGATCCCACATGTGGCTCAGCATTCAATAAGTAGAACATGTGTATTGACAACGTTTTTGATGTGTTTGCACATAAAACTGCGTAAGATTAGAGTTAAGGGTGTGTGCTTGAGGAATTCCATGTGTGCATTGTGATTGCTTATACTGGAAATGTAAAGGGGTTTGTGATGTTAAGGAGTCTGGGTGCTTGCATCATATAGTATGTCAGTGTTAAGGCATGTGCATGAGGTGTGTTAACTGGTGATTTCCTCAATTTTTAGTGATTGCATTGATAGGAAATGCACTAGAGCAACCTGAACACTAAGTAAACAAATATTTCTTTAAATGGGATATCCAAAACTGGACACTGCACTCCATCTGTGACTTTACCATTGCTGAGTAGAGTGGAAAGATTACCTCCCTTGTCTTACATCCAGCACTCCTGTTAATACATCCCCAAATGGCATTGCCATTTTCTCCACAGTATCACTGATGTTTCTTGCAAAAAAACATTTTACAACTACTATACGTCTCTGTGTTGTACAGAGTTTCAGACAGGCTTGATGCCTGGTAAACAAGGGAGACAAAGTTAGGACAGAAGTTGTTTGCAAGCCTGTTTACCTGTATTTTAGTAGCATTTTCCTTTTAATAAATAGCTCCTGTATAAAAAAGACTGATTCACCATATCATAGAGAGAAGGTGGGTGAGGTAATATCTTTTATTGGACCAACTTCTGTTTGTGAGAGAGAGACAAACTTTTCAGTTTACGCAGAGCTCTTCTTCAGTTCTGGGAAACTAACCTATATAGCAGTAATACTAAACTAAACATATTACCTCACCCATCTAGTGTCTCTAAAATCCTGGGACCACCATGGCTATAACACCATATCATGACAATTCCCAGCAAAGACCCATCCCATTCCATTTTAGGCAGACTTTTAATCAATTCAAGACCAACATTAAATAATAGAATTTGATCCTGCTTAGATTGTGCACCCAAAATTTCAGTTCAGTGGGAGGTGTGTTCGTAAGGATTTGAGGACCAAAACTATTGCCTGGTACCAACATTTTCAGCTAAACCGCATACAAAATATATTTTTTAAAGGATCTGAATGGAACATACAAAAGCAAGGAAGTTCACAAGACGACACTTACCTTATCTTAAGCGTGACTATTGAAGGAACCTGAGATTAGTGATTGATATAACAGGATTTCATGGTTCTTCAAGACTATTGCAATCAGTTGTGTCTGTGTATGCTGTTGTGAATACTTAATCCACAAATAATTGACACCGCTCACCATAGAACTGAAAGGTTGAAGCCCTTATGTCACAGGAAGATTATGCAGCATATTGTTTTTTTTCTGTTAATATGCAATCAGCAAACCACGCTGTGTATGCACAATAAGCCACTGATTATCTTTTGGTAAAGTTGTTGTTACTGGGCTTTCAATAATAGCCTCTTTTTAATCTTCATTATTTGCAATCATTTATCTATTTTAAAAGGCACAATGGAAATCAGCCACATTGGGGACCTGACATTGCCAAAATGGGATGCTTATAAATTGCAACCATTTATTCATTATAATTTTTAAAAGCCTTCAAAATCTTTTCTTACCTGTATTCCTGAAATTTAAAAACAGTCAAGCAGGTGTAAGTAAAGTGTGTGTGGGAGGGAGGGGGGCAGGATGGGGGTAGAGAGGAAAGAGAATAATCTCTGGTCCTTATGTGCCGCATTTCAGCTCACAGCCAATTTACTCTTGGAACTCAAGGCTGAAGACTGAAGCGCTGATTAGATCTTATCTGTAAATAAATCCACAGATCCATTAGACAATTTTGTGTCAGACATCTGATATCATACAGAGCCCCTGATTCTACCTTCTACCCACATTTAGCCCCATTGACTTAAATGAGGCACCACACAGTAAAGGGATCTACCTGAACACATCTCTTTACATCATGGGGGTTTGCATGTGCTTAGAGATCGGCCTGCTCTTAGGAAGTTGCAGGAGCAGATCCCTTAATTTGTAACTAGATCTGCATGAGCCTTAAGAGGTTTCAGTCTCCAGTATTAGGCTAGAAAACTATTGAGAACAGGAGGCTTGATTCTCCACTGTATTATTCCAGTTAATATAACATAGGAATATCCATATTGGGTCAAACCAATGGTCCATCTAGACCAATATCCTATCTCTGATAGTGGCCAGTTCTAGATGTTTCTGGCAGTTAGAAGTTAGGGACACCCAGCGCATGGGGTTGCATCCTTGACCATCTTGGCTAATAGCCATTGATAGATGGATCCTCTATGAACTTTCTTATACTTTTGACCTTCACAACATCCCCTGGCAACAAGTTCCACAGGTTGACTGTATGGTGTGAAGAAATACTTCTTTTTCTTTGTTTTAAGTCTGCTGCCTATTACATTTCATCTAAGCAAGTGTAACTCCAAATGGACAAAAAGAGCTGACATAAAACAAGAAGTGAAACTGAACCAAAATCCAAACTTTGTTTAGAATTCTAAAAATTTGGTAAATTCTTCAGAAACATTTTCCCCTTTTATCATTTCTGGCTTCCAGCTAGAACCAGACTGAAAATACCAACGAAAAGTCAGAGTTTGGCTCACAATTGTTTTTCTCTAGATTTATTGACCATATAACTCTGTTTGGGCTTTACTTAATTTATCCCAACTCTATTGCTGATTTGTAACATCCCCAATCAAATAAAATCTTCAAGTAAATTATCAGCTACACATTTTGTGTTCATCTCTCGTGGTGGTACTTTCCATGAGACTGTGCAATGGGCATGTTACAATAGACAAAGGAGTGTTACTAGAGGTGGAAGAGGATCATTACAGAGGAGCATGAGGAGGAATTCCTGTAGGTGAGTGAAAAAAACAGCAGGTGAACAAGGAGTTTCAGGGGCTGTTAATCTGAAAAGTGCTTTATTATAGCAGAAATATAATTGTGGTAATTTTTCAAATTTGAATAGCAAAACAAGCACCTGTTAAATCATATTGATTTAAATCAGAGGGCTATTGGATTTTCCATAAGCAGCTGAATGTCCTGCCATCATGCATTTTCTAAAATAAATAAAATTGTAAAAAGCATAGCTAATAAAGGCAGAAACTGTGAGAGAAAACCAGGAGCAGTGAAGGATGGGAAAGCAGAGGCTGTGCTCCTGTTGTCTCATGGGTAAATATGTCTTTGCTGGATGATTACACTTGGGATTGATATGCTGCCAATGCTTGCTTGAAAGATGTGTTTTATTTCCATCCCAGTAATATTTAAAGTGTTATTCGTGGATGTCATGTGAAACACTAATTACTGAGGTGGCCAGGTTAGTTATTCAATTTTTTCTTTTCTGTAACAAGAAGATACGCACAAAAACCCTTCTGTTGATTAACCAGTTTCATACCAAACCTGCCTTTCAAGTTCACCAGTAGAGAAACTAATCACTTTTTGTAATTAAGAAAAGAAGCTGAAAGGGCTGCAGCAGGTCCACCTTCCCTGTTTTGATCTGGGAATTCTCACAGGGAATAGATTTACTTTTTGGACTAGCTTGCCAATCAGACACATCCATCAGCTGGGGAGCACATTATGATGCTTCACTTTCCATGACCAGGTGTCTCCAGTCAGCCTTTACTCAGGCCATGTTTTTCTCTTCTTCCAGCCTGTGATTCAGTGAAAAATCTGACACCAAGCAAGGGTGGGAGTGAGGAAATTAAGATGACTAAAACCGATGTGTGAAGTTTCTAGGCCTTGGTTGAGTACAGCATATGGAGCTGACTACCCTGACGGTAATTAGCAACTGTCTGGAACTGAGCAAATAACACAGAACCTTGGGTGTCTCTAATTTCCAGGAGTTGTGGGAATATGTGATGCATAGCCCATGAAATGCTGAAGGAGACTGTGAGGTGTTAATATCCTTAGGCAGACAAATATGTTTTGTTCATAGACAGTTTTTCCTCCCAATGTTATTCCCCAAACGCGCGGGGAGGGGAGGAAGGGGGGAGAGGAAATATGTCTAAACAAAATCTTAACCTTCTAAAGGACAGACAGTCCTTGCATCCTCATTGCCTTTTAAATAGAAATGATGTATCCCTGTGTAGTTCCAAGCTAAGCTTAGAAGGATGATACTTAAAGACATTTACAAGTGGTGCATTTTTAGTTTTCTTTTGCTTCAATGATGATGCCCTAGAATGAAAAATAAGAAACCTCAGAGAACCCAATCTGTGGCACTGTTCCCAGTCCATTTGTATTAAAGATGGTCTGATCTTTTGTGTCTAGGTCTAAGACAAACATGATTACCTGGCTTCAGCTGGCTATGTCTGGGTGGCTAAAGTTCTATTAAAGGAGATTCATATCGAACTTTCAGACATAGCCACAGATGCAATATTCATGATTCATTCGAATAGGTCTTTGCCAATACATTATTTGTTTGTTTTTAATAGGCTCAACAATAAATCCAGCCACTTCAAAAGAAAATACATTCTATGGGGGAAAATAGCCCAAAACAAAACAAAACCCCAAGCATAAGTGCAACATTAAGGATCAAAAATCAAGGGCTCAAGTGTCAGTAGGGTGAAAGTTGGATATTCAACCTGAACTCTGCCTCCTTGACCTTCTGAGCAAAGTATGATCTCAAGGGCCTGATCCTGTACCACTGAATTATTCACATGCATATTTGCAGGACTGGGGCCTAACACAAAACAAAACAAAAAACAATACAAGGAGGAATAGGAGAGGAGATGAAGAGGGATAAATCATTTTAAAAAAATAGGGGCAGGTCCTCAACTGGTGTACTGTAATGTCAATGGAGCTATGCCATTGTATACTCTTGACCATCTGATCTTGAATCCATATAATAAACATACGCTACTGAGATGTATGTAATAGAAGCTTTGGGCATGCTCAGACACCAGGGTTGTACCTACATAATTCCATTAATGTCCATGAAGTTATACCACACTAGAGTGTTTAAACCAGAATCAAGCCCTGGATATGAGTGATCTGCTCTGTGCAATCCAGTTTTCATATTTACTTCTTTACACAGTTCAGCAAAATTCATTTAAAGCAACAAGACTCAAAATGCTACACACTGAGAAGCATGACCCACCACTGTGCCACTCCAGTTTGGGGTTATGCTGACATAAGATGCAATGGTGAATGAAGCCACTTTAACCATTCTGGGATGTTTCTGGACATGTGTAAGAAAGACTCCAAGCTTACAGAGCAAATATGGTCAGAAAAGCAACTGTAAAAATGGCATCCCAGCGTTCTATATTTATACTCTCTCTGAATCCATATCAGGTTTACAAATCAAAAAAGAATCTTTTAAAAACCCAATGCTGCAAACTCATCTCGGAATATGAAAGCCAAGCTTTTCTAATTAGATCTAGTCAGGAATTTCCTAGCAGATTGTTTTTCTGTTGAAAAATCCCAATTCACTGACATCAAAACATTTAGCAGGAATGTGCCAGGTTCATTGTGTCTTCCAGCCAGCTCACCCATCAGGGCTGGCGTTCTCAGAGTTTCTAAGCTCCCTCCTCCCCAGCAAGGATTGCCAGCTAGAGCTGAGGCTGTCAGGGCTTTCAAACCCCTAGCTTCTTGGTATCCCACCAGAAGGGCAGCCGGCACTCCTGGCACCTTGGGGAGTGTTGTCAATTTTATTTAGATGCAGAAGGAGATATTGTTTGAAATTTTCAGATTTTTTCCATGGAACAGGAATTTCAGATTCCAGTCAGCCACACTTCTAATCAGTAATAAATCTTCAACTATCAGAATTTAACATCTGCATTTCCTGGTTTTGGACAGAATGTTTAATATTTCAAAATTTTCCAGCCAGCTCCAACAGTGCTGATGATGAAGCCCGAGGCTCTCTGCTATTAGTTTGCTCTTCCATATCTGTGTTGGCTGCACTTGCGTGTTGCAACAGATTTTTTTTTCTTTTTGTAGTCAGGAGTTCTCTTTCTACACATCTGCCATAGGGTTCACTCACACCTGAAGAACCTCCTTGTGGCTACATCTGGGGAATTGCTCCGCCCAGTCAGATGCCCCCCTTCTGTCTCTTGTTCACACTGCAACCTCTCTCATTCTCCAGGAGTTACAATGCTTCCTGTGTGTGAGTCAGGATGCTCCCTCTTCATGGCTGGGCCCTCCTGCCAGGTTACTATATAGTTTTCCTCTTCTGGGGTATCAAAGTCTCACTGAACTGGCTGAATGGGTACAGTTCCCTGCAGTTGTCCAATTCAAAGCTATTCCACTTCCCCAGTGGTGAAGTAGGGGAACCCAGGCCTGGCCACTAATTTAGGCTCCAGTCCAGGGACCCTACAATCAGCAGCCAAGGTCTGCTCCAGCATAAACCTTGCTATTATTTCCCTGTACTGCTTCCTACTCCATCTTTATCAGGCTTCCTTATCCACCATCCTTCAGGGCCAAGATCCCACAGTTTCTACTCTCCCCCTAGGTTTCCTCCTTCCCCTCTCTAAGCTGAGAGAGTGACTGCAGGTTTCCACACAGTAGTCCCTTCTTTCCTCTCTTCCTAACCTCATACCAGCCCCCTCCTGCTTTTGCTCAGCTGTGCTCCATCTTGAATCAGGGATTGCCTATCAAGCTATACCAGAGGAAGAATGGCCTCTTCTGAGACTCATTAACCCTTCCAGGCTGAACACCCATCATACCACCCTAAAATGACCAAAAGAAAAAAAAAAGACTTAATCCTGGACCAAATCCTATTGACCAGGCCCATCTTCATGCATACAACTCTATGCTCTTACTCAGACAAGTAAGAACTACACTTGTGCATAAGGGTTTGGAGGATTGGACAAACTTCATTTAACTGTACACTACCAAGTACATTTCATTCCCTCCCTTTCATTCTCATTCAAGGGACATAGCACTGCTTATAGGTAAGTATATTGAATTTCACACAGGATATATGAATGTTCCAAAATGATGGTAACAGATTGGTAACAGACAACGGGCTTTCCTCTACCTTGAAGGGTCTAAGATAGTGTTGCTTCATCACTGAGTGGTCGCAGATTTGCGGTATTTGCAGTGGAATGTTTTTTGTCCTGGAAAAGATACTGGTGATACAGACTCAGAGTATTTTTCTAGATTGAATAATTTACAAGTCCTTGAACAGCAAAGAGCAAAACTCCATGCAGGTGTTTGTTATCCTCCATATATCTCTGTGCTAAGCTTCTGAACAAGCCTCGTTGCTCCCCTCTTGCTCACCTGTGGCGTTGGTTTCTCCTCTTTTACATGTTCCTCTCTCTTGCTTGGACACCATCATTTTTATCTGGGATACTTCTTAGCCCAAAGGCACTGGAACTTGTCCATATAGAACCTGTGCTCCCAGAAGTAGTTCAGTCAGGCCTTGTGCAGGTGCTCTGCTCTATAAAGGAACTTCAGACTTCATGACTAGCCAGATGAATTGCTGTGACCAGTCCTCATGTCTTTGCTTAGACCAGGGTCTCTGGGTGAAATCCTGACCCCAAGGAAGTCAATGGGAGTTTTGCCATTAAACTTCAATGGGGCTAGGGTTTCACCCTTTATGTTTAAAACTTTTAATGGAAAGTTTCATATCAAGCATGTACATGAATAATTTCATGGTCACCATTGCTATGATACAGTTGAAAAGTGAAGGGAGGGAGACCTCCAAATTGGTGAATTCTCTTGTTTGGTTGGTTTTACTTTCAGAGCGATTACATTTTTATTCATGGAATCAAACAGCAAAAATATAAATAAAGAGGTACAAGATATTGACAGATCATAGTGTTGTCAGGCTTTAGAGCCAGGGCCTCAGCTTGAAGTCAATGGAGCTACATCAATTTACATCCACTGACCAATTTTTAATGTTGTGCTTAGGAACCTTGTATTTAACCTTTATTTTTTACTTAAGAACCTTCTGTGCAATAAGCCAGTTTGAAGGGGGGGAAAAAATCTCTCGTTAACATGTTGGTGACATAATCCTTCCTTGTAAAGCTGACTTCTATTGGGAAGAAAAATCTGCCACACTCAAAAAAGGAGGTAAAGCGAAAGAAAACTTGGAAGACACTGCCAAAATGACAGTAAATGTTAATGGTCCGATCACAAAAATTGTCCTTCAAACTCGGATGTGTAGTAAATAGTAATGAAGAGATGTACTTGTCAGGAAGATTTGATTTGTCTAGCAAATCCTTCCTGACATATACACTCATTTACTACTATGTAGCCTTTTGAAAATGCCATTCCAGCAGAGCATAAAAAAAGGTTATTTAGATTAAGTATAGTTACAAGATGAGCTGTATACTGAGTTCATTGGACTACATGTAAACTCATTTAATTTCCACTGCTCCATTACTCTAAGTGAAACTGTCCCTGTATTGGGGGGAGGGGGAGAGTCAGGGGATGGGGGAAAAAAAACATGAAAAAGACATAAGAATTAGAATGAGAGAGGAGAGTAACATAAAAACAAAGGTATAGGATCCAATGTACTGATGTCTAGGCATGATAGGCATGGAAATGGCATTAATTATTCCTTTAATGGGACGGAATACTGAATAAAACGGTAAGGATTTAAAATCTGCCATCAGTTGCTGTAACTGAAGGCAGAATTTGACCTTGACATTGCACACTTAAAGTCAGGAAATGTCAAAGCTAAGGTTGCACATGCAATGCTAACTCTACCTTACTTGTCTGTATGCATTGCAATAGAGGGGCAAATTCTGCTCTCCATTACACTACTGAAAATCTGGAGTAACTCCAGTGAAGTCAGTAGAAAAGAGCTCAAGCTGAGAGCAACTTTGGTCCACAGGACTAGATCCTCAGCTGGTGTCAATCAGCATAGCTCCATTGACTTCACTGAAGCAATGCTGTTTTACACCAGATAATAATTTGACCCGCAGTCTTTAATTTCATTATTGCATATTATTTTTCAAATAATACAATATATCAGAATGCATGTTTTCTTCAGGTTTGATACACGCATAACATCTTTTTTTTATTCAAACTGATTTCATTGTCATCCTGATCCAGTGTATTGTTATTGACCTAGACTTTTTATATATTGTCTTTTCTGTATATATATATATATATATAGAGAGAGAGAGAGAGAGAGAGAGAGAGAGAGATTTTAATAAGTTCATTTTATTTTCATTCAGCAGCACAGCCTTTATTAGGTGCAGCTTAGAGCATAAGACAGTTAATTATGAAGATGACTTAGATGCACACACAAGCACAGTGCAGATTTTCCAGATCCAGTTTAGGGGCTGAAGCACTGAACAACAGCTTCAAATTAAATTCTAATATATGGCCCAATACTACATATTTATGCATATCAATAACTCACCACACATTATGCCATTGTAGTGATGTACTACTTACGTACTAAAATTACTCATATGCATGTGGATTCATAAGAATAAGCCCTTAGGGTTTTATATATATTTATAAAATAGTGAAAATGGTCTTGTGTGTTTGTGTATACATATATATACACGCACAAGACCATTTTCACTATTATTCTGTACTTTATACTTCACCTGTAATGTGCTGTGTAAATATGCTTTACTATGTATTTTTCACATAAATGTGTTTCATCTCATTTTGTCCATTGTATGCAAAGCAATGCATACTACACATGTAGCAAAGTTTGTAGAAAAAAAGTGCCCGGATAGAGTCTATTGTGTTATTTGAGAAATAGTATGTGATCATGTAATTAACAGCTGTCAGTTAGAATTTCAGCTTGTGTATGTGGAAAAGTGCCAATGAAGTCAACAAAGCTATGACAATATACACTAACTGAGGGTCTGGTCCTGTGTCATAACGCATATGCAAAAAGGTAAAGAGACAGCAACCTTATCTGTGATAGATCTTTAATTGTGGGCACTTAACCAAGCAGGCTTAATATTCCATTAAAGGCCCTACTCCCCAATGGAATTTCCTAAAGTTTTATTTTTAACTGGGGGGGGGGGAAGGGAAGATTAGGAAAATAAACAAATCTTTATAAAAGGAGCTTTACTCTTGTTTTAAATATTCCATAATCTGGAACTATTTAGCTAGACACCATCTGAATACCATTGCTGCCCCACATCCATAGGACAGAGCTCCTCTGCTGCCAGCCTTACAAAGTTGGGGCAAGTGGATTTTTGCCCTCCCTGTTTGAAAAGCATCTAAAGATACACCACTAAGAGACTATCCCGTGCACCTAGCACAGTTCACAGTGGCCCTTCCCACCTTCCAGAAGTCACTAGAGCTGAGGCACCTGAATAGTTTGCACTTAACATATTTTAAGGAGGTTAATACTTTGGTTTTCAAAAGCCATTTTTGGTAGAAATGTTTGTATTTTGGTTCAAAAATAATTAGTGAAAAAGCTTGGTTTTCCACAAACATTTTCACTTTAGTCAAAGGGCTAAGCAAGACCAAAAAAAAAAAAAAAGTTCCAACTGGTGCTGGACAAGCCCTCTTTTATCTGGATCTCCCTGCTAATTTGCAGCTATATATTTTATTGGAGATTTCAGGGGAGGGAGGGGGAGCCTGTGCACCATGTCCTCGCTCCTCCCCCTCCCTCCTGCCTCCTGAACACGGCAAGCCAGCTGATTGCTGTGGGCAGGAGGCAGGGGAGGGATGGGGGAGGAGCGAGGACGCGGCGTATGGAGTCAAGGGGGAGGGGGAAAGAAGAGGCGAGTTAAGGGTGAGGGCTTGGGGGAAGGGGGGGCATGGGAGGGCCAAGGGTTGAGCCCTCCGCCCCTGGTGTTTGCAGAGTAGGGGAAGCTGCCGCTGCTGCTGCGCAATGTGCTTCTCCTAGCCTACAGCACCTTCAGCCTCCTTGCCTGCCTCATTGTCTCCAGTGCCAGTGGGCTGTGCCTGTGTGGGGTAAGGCGGGGGCACCTCCCAACTATAGTACTGTACTGTATGGCAAAAAAAAATTTCCCTGGAACCTAACCCCCCATTTACATTAATTCTTATGGGGAAATTGGATTCACTTAACATTGTTTCACTTAAAGTCACATTTTTCAGGAACATAACTACAATGTTAAGTGAGGAGTTACTGTACAGCAAAAGGGGATCCTTTCCCCTATATGCCCCCAAACAATGCCAGTGACTCGATTCCACAAATTACTTGATTCTAATTGAAATTAAATAAGAGATTTTGCTTGTCAATTGCCCATTGTGAGAATACAAAAAAGGAAAATCATATTAAACTATTAAGCAGAAACAGATCCTTTCAAAATCCCTGTTTAGTACTCTCAGTATGATGCAAAAGCCTTATTTCCTTTTAATTGGCTTATCTAAAAAAATGATAATTTTCAGACAGTTGGCAGTAAAATCCCTCAGGACTTCAGGAAGCATAATTCCCTTTTTTAAATTCTCTACATTTATTAATGAACTTGAAAAATAACACTTAAAATTGCTCAGTAGGTTTTCCCTCCTGTGTGTTGTATTCTCAACAGAGCCTTCACTGTGAACTTCAGGCAATTCTTCCTAATTTTTACCTTCAGGCTAAGTTTCCAAAATGTTAACTGGCTAATCACTGGTATATCCTGCCTATTATAAAATAGCTGTGAGAGAATGTGGGGCTTGCAGATCACATGTGTTTTGTCACAGAAAGGCATGAGAGCAGAGGTGAGCTGAAGGCAATGACATGATCCCATTGCCTTTCATTGCCACATTTTTCAATCCTGGGTCTTGCTGTTATTTTCATAGACAGAGAGCCGCTGTATTATTTTCAGTCAGAATGACTTATTTTACTTTAAGGAAAACAATAGGGAACAAAAGTAAAGTACTTGTAAGATCTTTAGGGCAGGGACCATCTTTTTATTCTGTGTTTGCAAGAATACCTAGAGCAGTGGAGTCTTGTTCCATTACTAGGACTCAGTGTAGGAATGCCGTCTCCCATTGACATAGTGCTGCCTACATTGGGAGTTAGGTCAGTATAACTGCGTCGCTCTGGGATGTGCAGTACACAAGTCTTTATCCAGGAAAGGGTGGATTTGCAGGGGTAAGGTGTGAGAGCAGCAGGGGGAATTTATGGGCTTGTCACTTTACTAGAGGGGCTCTGGAAGTGTTGGATGTTGGAGGAGGTAGGCTGGAGTGAGAGGGAAATCTGGGATATTTAGTAGCTGGGAAAAGGCATGTTTTGGGCTTATTACAATGTAGAAGGATCAAAGGCAATTTTGCAGATGGGTTGTGGGCTCTTGGGACTGGTGGTGTTGGAGTGGAGTTTTAAATGGATTTGGTTGCACTAGTTCAGGCGGAAATTTCAAAGCATGCAAAATTTGAACACAGTATTATATGGCAGAGAGAAAAGGAACAGTAAAAAAAGTTCTCAGACCTGCTGTATTGGTATTCCATTAGCACCTGGAGGCTTTAATCAGGATCAAGGCCCCATTGTACCAAGTACTGTACAAACACAGAACAAAAGGTAGTCCCTATCTTAAAAAGCTGGCAATCTAAATAGATAGACAGAGGAAAAGGGAGACTGGGATGCAATGTTCAACACAGTAAGCAGACATATGTCATGTTAGTTTCACTTTTTGTTTTACATCTATGGCTATGGATTTTACTTTGTTTTTTCTTTCGATAGATACTTATTATTCTTGCTATACAACATGCTGAATTTCAATTCCAAATTGTGCATCTTACGGTAAAAGCCAAGTCCACAGCTATATCATTTTCAGAAGGAGAGGATAAATATAGTAACTATATAAGTGCAAATAGCCTTAACTGGCCTGGCTCTCCTAAACAGAAAAAGGGTCTGATTCTGATCTTATACCAGTGTAAATCAAGAGCAATTTCCCTGAAGTGAATGGAGTTATACTAATGTAAAATCAGGATAAGTGAATGAACACTTAGCCCCAAATTATACTAGCTACATTATGTGTTTCTTATGTGGAGTTCATTATGTGGACTTCATAGAAAGAATGCAAATATGTGATTTTACTGCCTCTTCTTATATGGATTAAAGAGCAGAAAGATATTTCTAAACATAGCAGGATATATGGGACTTTTCTTTGTCCTGCATAGTTAATGAAAATACAAATAAAAAAACCTAAAACAAACAAAAAAACCTTTGACTTATCACATGCTTTCTCATTCTTTTAACCAACATGCTTTTGAAAAGCAAGATTATATTCTGCACCATCCTTTCTTCCCCTTGAGCTCATGACCTCTAGGTGGATTACAAAAGGGTGGCAGTCGGAGACCTGGCCAAACTGTGGAAGGTGAAAGGTGGTGGTGGGGAATCTGGAAATAAATACAAGCTGCTCACTTTTAGCACATGCAGGCTGATAGACCTAGAATAGCTCTTTTTACCAGCTGATTTCCAAATTCTTTAGCTAAATAGCTAAGTATCAATTTGTTCATTTTATCGATGGGGGAACTGAGGCACCCAGAAGATTAGGGACTTGCCTAAGGTTCCCATATAGGACAGTGTGCCTTATGTACTGTATAAATCTATTATGTATTTCTGCATTGCAGCTTGTTAAATAGTTGTGATTGGCCATATAAGTCACCAGAATAATATAGTATTATTTCTATTCCCTGGGTGGATGAACATGTAAATACTTCAAGCATGAATACTGGAATTCATTTTCCTCAGACATTTGTACCAATAGACTCGATCATTCCAATGTTTGTGGAAAGTGAACACAGAAGAGGCAAATAGGGCTGAAGTGGATTCATTTAAAAATGGGGACAAATATTTGTAGAAAATTTTGTTTGCATTAATTTTCCTTGCTCTACTCAGCATCCTCAATTCCCATTAGCATCAATATGAATTTGAGGCACAGATTACTTCCCAGAAGGGGCTCAGCAATTTGTAAGAACAGCTCCAAAAGTAATCTCTATTTGGTTCAACAGCAACAAAATAAATGTCTGGTTTTCTACTGATGTTGATAAAGATGAATCCATGAATAGAAAACACAAATGAATTTGATCAACTAATGAGGAGCACTTGTCTTACTGAGTGCTTCTCCATGCAGGAGGACAAGTTCATCTTTATGGTATGAATACCAATGGTGAGTGAGGCTCTAGAACAGCTTATAGCTTTTTCCTTAACATACATTTTGAAACAGGATTTTCTGCTTTAGTTTACTTGAAGAAGGACAGCTAGAAGTCCCCTCTAGCTAATGCTTTCTCCCCACATGAAAACAAAGACAAACACCATCCTGAACGAAAAGAAAACAAGGTATATCATTCACTGCAAATATCCAACAAAGTGCAGATGCACACATGATGCTATTACTAGTAATGCAAAGGTAGCATGCTTTTTGTGGATTTTACCCCCAATACAGAGTATAATGATTGTTTTCTTTTCTCAGAAAAAAACATTTTTAAAAAAACAAATATGGCATTTTTATTTCTTTGGTACTTTGATAACTGTTGACAGTAACAAAATTGTGAGGGTAAGTGATATGATTGTAATGGTTTCATTGTTAATTATAACAAATCCATATGTAATATTTCACATGGAAATTCTGCAATGAATACAATTGGTGTTGCAAATTACAGAATTGTGGATGTACCTAAATTACACTGATGGACAGAAGATAGGACCCTAGATATGATATCTATAGCACATGACTCCATTGTAAACTTTAGCCTATAAATCTTTTAACTATTTTATTTTAGAAATCTCACAGAAACAGATTTACAATGAAATACAGGTGTGTTGTTATAATTTCTAATAGTTACAATGGCGATAAAAGATTATGGGACATAACCACAAAGGACTATAGGAATAGGGAGGTCACACCTAGAAAATGTTACTAGTTATACTGGCACTTCTAGAGAAAGGTTGAGAAAACCTGCTTTACATGAATGATAAGAGTGACATTATTAGTGAATACTCAGTTGTTTAATAGAGGTTTTATGAAACACTGTGGTCTCAGTTTCCAGAAGGTTCTGTAAACCTTTTTCTGTTTTAGTTCATTTTACATATACATTTTCAATCTGCAAATTTTGTCCAAAGCAAAACTCAGTCACAACTTCAGAATTTTGCATGATTTCTTCACAAAATTATAAATCTTTTGTTGGTACCATCTAACTGTATTCTAAACTTGGCCTGGGCTCCTTTATATATTATTAAACTGGGGGAAGAAACCTGAAGCAAAGTGAATTTTATTGTGAACACAGCTGAGCAAATGCTTTGCAGCAAATAATTCATTGAACAAATGTAGCTTTTGGTTTGCAATGGCCTTGGTATTTTTTATCGGAATTTACCAGATATGATTTTTGGTGGGGGAGGGGGAAGAGGAGTTATTTCTCAAGTTTACTGCACATATTCAGTACTCAGTTTTCAAAATTCAAACTGTGTAGAATTAGTTGTGATTGATCACAGAAGTGAGTTGGTATTATTTCAATTCCTTGACCAGATGAATGGGACTATGAATGCAACCTCGTTTTTCTTTAGTAAATAAAATACAACATAAATAAATACATTGTGCTACAATGCAAATGAGATTCAAAGTATTATTGGACAGATCCTCATAGCTAGTAGAAATTGGCCTAGCTTCACTGACTTCATTACACTAGCTGAGGATCTGACCCCGTGCATTCAGTCCCATTAGAGCTCCATTCACAGTTGTAGTAGGCACAATGCCCTCCAGATGATGTTCTCATTGTTATTGTGCAGCTACATAAACTATTTTTCCATTGCACTGTTTTAATCCACAACCACCTATATTTTGTACACATCTCCACGGCCTCCTTTCTTGAGTCAACCCATTAACTGAGGTGCCAGTTTTGACCTATGCAATAATTATACCAGCTATTAAAATTGCTAAAATGTTTGTTTGGTAATAAAACATTTTCAAGGTTAATAACCCTCAAATCTGACCTACTGTATTATTTTTCTTATAACTGATTGTAGAGTTTATCTAGTCCCACCAGTATTTGTGAGATGTTGTTTTCAAAATAAATGCTTTAATGAGCTTCTTTAAAACTTGCATCTTGTACCTATTTAACAATCTTTTTCTGTATATTGTTACCAACATGAACTTTGCTTTAAGTAGAAAAGGCAGATTTGCTGAACAAGTGGCTCCCTTAAAAAGATGGAAAAAAGCATGGCCTAAAATGCCCTGTCATTTGTAGTGTCCCACTTTCTAGACACCAGCAATGTGGGAGCCCTTTGGAAGGGACAAAGAACTTGGTTTTAAATATGTATCAGGAGATATGTAACAGGGGGAACTCACCACTGAAACACCTCCTCATGCCAGGATGTGGCGAGGCTGGCCTTCGTCTACTCTAGCACCCCCTATTGTCTGCTGTTCTGATTTTGCAGCAGTTTGCAGCTTCTGGCCCAGCCCTACAGCCAGATCACATTTCAAGTTTGGGCCACTTCCAAGGAATGCACGTCCAGCTGTAGTTGATCAGGCCTTAAACTGGTTTTCCCCAGCTGGCCTCTTTGAAGTCCCCTCACTCAGCAGCAAAGTCTTTCCAAATCAAACAAAACTCCGCAGCGTCACACTCTTCCTTTCAGAGTGGTAGGGTGACCAGATGGGATGAAGAAAATATCGGGACACTTGGGGAAGTTCGAAATATCGGTCGGGACGTAGGACAACCGCCTAAATATCGGGACAGTCCTGATTTTATCGGGACATCTGGTCACCCTACAGAGTCATCTCCCTGGAGCCCCTCGGTGGAACAGAAAACTACAAACCAAGCCAAATATACTGATGCATCTTTTGATACTGTGTGGGCTAAAGCCTGCCATCTGAATTAGGCTTCTCTAGATCAATGGTTCTCAACCTACTTACCATTGTGGGCCGCATATGCAGCTCTCTGTGTATCATGTAGGCCGTATCCATACAATACATATACTACTTGTATGGCCTTGAGGATGTCACATGGGCCACAGCTATGTGCTGATGGGGCCACAAGCGTCCCGTGGGTTGAGAACCACTGCTCTAGAGCATCCTATCCAGGAACACCAGCTCCAAGCGAAAACTGCCTGCCTGGAGTCTCTCCAGCCACAATTCAGCTCAACTGCGCTCTTCCTCAGGTAGCCCCTAACTACTGGGCTTTTCTCCTTTTAAATCCAACACCCTGTCCAGAGCTAATTCAACAGGTTTGGCTGGCCCACGGCCTCTTGGTTCTTAAAGAGGCAGGCTGCACTGTTACAGAGTGATATAGGTTTTTGTGGATGAAAAGAAGTATGTGGACAGGGACTTGATTCTGCTCTCACTTACACTGGCATCTCCCCTGACTTCACTAGAAGTGCTCCTGATTTACATCTGTGTAAGTGGGAGGGGAATCAGCCTCTGGCTCTCCACAGGAAGCAAATACCATGGCTTTAGAGTGACAGATTAAACTCTGGTATGTAAGGATTAGACACTACGAGCAAAATTCTGGTCCCACTGAAGTCAATGGGAGCTTTGCATTTGACTTCAGTGGAGCCAGGATTTCACCATACAATTTCTAGAATTAAGGCCAAGAGGCCCCTGCATCACAGCCTTGCACAGTTTTCACATGGGTGAGAACAATTAATAGTTGAGCTTTTCTTTCCTGTGATTCTCTTCCCTTTTTCTGAAACAAACACTAGTTTCTTCAAACTTAACCAACAACCTTTCGGATTCGATCCACTTAGCACGAGTTTAAATGGCCAAATAAAGTTCAGGTCAATAGTGAACTGAGCCCTCAGGGTGCTGGGGCAGAGTGGACTGCTGTTACGTTATTCATCCTCTAGCACACAAACATATGTATTTGTTGATGTAGGATTGCCTGAGAATACTATATACATATGCACACACATCCTTACCAGTTTTCCAGTTCCTTAGACAACAAAATAACTTTGTCAGTATGTGCAGCATCATGGGTGCCCCCTTGGAGCAAGCATTAGGAAGATTAATTAAAACAGGTACGATCTTAAGGATAGATGCTTTGGGGTCTACCTGTGGGCGTGCATGTATTTTATATAGAGATAAATATATAGTGTCCAATTCACCATATCATTTCACCTTATATAGTCATTTACACCAGTGCAAAGTGGGTGTAATATGCTATCAAATCAATAGTAGCAGTTTACAAACAGTTTGCACTGATATAAGTGACTACACAAGACACAGTGAATGGTGAATCAAGTCCATTAAATGCATATCAGAAGCCACCCTAGAGAACCACAAAGTATTATGATTACACATGATAGAGAAGATAACAAATACAGCAAGAGAAGAGATTCCTATTTCAAACTGTCAAGGCATTATTCCAAAAAAGTGTGGGCGTAGGGGGCAAATTCCATTAAAAATGCAAAAATATACATTGGAAGCATCCTTCAAAATAAAAACAAAACAACAAGAAAGGCTTCGGACTTCTCTTCGTGGTGCCAACGGAATTGAAATGCATAACACCCGGTAATGCTCCTGGAAATGCCTGCTGAAATCCCCAGGCACCAATAAGAGAGGAAACCCTGCAGTGTCTCTGGCTGAGCCTCCTAATTAGTATCTGTAGCCTTGTCAGTTTCAGATGTCTTGGTATCCAGAAGTTCCACAAAAATTAGTAGTTAATTTAATAACGTAAATTTTTAAATTGTCATCCTTTATAAGTTACTGGGAAAATGTGCAGGTAAGAACATGGCTGTGTGTGTGTGTGTGTGTGTAGAGTATATTGCAGTGTAATGCCAAATGTATGTATGGAGGAATTCCAAAATAAAAATTGACAGCATTTCACATGACCATTAATAGTTGGACAACAGAGGGTAATCTAATATGGGCAAATCTTCATGATGTGGCTAAATACAGTTGCAAAACCTCAGGCATTTCAATCACCAGAGGGATGTAGGAAATCTCCAATTTCCTTTTAAGGAAGAGAGTATTGGTCCTGGAAGATCAATTTTACAGCTCTTGTTCACTTTGATAATAAAATGATTGTTCCTACAAAAGGACATTTGGATTTTATTTAATGTGTTTACCTCCACTGCCTTTAATTAAAGTATATAACTGTATGCAATTAGAGCACTTTGGGAAATAAAGTACAGATGTGCTGTGCAGCTACATAAACTATTTTTCCATTGCACTGTGAATATACACTGTAGAATGACTTAAAGAATTCGTAAGAACAAAATTTGTTTAACTTCAACATACACAATGACATCTTCTAATGTAAGAGACATTCTCCCTGTCAAGAACACCATTACCTATTTTGGTAATCTTCTACGGTTTTATATAATGTCAGAGATTTAAAAAAAATGTGTCAGAGTCAAAAGGCAGAAGGCATACACATAGAACTGGGAAGAAAGAATGCAAGCAAGTAGTTGGAGAGAAATAGAGAACAGCAAAAAATGGGATGAAAGATAAAGAAGGGCTAAGAAGGGGAAAGATAAAAGAGAATACATGAGCAAAAAGTAAGTTTGGAGAGGAAAAATAATACAGTATTTGAGGTCAGGAATCTCTTAAATCAATGGGAATAGACAAATCTCTGGTTCCAACTGCACAAGATCATAGATATAAACACATGAAAAAGTCATGGTGCAAGCATGTGACCTTCACCCACAAAGTAAACTCAAGGTTGCCTGACTTTACATTTTTGTTTTGTTTATACAATGGAGAAGTGGAGTCAGTGTCTCTGGTACTTCCATATTTTTTGCCCCTCTGATTCCTGCTGAGCTCTGGATCTGAAGTGGAGATAACTCCAGCTGTGGAAGTCTGAGCCAGATTTAAAACCTTTCTAAGCTTGCGGGGAGGGAGGACGGGGAAGAGGGAACTGAGCAAAGGTTTTAGTTTGACAGTATACAAATGAGGAGAAGCTGCAAAATTTGGATCTGAATCCAAGTTTGGATTCAGAGTAGCAAGGGCTGTAGTCCACAAAAGCTTATGCTCTAATAAATTTGTTAGTCTCTAAGGTGCCACAAGTACTCCTGTTCAAGTTTGGATTCTAAACCAAATGCCCCACATTACAGCTTGGGGTTTTGTCTGGATCTATTTCTAATTAAATTGCATACAGTCACAACATGTACAGAGAATGTCTCAGTTAACGCTGATCCAATCTTAATGGAATAAATCTAATGCAAGAAAGCAAGACAAAGGTTACAATGAATATGTTACAGGTTTAATCTAAATTCACAATAGCAAAAAGTTAAGGCTTTTGTGAAAACTGTGTGATCCAAAGTAATGCCTATTACAAAGGAGGCAGTGTTGTCTACTAGTTAGATCAGCTGATTGGGATTCAAGAGTCCTGAGTTTTATTCTTCACTGTGCTACAGATTTACTATAGGATCCATTCTGAATGGACCTGAACACTCCTGTGACATGTTGAGCAAGGCGATCAGTGGGAGATGAAGACGCTCATCACCCTGAAGTGCTATGTTTATTTAGCTTAGGCTCAGTTTCTTCTATAGTAAAGGATCCCTCCCTCAGTAAAAGATGCCCACCTCACAGTAGCATGAGGTGAATCATTTTGAGAACTTTGAAAGGAAGGTGTTTTATAAGTTCAAATTATTAGAAATTTTATTATTGTTATTATCATCACCACCACCACCAAAGTGGTAAATTGAAGGAGTTCTAGTTTTAGGCCTGAATTTGACTTTTGCTGGTTTAAGTTAGAATCTTGCCCTTATCTTAATATAAATTGTTCCTATAGGCCTTGATCTTTCAGCACTGAAAGGAGATTGGCAACTGACTTCAGTATATGCAGCCTCAAGTTTATGCTTATCACTGAGAACCAACACAGAACGAAAGTTAACATGTATCAAAAGATTTTCTGAGGGGCTTCAGGGAGTTAGGCACCCCACTCCTTAGGCTCCTTTGAAAACCCAAGCCCATTTTTAAAAATCACTTGAGTGCATGAGAGGTGCCAGAAAAAAAATATTTGCCACTTCCTCTACAACAGAGGAGATAGGACTTGAACCTACAACAACTCATGCACAAAGCTTGCCTCTGCACTACTAAGCCAACATATACAAGAAGCACCTGCCTGACAATCACATAAATTATCACTGTCCTGCAAGTTGTGGGGCCCTGCAGCACAGATAATCTTGTGGCAGCAGAGGCTATATTTCCACCAGATACGTTCAGCAAAAAGATAATGGTCAGGGGCGGGGGAGATATTTGCTTCAAAAAAAGAAAAGGTTTTTAAGTGTATCACATAGTGCCTTGAAATATTTGCCCCAGTTTTGACAGGAATTAGGGGCATATGTAATCTTTTAAGGTTTTTCTCAGCCTCTCTTCTCTCCTGAGTGCTATTTATTGTCCTTCTGACCTGCCACATTGCTCCACTGTCCTCATCACTTTTTTTTTTAACCTTCCCAATGATGTATTGCCAAATTGTAAGAAACGGTTACTCACCTTCTTGTAACTCTTTTTCTTCGAGATGTGTTGTTCATGTCCATTCCAATCAGGTGTGTGCACAGTTGCCAGACGTTTTTCCACCAGCAGCCCCATCACGTCTTCTGTGGAGCCCCCTGGAATGGTGCTCAATATATGACCCTGCCAACCATGGCCGTCCTTACCCATATGCAAAGTACTCAGCTGCGTAGGGCACCAGGAAATATGTGCCCTGCGCAGCTGCATGCTGCTCCGGCCCCTGCTCTGCCTCTTCCCCATGGCCCCCGCCCCTGCTCTGCCTCAGCTCCACCCCCACTCCACCCCTTCCCCATAGCCTCCACCCTGCTCCACCCCCACCACTACTTCACCCCTTCCCCAAAGCCCCCGCCCCTGCTCCCTCCCACCTCTTCCTGCACCAGCTCTGCACCATCCCTGTCCCGGAGGAGTGCAGTAGGGCTGGGCCTGCACTCACCGGCGACGGGAAGTGCAGTGGACTGGCCCCAGCCATGCCACCAGTGTTGGGGGGTGGTTTCCCCCTGTCCCTCAAGCCGCCCCCACCCGGGAGGCCTGGGACCAGCCCTCCCCCCCACACATGGAGGCCTGGAACCTCCCCCCCCCTTGAGGGGGCTGCGTAGGGCCCCAGAATAGGTAGGGACAGCCCTGCTACTGATCCGGCCCCTCCTCAGTTCCTTCTTGCCGGCTACTCTGACAGAGGGGTAGGGGTAGGGTGGGTATTGGAATGGATGTGAAGAACATCTTGAAGAACAACAGTTACAAGAAGGTAACTGTTTTTTCTTCGAGTGCTTGTTGACGTCGAGCTGGAGGTGGGGTCGGAGTTAAGGAATCGCTGATTGGAGCACCGCTCTGCTGAAAGCTGCCTCATCTCTAGTGTGCTGTGTGATGGCATAGTGAGAGGTGAATGTATGCACCAAGAACCAAGTAGCTGCCCTGCAGATTTCCTGTATCGGGACCTGGGCCAGAAACGAAGCTGATGAGGCCTGTGCCCTTATGGAATGATGGATGACACTGCCAGGCCTTGTTGGTTGAGGTGCAGAAGGTACTCCAAGATGAGTGGTATAGATGCCTGAAATGTAGGAGTGTGATGTTGGGCACACCAGCAAGTGAATCTTTTCCACTTGGCCAGATAAGTGGCTCTGGTGGATGGTTTTCTGCTGCCAAGCAGGACCTTTCTTACTGGTTTCAAGCACAGGAGCTCCACTGGGTTTATCCATGAAGCTTCCAGGCCATTAGATGGAGGGACTGGAGGTCCAGGTGGTGAAGGCAACCGTGGTCCTCCGTGATCAGATCGGGGTAGAATGGTAACACGATGGGAGTGTCTACTGACAGCTCCAAAAGTGTGGTGTACCAATTTTGGCGGGGCCACGCTGGGGCCAGCAGAATTACTTTTGCTTTGTCTCTACGGATTTTCAGCACTACTCTGTGCACGAGTGGGAATGTTGGAAAGGCATACGTGAGACAGTCTCCTCAGGGAAGCAGGAATGCATCTGAGATTGAACCCGGGCTGTGTTTCTGAAAGGAGCAGAATATTGGGCACCTCCTGTTGCCCTGGGTGCAAACAGATCAACCTGGGGAACCCCCCACTTTTGGAATATAGAATATATGACATCCAGATGGATGGCCCACTTGTGATTGCGAAACGATCTGCTGAGGTGGTCCGCTAGTTTGTTCTGCACACCTGGGAGATAGAACGCCTCCAGGTGAATGGAGTGGGCTATGCAGAACTCCCATAGCTAAAGGGCCTCCAGATATAGGGAGAAAGAGCGGGCTCCACCCTGCTGGTTGATGTAAAACATGGCCGTGGTGTTGTCCGTCATTACCACCATATACTGGCCTTGGAGCCAGGATAGGAAAGTTTGGCTAGCTGTACTGCTCTGAGCTCTCTTATATTGATATGCAGAGAGAGCTCGTCCTGTGACCATAATCCTTATGTCTGGAGCTCTCACAGATGTGCCCCCTAACCCAGAGCTGACGCATCCATTACTAGAGACAAGGAGGGCTGGGGGCTGTTGAAGAGGACTGGCTTGCACACTGTGCGAGGGTCGGACCACCATTGGAGGGACTCAAGTACTTGGTCTGGTACCGTGACTTCAGATTCCAGGCTGTCGTGCCCCAGGCGGTGTACACATGCAAGCCATGCTTGAAGAGGTGTGAGCCTCAGTCTGGTATGCCTGACCACGTTAGTGCAGGCTGCCATGTGGCCGAGGAGACTCAGGCATCCCCTCGCGGTAGTGGACGGGTACCACCTGAGGCTTTGTATAATGTCTGTCATGGTCTGAAATCAGGTCTCTGGCAGGAACGCCCTTGCCTGCACCAAGTCTAGCACTGCACTGAATTCTATTCTTTGAGTTGGTGACAAGGTTGACTTGTTCACGTTGAGCAGGAGTCCCAGCCTCTCGAAAGTAGCTCTGACTAGTCAGACTTGAGACTCCACCTGCTCCCTGGTGCGCTCCCTGAGTAGCCAGTTGTTGAGGCAGGGATATACCTGCACCTGTCTCCTGGAGGAAGGCTGCTACAACTGACATACACTTGGTGAACACTTGGGGGGCTGTCAACAGACTGAAGAAGAGGACCGTGAACTGATAGTGTTTGTGGCTGGAAGAAATCACCTGTGCGCAGGCCGAATAGCTATGTAAAAGTACGTGTCATGTCGAGGGCGGCGTACCAGTCTCCCAGTTCCAGGGAAGGGATAATCGTGCTCAGGGACACCATGTGGAACTTCAACTTCACCATTATCCTGTTGAGGCCGTGCAGGTCTAGAATGGATCTGAGACCCCCCCCCCCTTTGCCTGAGGGATTAGGAAATAGCGGGAGTAGAACCCTTTGCCCCTTAGCTCCTGAGGAACCTCCTCCACTGCTCCTATAGCAAGGAGCGATTACATCTCCTGGATAAGGAGCTGCTCATGACAGGGATCCCTGAAGAGGGACAGGGAAGGTGGGAAGGTAGGAGAGGAGCAGAATTGGAGAGAATAATATCCTACTTCTACTGCGCGAAGAACCCAGCGGTCCGATGTTATTTGGGACCATGCATGGTAGAAGTGGGATAAACTATTCTGAAAGCAGGGTTGAGGATCCGGTATACAGTTTGGCATGTCATCCCCAGGTGCACCTTCAAAAGGCCTGCTTGAAAGCCGAGGAGGTGCACGCTTGGCCCTGTGATGATGAGGACTGGGACAGCTTATGCCTGCTGTTCCTACCTCACCTTCTAGAAAAGTCTTGCCTAGGGCAAGGTTGGTAAGGACATTGAGGGGGTTGAGGCTTAAAGTGTTTTCACTGAGTAGCTGTGGTATGCATCCCCAGCGACTTCATCATCGACCTCAAATCCTTTGTTTAGCCTGGAGTCTGTTTGCGCCATGAATAATCCTGTCCCATTAAAGTGCAGATCCTGCAGGGTCTGTTGGACTTCAGGGGGTAGGCCCGAAACTTGAAGCCATGAGGTCTTCCTCATGGCTATGCCAGAGGACAAGGTGCACGTCACCAAGTCAGCAGCGTCCAGTGAGGCCTGTAAAGAGGTCCGTGCCACTGTCTTGCCCTCTTCAACAATGGATCCAAACTCATCCCTGGACTCCGATGGTATTTGCTCCTTAAATCTGAGCATAGAATTCCATGAGTTAAAATTATATCTGCTCAGGACTGCGTGGGTCCCTGATGCTCCTGTCTTTCATGTTCATTAAGTGCAGACACCACCAAGAGCATTCTCTCGTAATCCTTGGAGAGAATGAAGTATTTGCATTCTACTCCCTTGGCCATTGGGGGGATAGAGGCCACACAGTTTTGGTGCTGTTTTGAATGGTCCTAATCTGTGGCAGTGCCATGCAGGATGGACCTTCTGGGGCCAAAATATCCACCACTGGGTCCTCCTGTTCCACCACCTCCTTGGTTTGTAAACCCATGTTGCATGCCACCCTGCGGAGTAGGTCCTGGGGGTGTGTGATTATCTATGGGTGAGACCGAAGTTCCCTCTACCGCCTCTTCTGGGGAAGAGGACGAGGACACAGTCGGGGAAACTGGGTCATTCTGGGTCTCTTGGTCCATGGGGACCTCCTGCTCGACCTGCTGTTCCAGGTCGATGACCATCTGTTCCACAATATGGGCGGGGGTCTGTGCCAGTGAAGGTGCTGTAGCTGGAATCGCTTCAGCATCTCTGGGCATACGGGGGCTGGCCGAGGCCGTCGGCAGCCTGGACTTGGATGCCACCGACTGGGAGCCCTGGGACTGGTGATATGCCCAAGGGGTCCAAAAAGGCCATTGTGCCGGTCCTTGCCATCAGGGTGGCCATGGCATTGTATCCATGTCAAGCCGTTGATGCATCAACCGGTGCTGACTCTGGTATGAGTATCTAGACCCTGTGTCTGATTCTGAGGAAAGGGACCAGGATCTAGAGGGCCCTGGAGGTGCCGATGGGAGCTGGCCAGGTGAGTGGTGCCGCGAGGAAGGGGAGCGGTGCTGAGATCTTGATCAGTACTGAAGGGATCGGCGTCACGATGATCATCGGCACTGGAGCAGGACCTACGATGATGCAGGAACCAGTGCTGAGATGACCAGTGCCATGAGTTTGACCGGTGCCTCAAGTTTGACCAGTGCCAGGACTCCGAATGGCACCGGGAATCAGGATGGTGCCCCCTTTCTGGTGCTGGGGATCGGTGACCTTGCAATGTGGGTGGGCACATCATTGTTGGCTTGACACAGGATGGTAGCACCTTTGGCGGTGCTGGGGGCTTGTTGTGGAGAGTTCGGGGACTGCGGTGCCATCATGGCAATGAGGTCTGGAGTGGCCTCAAGAGTGTCTGGAGTGGATGGTAGCCCCACCTTCTCCATCATATGGGTTGTGGAGTCCAACGGCCCTGGGCTCAATGGTACTCCTTGTGTGTCTGACGTTCTGGGAGCTGACTCCAAGGGTCTCGAGGGGCTGGGTGTTCCTCTCTGGGATACACCCCATTGACCGAGCCGCAGGGCAGGGTCTCACAGGAGATCCGCCTCTACCCTGCTTTTCGTGCTTCTTCTGCGGCACCAGAGAGTGGGACTGGTGATGTGAAGTTTCTACAGTCTTAGGCATGGGGGATCGGTGGTGCTGTGAGTCTCTATGCTCAGAGATCTTCTGCAGTGCTGATTCAGTCACCAATGCCGGCACGCGCTGCACCGAGGACCTTGGTGTCAGGTCCTGCCGTGCTGAGGTGGGCTGCGGTTTAAGAGCTGAGGAGCAGTTTCAACCTGAAATCCCACTCCTTTTTGGTCCTAGGTCCAAAACCCTTGCAAATCCTGCACCTATCGGCTTGGTGAGCCTTCCCCAGACACTTTAAACAAGCGTCATGGGGGGTCACCCATTGGCATAGGCTTATTGCAGGACTTGCAGTGCTTGAACCCCGGGGATCGAGGCATGCCCTGAGGTCCCCAAGGGGAAAGGTCGGGGTGGAGGGGGAACCCCCCACTCCTAACAGAATTTTCGGCTACACTTCTCTAGTTACAAACTATAGAAATGATCCCTGAAAGTATAGTCTATACTAACTAATAAAAACTAGAACTATAAACTACTAAAATAATCTACACTGAAAAGCTAGGGGAAGCGAATAAAACTTGTAAGCAAGCCACTCGCAGTTCTGACAACCATCACAGGTGGTAAGAAGGAACTGAGGAGGGGCTGGATTGGCAGGGTCCTATATTGAGCACCATGAAGGCGCCACTCCAGGCTGCTCCACAGCCATCCCGGTGGGAGCTGCTGGGGAAAAAGTTTCCGGTAATTGTGCATGCAGCCCACACGCACCTGATTGGAATGGACGTGAACAAGCACTCGAAGAAGAACAAGAGTGCTCAAGAGTGCTTGTGACATTCCTCGGTAAAATATCCTTCTCCCTTTAAAAAAAAACCATCAGTTCCATACCCTCCCTTCCCATCCCTACTCTTCAGCTCAATAAATTCCATAATTTCCTCCCCAAAATAAAATCCTCCTCTCAAAAAAAAAAAAATCATCTATTAGTTTAATAGTCTTCTCTCTCACCCCCCCCCCCAAAATTCATCAATTCCATACTCTTTCCTTTACAAAAATCTACCAAGTCCATACTGTGCTCCCTCACAAATCCATCAATTCTTCCATCCCATAAACTTGGCTCATCTCTTGAGCTCCACTATGTTTCTTCCTCCACAGCAGCTCATGGAGATTCTCCTGTACGGCATCGCTACCTTGCAGCTATTAGTATTTCCACACTATGCAGTGGACTGGACTGAGTTAGGGAGATGATTAATTGGAATACAATGTACATGGTCTAATTTTACCAGAAAAATGTATGGGGGAAGGGATTTTTTGGTTCTTGTAGCTCATGCTGCAAACATGGAGCCCATCTGCTATCCCTTTCAGTTTTACCAACAGGCTTGCACCTTTTTACACAGGGTTACATTCTCCACAAGGAAAAGAGCTAGAGTTTTTAGGGCCTGGTGCAAAACACACTGAAATCTATGGGAACCTTTCCATTAACTTCAGTGGACTTTACACAGGCCCTTACTTTTGAAAAAAAATGAAAGCTGAGATTCTCTTTTCTAAGCCCCAAAAGGTCAGTTCCTTAATTAGGGGCTCAAGTGCCACCCCTCCAGCTCATCAGTGAATTTTCCACATCTCCTACATGTCAAAGTTTCATTGAGACTTGTTCAACAATCCAAGGATACCAGATATCTATTGCCTTGACTATGACACGTAGTATACTTCAGTAATACTTAGCATTTATACAGTGGTTTCTGGAGCTAGGTGAAAATTGGAGCGGGGACGGGAGGGAATTTCAACAGATATTCTAGCAAATGAGTTTCCAAGCAGGACGTTTAGCTGAAACAGCAAATTTTAAGTCAATAGTACAGAATACCTGCCGAAAGCTAATTCTGGAATTAATAATTGAAAGCATTTTCACACCAGAAACCTGAATTTAAGAGTTATACTCAACCAGTCAGAGAAATGAAATATACCGTATGGCCTATGCTCCAGATGTGCCTTGGGTATCAATCACAGAAACTCCATTGACTTCAGTGGAGCTATGCCAGTTTACACCAGCTGAAGATCTTCTCAATGATTGTATCTAATAATTACAGCTCAGATTTCAAATATTGAATACTTGCAACTGACTGCTCACAGACAAGCTGCTGTAACCAAGAATTACTCCCAGAAATTAATCAGCGAATAATTTTGAATAATGAATAAATTCAAGAAAATCATGATCTTTTCCCTAACTATTCATTAACATAAAAAAGGAACAATCAGTTGAATAAATTAGTCACCTAGCTCTAGTGCTTTCCAACTTCAAAACATCTTACAAATATTAATTAATCCTCACAACACTACAAAAGGTAAGTTCATATGATTATCTCCATTTTATCAAAAAGGAAATTGAGACAGAAGGTTTAGGTAACTTGCCTGAGACCACAAAAGGATTAGCACTCAGGAATTCCTATATTCAGGCCATAAAATCAATATCCTACATTTAGAGGTGGCATATAGTGCACAGTAGTACTTGCCATTTTCTGTATTATTTAGTGAACAAAAGACCCTATCCTGCCAGAATGGAGCTCATTGAAATATTATGGCATAAGCTAGGATGAAATCCCATGAAATACTGTAGTTAGTAATGAGTACAAGAACTACTTTAGCTGGGTGAAATCCTACGGTCTGTGTTATTCAGGTCAGTCTAGATGATTATAATGGTCCCTTTGGGACTTAAAATATATGATTCTAAGTAAGATTGGTCCTCCAGAGACTAAACTTACCTGCTGTAAATGGGCTATTCTTCTGAGGCAGAAATAAGACTTCTGTTTGTAGCCTTTTATTTTATTTAAAGTGAGTTTTGTAATGTGGTATTACACCACCCTGGGTTCTGCTCTGATGGTTTCAGTTTCAAGCTCAGAGTGAAAGTCACCTCTGCTACTTGTTTCAGATTTAAAGTCTCTAGGAACACAAAGATCAAGGGTGGTGACCACCCATACATTACACAAGAACAAGGTCTAATCTGTTTTTACAAGTTTTATTAAAGTTACAGTTAAAGTTATGGTTATCCATGCATATAAAAATTCTGTAAAGACCTATGCAAAGTTACAAATATAATCATACTCACATCCATAACAATATTCTTAAGGTCTGATGGCTGCCTTCCAATCGATCATTAGTAGAGGGATGGTTCCTGCTGGAGTTTTCCTATAAGGAATGCAATTTTCCCAATCTGGGCACCCTTTTTTTATAATGTGATTCTGACTATAGCACATTAGCATTTATGTGCACAGTGCACCCTGTGGTTAGGGCATGTGTTAGAAAAATGTGACTACCGGGTATCTCATAAGCAAAAAATTACTCTTATTGTTAATTTTTCACAATATCACCCATTGGTACATTTTCCCCCATAATCTTGTAACATAGGGTCATTCTTTGGTCACTTACTTATGCCAAGCATTTCTTAAGCCTATGGCCTAGTATGGCTAAGCTAAAATCTTACAGGTCTCAGCTTATAGGCCTTGCATTTCAGACCTACTTACTTAGATACCTAATACATAATTATCCCTTCTAACTACTGATCAATCTTATACTTCAATAATCCTGCAATTTAACTCTATTTAGCATACAATGATTATATATGACCTAACATGTTAGTTCATCATAACATCACACAGTAAATGGACAATGAACTAAAATCATTGGCTACATGTTTATACATATAACATGGGGTAGTAACAGTCTTTAAATGTGTGTTTCTACAGTGCTCTGCACATCGGGGCCCCTATCTAGACTTGCGACTTTAGACATCATAAAAGCCAAATAAAAAAAAAAACAATAATAGGGACAGCATGGCCTTTTTCACAATAGCCAGTACCAAAAGCTTTTGTGACCAAGAAATCAGACATGCTTTCGGATTTTTTTTCTCATGATGGTCCCCCCCAAAAATGTGATGCACTTTAAGCAGTGTATAATGCATGATTGAATTAGTCCTTACTTTCTTGTTCAAGTGAAGTGTTAGCTTTCTTTCCAGACAGATTCCCCTGTGTGGCTGTACTACAATCCAAGATGGTATGGAATCCTGATCAGCAGAATATATAGGACAATAAATGAAGACAATAACTCCTGAGGGGCTTGGCTGATGTCACAAACCATGAAAACTCAGTGTATGTACTTTATATACTGCAGTTTCACGCTTAGAGTAAATTCAGTCATGAATTTATAGTGTCAGATGTATGGGGTGAGACCATTGTAATTTATGTACTTTAAGATGTTTTAGTTAGTTTAAAAGATTTTATCCTTTTCAAGTTAAAATGTCAGCTTTTTTGAGGGACAATATTAAGGAATATTAAAATTCCTATATCTGAAAAAAAAAATACTTGTTCACCAGTTACAGTTGTTTGTTTACTCATTGCACTTAAATTTACCTTGGACAGAAAAACAAGAGGGGGGTCATATTGTCACTTTGTTTAGAGTCATGTCTTCATTTGGTGCTTCAAATGAATTAATGTAATGCTGCTATGCTTGGACATAAACAGAAACGGGGAAAGTTTACATTAAACATGTTTTCAGTTAATGTTTCATTTAATTTCATAGGAAAAAATTCTCTTTACAGAGAACCAAATTTATCTGTGGCATAACTCCTCTGACATCAGTGGGACTGCCTCTTGTCTGAATATGGCACTGTTACGTTTTACAAATACCCATTTTCTTTCCCCAGATCCTACCTTTTGAGACTATATTACTTGATAGTGTACATTTAACTGTTTACCTTTTTTCTTTAAGTGCCATCAGTAAAACACATAATTGCTTTAATGTACTCTTTGATTCCCAAAGGGATAAACAAGTATGAATATAATTACTAGACAGCCGATGTTAAATAATGGTAGGTATTTGCATACTAACCATTTTTGGATGTTTTTTGTAGATATCTTAGTCCTGTCATGGGTGCAGGGGACTGGACTAGATGATCTCTCAAGGTCCCTTCCAGTCCTACAATTCTATGATCTATATATCACCATGTGAGTTATCTGGCTTCATATTGCTGGGAGCTTTGTGACTGACATTACTGTGAACAGGACTGGAATCTTTATGGTCCTTTCCACGGACTAGAATGGGCTCTACATTAGGCCCCATGAGCTCCAGATATGCTCAGATCACAACCTTAATTCTAATAGAACAGTGTGACAGCATTTTCAGGTAACAAAAAGATCAGATTCTACTTGCCTAGCAATCTCATTGACAATATCATTATCAATTAATAAGCTGGCACAACTCCAATGAAGTCTATTAAATTTTGCCATACACATACAAATAACATATTCTAAACACAATAAATGCCTACAAAATCTGAACAAAGTTACTATTAAAAGTCAATTCATCCATTTGGAAATATTACCCTTGCGAAAAGTTGTATCTCTTCAAGTGCAGAGCTAATGTAACTTGCATTCTTCAATTATTAGGTGCCTCTTCCCACCGTTCATGAAGAAGGGTAGATGAGAAGAGGTTGCATTTGTCATGATTAGAGCTGATCAGAAAAGGGGAGTTTTTCCCTCTCAGAAAATGAGTGTATTGGAAATGTAATGGGGTGCAACTCACCACTGCGGTGCTTCCTGCTGGTTGTCCTGGGAATTAGTTCTGTGCCCTCTTCAGGTGGTGTCTCACATGCCGTCACCTTTGCTCCTGGACCTGTGTCATCCCAAGGACTGCAGCGTCCTCTTCAGGACACAGCCCTCTGACTGTGTCACCCTCGGTTCTCCACCCTTCCGGGGGAACTGCAGTCCACTGTCCAGCCACTTCCTTCAGTGGTAAGCGCAGTCCACTGTCCAGCCACTTCCCCAGTGGTGAGGAGCAGGGGGGGAGGGACCCGGGCCCACCCCCTACTCAGGGACTCTATAGATAGCAGCCACTTACTGCAACCCCTCTAACTCCTCTGTGGATCTCCCTGGGACACTTCCCTGTGGCCCCAGCAACCTCTTTGCCCTAGCCTCAGGGCCTCAGCCTGCGGCACTGCTATGTCCAGTGTGTTTGCTGCCCTCAGCCTGAAAGGCAGCCAGTCTACCTCCCTCCTCAAGCTCCAGGGAGTAACACCACTGCTCTGTTCTGCAGCCCTTCTTATAGGTGCCTGCCGGGCCATGATTGTCTGCTCCTCTCAGACCCTTTCTAATTGGCTGGCTCTGGTGCAGCCTCCCTAGGGCTGCTTTTAAGCTCTTTTCTGCTAGTTTGGAACAGCTGACCTATCACAGGAAACAAACAAACAACAACAAAGCAGCCTATCTTCAAAAAACAGCAATATTTCGAGTCTGCAATGCTATCACAGTACCTCATGGGAATTATAGTTCAGGCACCTCATGCTCCTATTCTTCTCTAGATGTAAGGCTGCTTGGTTGAATTATATCTCTCATGATGCACCACAGTTTCCCCTTGTGGTGAGAGAATGTAATGCATCATGGCTTTCACGTAGATGTGGTGTATCATGGGAGATGTAATCCAGCTTGACATCCCATATCACTGAGAACAGGAGCACCAGGAAAATTCAACTCCCATGAGGAACTGTAGCAATATTTCAGAATCAATTTTTTTCAGATATTGAGTTTTCCAAAAAAGTCTAATTTTCTGCAGAAAGCAAATACCTTTTGCAAAAAAACACATAAAATCAAAAAACCTAATTTTCCATTGTAAACAAGTTTGACAGAAAATTTCCAATCAGCCCTAGTCATAAAGATTAAACTGCCAAGAGCTCTGAGAACAGTCAGAGAGATGGCAGCTGACATCCTCAGACTTGGTACGCCTTAGGCAAGGCGGTATTGCTGAGGCAGCCCTCACTGTTTCAGCCCAATACAGACTGATTCTCTGGGATTAGTGAGCAAGAACAACCCATCTGAGCTTAATTGTGTTGGCAGGATATAGACCTACATGTGTCTTTCTTCTATAGTAGTAGACAATTGAAGTTACTTTTCACCTTGCACCAAGAATGGACAGCATATTTACTGGATTCTTTCTTTACATTTCTGCAGAGATGGTTCTATAGCATGGCTATTTCAATTTCTAATTTGCCATTTTGGCAGCCAGGCTTCATCCAAATACATGTTCTAGCAGAGCATCCGTAGGCATTTCTGGCAAGGTGAAGTTTGATAGAGGAATAAAATTAAAAAACAAAGTCTCAATCAGTATTTGACTGCAGCAAGCCAGCTCAACTCGCAGCATCTGGAAAGAAAATCAAAACCTTCTTGGGAAGAATTAAGATAGCAATAATGAGAGTAAAAATAAAGCATAATGCATAATAAGCCATGTTTTGGTCTTGTGTCATTGAGCATTATCTTCACATCATAGCTAATGTGTAGGTAACAGTATCCTCTTCCTCATATCACTAACCTTTAAGGAGTGCATGTGAAACTTGATATTTTCCCTGACCATCTGGCTACTGAGATCTCTCCTAATAGACACTGTGAAATCTGAGCCATGGCAAGTTTCCATCGAAAATCTGGGGGGACCAAAACTTAAATCTTGCCTCATAAATGATGCTGCTATCCATATCTATTACTGTCAGCGACAGCACTGCAGTGCTCAGCATTAACCTCTCATTCTCTTTCATTAGTGTCCATCAGCCAAAGGACCTTCTAATTGGATTGAGACAGGTGTTTGAAATATGACCAAGGCATACCAGACTGGGAGGAAAAACTTGAGTTAAATATTATAAAAGATTCAGAGACTCCACAAGTGAATTGTGTATTCATTTGTTTATCTTTATGATTTTTGCTAGACAGCCACAAGGTGCTGTGCATCATGTATTATTGTTATGGAGAATTTGATCAGCTTCCTACGTCACAAAGTTTCTAATTCTGCTCTCAATAGAGCAATAGGGTTGCCCAGGTGTAATTGATATGAAGATCTGTTCCAAAGGTGTAACATTCATCGCTCCTGTAATTTCTTTCAAGTCACTGGAGTTACACTAGGAATGAATTGGGCCAAACTGTTTATTCAGGAGAGAAAAAACTATGAGTAAAATCTTAGCTCCTTTGAAGTCAATAGGAGTTTTGCCATTGACTTCAAAGTGGCCTGGATTTCATCCTACACAACCTGAAAGAAAGAAAAGAAAAAGACAGAAAGAGAAAATAATTAGATTATAAATACTGTTTTTCATTCACAGAACTACAATCACTTATAAAGAAAAGCAAGTATCCTTATCTACATTTTACAGATTGAGAAATGGAAATGTAAGGAGGTGAAAGGCTTTACCCAATATCACATAACAGTCAGAGGCATAGCTGGCTATAGAACCCAGGTCTGGGCTTGAGTCATTTCTTGTGTCAGAACCACAGAATGTCCTCATGGAAGAGAACTAAACAGAAATAAATAACTATCACAGATCTTTACAAAATGTACCAACATTTCTTTCAATTATATGGATGGAAGAACAATTTCAATATATCTTATTCCATGTGTGGACATTCATAAAATATTTTTGTGTTACCATGGTTTCCCCTCATCATAAGTTTTTTGTGTGTGTTCATTTTGTGGTCTACTGCAGCTTTTTCAAAATTGCTGCAGTTACACCCACCAGTTACACCCAGCACAAACTACTCCACAAACATCCCTAACAAATTCCTTTCTTTAGAGAGTCCCCCTCCTCCCCCCCCCCCCCCCGCACACCCCCGTTTGGCAGTCAGTGCAATGAGCGAATGGACCAGTTAAGTCTGCTGTGAAGTCTCAGGGCCAGGTACCATGCTAATGAAATAAACAATGAGAAGCACAGGAAACTAAAGTGGAATGAAATTGGTTCCTTCAACCAATAATCAGACTTGACCAGCAAAAATGAGTTCTGAGTAAAAGAGACAAGTCCATGGCTTAATCCCAGGCGTGTGTTTATTTCAGACTTGATTGAACATCTATATGTTGTAATATACTGCATTACCACAAATGATCAGCGGCATCCTGTTTTGAATGGTGCTGACAGAACAAAACTGATCATGGCAGTGGCAGCTGATAGCCAGACCTAGAGACTGTGTAGAGCTTCCTCTTACAGATTCAAAGCTACTGCCTTTCAGTTTGTCTCCAATTCACTTCAGGCTTGTTTAAAATATACTTTAATATCCCCAGTTAGGCGTGCTGAAGTAATTTTGTTTTCAAACAAGCAATAAGGCAGATTTTGCCATAGGCCCAGAACAATTATACAAATGTTAAAAAAAAAAAAGTTTTGGAAACTAGAATAGTAGAAAGATTCTCTATAATGGCAGCATAGGAAAGGTTTTCAGTTTCAGAAGTACCTCTTTGATGCAAATCACACACACTTTCTGTTGCGAAAGAATGTGAAGTGAGTCTCTGGGACAGTAGAACAACAGTTTGATTAATTCTAGTAGTTTTATAATCCAGGAGAGACAATATGACAAACTGCTAATGAGTTATTAAGATTTAAGTTACAATCACCGTTGTTATTGTAAATAGTTTTGGCATGATTTCGAGGGTGAACGAATACTTCAGAATGAAAATGACAGTTAATAAGAAAATTAAATAAATAGGTGCAAACAGAATTTTGGGGTAGCATTCAAACAGCTGTAGATTGGTGTTGCAGTGTGGCCTCCTCCCAAACACTCCCACATGGCCTCCACACAGCCCTACAAGGACTCCTTGCCTCAGTTTCCCCATTCAAGGGGCTTCTTCAGTAACTCACAAACCCTTTTGTGCATTCATATCCCTTCGTAGGTTCTGGTTTATTTGATTAATGGACCTTCATAATAAAGTTCTGAGGTCCCTCCATTTACCTCCTTATCAGGTCATGCATCCCCACCCCAGGTCTTTCATTACTATAGTCTAAATTTACAAGTTTTTCTATTGGAGAATCCTCTGAATTCACTCTGCATTTCTCTGTATCCCCACCCAGGTCTTCCTGGAGAATTTCTCTGCAGCTTCCTGCTGCTCTTTGTATGGCATGAGAATCAGCTCATCCCTACTCCGGCATGCCTCCTTAGTAACCTGGGGTTTGTCCCTACTTACAGTGCGGCAATTGCACTGCTGTAGCGCTTAGAGAAGATGCAATCTATGCCGATGATGGGAGAGCTTCTTCCATCAGCATAGGTATACCACCTCCCCAAGAGGCGCTAGTTATGTTGCTGGGAGAAGCCTTCCTGTTGACATTGTGCTGTCTCCACCAGAAGTTCGGTCAATATAACTTAGTGGAATAGTGATAAGTAATGAGAAAAATGATATGTAAATATTTCTGAGACTTCTAAGCTGAGCTTCACTTCTATGGTGTTCTCATCCCTTTTTACCGGCTTTTCACAAACATTCAAGAAAGTGAAGTTCTGTGAATATGAATGGTCATGGAAATCAAATTTTGTAACTGCAGATAAGATTCATTTAATCATGCGCTAGTTCAAACACAAGTTATGGGCTTGATGAAAGAATTACTGGTGAAATTATATGGCCTGTGTTATGCATGAGGTTTGACTAGATTAATGATTTCTTCCTGCCTTAAAACCTATGCAATTATGTTAAAGAATGTTTTGTGTCAAAATGGAATTCATCTTGGGGGAAGCAGAAGAATTAGATCATCCAATAAGGACATGGGAACAATATCACTGATTTAGGCAACCACTCACCCAGCTCAAATATTGATTCCTAAAATAATAACTACTCAAAGAAATAGTCACTGCAAACAGTTCATGTGCAATTTGTTTGTGAAAAACATTCATCAACAAATTTTGAGGAGCAAACAAATTGGTAACAATCACAGTCTGCTCAGGATTATCTACATAAGAAGAAAATGAGCTCAGTTTATTGAATAAAATGTTTGTTGAGGATTGTTTCCCCAGCTGTATAAGCAACAAGTAACATGAACCCATTAAAATTAAGTGACTTGAGAATAAAAGAGTGGTTAGAGCTTCAGAAAATAAAATTAATTTCCAAAACTTTACCTGGATTTTTTTTAAACCTACCGTATGTGTGAATTGGACTTGACCCTAACATAAGCTTTTAAGATTAATTTATTTTGTATTCTTTATAGAAAGGAATCTTTATATACTATGGGCTCATTCCAAATCCCATCAAAGCCAATGGAAAGACCACCAGTGATTTCAATGGGCATTGGGTATGACTCTACGAGTTGGATTCTGTTCCCCCTAAAGTAAATGAGAGCTTTGCCATTGACTTCAGTCGGAGGAGGATCAAGCCCTAAATAAGATTTTATCTTGTTTTACAGTTTGTTACTGGTTACTTAATACCGATGACCCTACATGCTTTAGAATATTCCCTCCTGTGAATTTTATGCATTACAAAGGGAAGCCATATTCTGTGGTTGCTTAGAAAATGTGTCCAAAGACAGTCCTCTTAATCATATTTTACAATCTAAATTGGGATTCACCTTATTTTCTCTCATGCTCCAGAAATTTACATTTTTGCTCTGCCTGTACCCTTGTAATTAGAAGGTGAATTATGAAAATACACTATAAACAACACACCCACATCCCTTAACAATTAACACTGGGGAAGGAGGTACAATTATAATACATTGTGAAAACAGTAAAATTCTTCCAACAATTACTCTCTAATCTAATAGACAGTTACACTTATGGTCATATTTTATTTTCTATGCAGGTACACTAGAGGTTTTTTTCCCTATCAGTATAATTCATTAAATCTGAATTTCCCTCATTTAAAATGAATTTTTATCTCTTCCATACATTCTGTCAGGAAGCTGAGGGGCAGACTATTCAAAAAGTAGAACTGAGCAAGTCAGCTGTTCTTGACAGATACAGCAAGCCTGAAAAACATTCACCTTCCATCAGGGCTTTAAGAACGGTTGCATCGGACCAGAGATGTAAAAATTACAGCTAGTGTGTATGTTATGCTACACACGTTCTACCATACAAACTGCCCATCAGGAAAAGCTGTACCCTAAAGTAGTTTACAAATTGGAGTAGCTATTTATATATGTCCTGTTTCCTGATTTTTTTTCCCTTCTTGAGCTATTTAAAAAATCAGTATACATTGATGAAGAGTTGAAACCTAGGATCAAAATGAAAACACACTCTAACTCTGGCAAAGATTGAATTTGGATCTGAAATTTGTGACTCAGATCCACTCTTAATATAAATCAGCTGTCAGTTTTTATACAACATGCGTTATAGAAGTGTCTTTAAATACACTACTCTAATAGATCATCTGATGACGTCCATGAGTAGCTTATTCATTATTTACAGTCTTATTGTACTAACAAAATGTAAGGCATTGTCCACAGAGACAGAAAAACACAGTTCCTATAGAGCTGACCGGAGGATCACAATTCTGTTTTGTGGCACCTTTTGAGGTTTCAAAATTTCTTTTCATTCTGCATTGGAACAAAACTCAAACCCTTTAAGTGTTTTCGCAGAAACAGAATTGTGTCAAAATGTCCATTTCCAGATCAAAACCTGAGCTTTTCAATTCGGAAAGATCAGTAGGTGTGTCCCTTGATGGTTAGGGCACTGACCTGGAAGGTGGGAGACCCAGTTTCATGTCCCTGCTGTCTGATTCAGAGTGATCTGGGATGAAAAACTCTGTAATGAAGCAAGAACTTGACCTTGGGTCTTCCACATCGCAGGGACTATTTGATGGGATGGTGGAAATTTAGTTCACTGCCCTGACCACCAAGCTATAGAGTGTGAGAGTCAATCAGTCACACTCTCCCCTCCCCATCTCAAAAACCTTCCTGACAAAAACTTAATTGAAACAGATACATCTCCATGAAACATTTTGGCTTCAATAAGACAGCACATTTTGGTGAGATTTCTTTTGCTGAAAGTGTTCTGACCACTTGTGGTCCCTACCTCAATAATATTGCATTCTGAGGGCTAGATTCTGAACCCCTTATTCACAGTGGCAAGCACTGAAGTAGGCTTACCATCTTCAGTGGGACTATTCCAGAGAGTAACTGCTCCCCCAAAGGAAATAAGAGATTCACAATTAGGGTTGCCAACTTTCTAATTGCTGAAAACTGGATCCCCGAGACCCTGCCCCTGCCCTCCTCTTCCATTGAGGCCCTGCCCTGCTTTGCCTCTTCCCACAAGGCCCCGTTCCTGCTCCGCCTCTTCGTGCAAGCCCCACCTTCTGCTCACTCCTCTCTCCCTTTCACCCATCACTCAGCACTCTCTCCCCTTCCCTTTCCTCATCACTGGATTGTCTCTACCTCCCTCCCCGGCACTGGGCTTTGGGGGTGGGAGCTGCAGGCTGACTCGGAGTCTGCCTCCTTGTCTGCCTGCAGGTAGGAGGCAGCCCCAGCTGAGTGGGGGCGGGTGCAGGTTGATGACACGGTGCCTTTCCCCCCACCCCCACTTGCCTGTGTTAATCAGACACTGTCAGGTCCCATTTTCAATGGACTTTCCAGTTAAAAACCAGGTACCTGGCAGCCCTCTTCACAGTCTTCCCCTAAAAAACCTTTGCTTGATTCTACACATTCACTTCCAATATAGGAGTCTGAAGGGCCAATCTATCCCAACTGCCAGAACACATTTTATAATTTCTAATTAGCCATTGTTGAGAACACCATCACCGAAGTTAAAAAAAAATTATCATTGCTAAATTTTAATCCAGCATTGGAGCCTCTCTATGGAAGGAACAACCATGAAAGACAATGGGAGTTCTGCTCATGGACTGGCTGCAGAATTGGATTTTGTATCCTTTGCTCGTTAGCAAACACTGATTCTTTCATATGTTTTTGGTTGCAAGGCCAGAAGAAAATTACAAGAGTAGGGGATTTTGGGATCCAGTGGTCCTGCTATTCAGAGATTAGAATCTGAATATTATATTATCTTGCTAATCAGTAGCTTTAGAGAGACAAGGTGGGTGAAGCAATATCTATTATCGGACCAGCTTCTATTGGTGAGAAAGGCAAGTTTTCTAGCTTACACAGAACTCTTCTTCAGGTCAGTAGCTGACCATAGACTCCCACATCTTCACTGATATGGGCTATTAGAAGCCAGAGACTACTCTTGTGAGCAAAGTTATGTACATGCTTAAGGTTTTTTGCAGGATGAGGGTCTGTATTCTTCATTTCCACACATATTCAGACAAAAAGTTATAGAGAAGTAGGAAGATACATAGATAGCTATATGACATACATAACAGGTCAAAAAATCTGCATGAAGTGGCCAGAATGACTATGTTAATCACCCAGTGGAATAACAGTGTGTCTTCATATATCTTCTTGATTTTCAGATTTGCCACTGGTGACCTGCATGTCTAAAATAAAGCCGAGCAAAATGTTTCAACCAAACACTTCCTTGTTGTTGAAAAACACAGATTCGGCAACAATGAAACATTGTGTGAAGGAAAGTGCTACGTCACTGCAAAGTACTATAATTTCCTTTATAATGATTAAACAGAAGTTGCAATTGCTGCATGAAAAAATAATTAAATAAGTTTTGGTTTTTGACCTCTTGGGATAGGGAGCTAGGAAGTATGTGAATATACAATAAATTAGCACTTACGGAGTGGGAGCAATAAGCAAAGTTGGCACTGCTGGCTAAAGAATTACACTCCTCATCCTAACTTGACACAGCAATAAGGTAAAGGGTAAACGAAAGTAATAAAAGGCAGGAGAACCATAAGAAAATGAAGTTATATTTTTGCTTGCCATGTCTTCCTCTGGCTGCAGAAAGAAAACCTAGAGATCTAGATTTTCACCTGTGTACACTGGGATAGTTCCATTGAAATCAATGAGACTACAGTGAGTTACAGCAGATGAGGATCTGGCAGTCCTCAGATAGGTGGAAGGCCAAATGGCTGGATTAGCACCTTTCACCTTTTCTCCTTCTTCAGTGTGTATCTTATGAAACCCTTTATCAATTGACAGCTTCCTTGCTCACTGACACTACAGTTGCTTTGCTTCATTCTTTAACATGAATAAGCCTGTAAATATCTGATTTTTTTCCTCATTTATGGTATTTTAGAAACTCTCAGTCAGAGATAGACTAAAAACACAGCACCACAACTGCCCAGAAGAACAGTGAGCTCATAAAGGAATCTGGTGGGTGGTTAAAAGGGGGAGAGGGAGGGAGAAGGCATATGTGAAATATGTCTATAATTTTGTACATGAGGTGGGTTTAGTTTGTGAGCCACAGTTTCACTCAACATGTTCTCTAGGAGTTTCAGCCATGGGGCATTTCCAGGAATGTAAATGTGTGGTTTGAAGGCTATTATATCAGCAGCATTCTTTTGGGCCAGCTCCAGCAGCAATAATTGTGGCCTTCCAGACCAGGCAACCTCTGGGTGCTTATTAGCGATACAGGGTTATAATTCTGCTCTCATTTGCATATGCACTCTGGTTGCTCACTCCTTGGCAGACAACCTATCCAGAAAGAGGCCAGCCTGCTGCAAATAGACAAGCATCCCCTCTCCCTATCAACGCCCCTTACTTTGGTGCCAAGCTGTTGCCAAGCAGCTTGAGAAAGATGAATTTATGTGAAAATAAGTTCTCTACCTTCATTGCTCTGCCCTGCTCTATGCTGAAAATGTCCCTGTCTCCCTCCCACCCAAGGTTATAAAGCCTGTGAGAGTTGCTCAAGAGTGTATAAGAGGAAGAGCTGAGGCCTGGACTATAGACAATTTTGAAATCATGCCTGTCAGATTGACAGCAAAAGTAGAAGTTGGAGTCTCATGGCCCTTTAAAAATCTTTGTTAGCTGAGAAACAGAAAGACGTGTAACAGTGTCCATAACGCATATGTGCAAGGCCGCAGCTTCTTGGAAGCTTAAAGGAGTTTCTGGACTTCATTGACCACTAACATTTTAAACTGTGTGTATGTATTTATGTATACACACACAGTCACATATATATGAACATTTACATTGTGTGTGTGTGTGTGTGTGTGTGTGTGTGTGTGTGTGTGTGTGTGTGTGTGTGTGTGAGAGAGAGAGAAAGACAGACAGACAGACAGACCACATCTGTAGTTTTGGTTTACCAATATTTATTTATTTTAAGGTTGACCACCTGTATATATTCATGTGCATATGATAGCAGAATTTGACCCAGAATATTTAATATAGCAATTCATACAAACATGCCAAGACTATTAATATGAGAGTGTTAACAGCCTGGTCTGGTGGATGGAGGCAGTAGAGGGGAAATCTGGAAACAGCGTTTCATTCCTGTCTCTGCCGCTGAAGTGCTGTGTGACTTCAGGCAAGTCCCTTCTCCTCTGTGCCTCCATTCTCCTTCCCACACTTGGTTAGCTTTATCTATTTAGACTGGAAACTTTTCACTAAAGTCACTGTCTCTCAGTATGTGTCTTTCCAGCTCCAAGCATGAGGCCTCATCAATAATGGGAAGTGAGCAACTGATTTGTCTTTACTTAACTTTACTTAATTAATCACAAGACATTTAGAATAATTAAAACCTGTTGACTGTAGCCCTTGTGTGCTTTTTAATTTAAATCAAGTGGCAAAAAATAGTAATTAACATTAACTTAAAATATTAGACACCTAATAGACTGGCTGAGAGGGCCATACAAAGCTGGGCCTAATCTTGTGAACATGTGTTGTACACATGCATAGGCCCATTGAGTTTAATGGCATGTTTTTTGGAGATACAGCTATTTATCATAGAATCATAGACTCATAGAACTGGAAGGGACCTTGAGAGGTCATCTAGTCCAGTCCCTGGCACTCATGGCAGAACTAAGTATTATCTAGACTAGGGGTGGGCAAACTATGGCCTGCAGGCCGGATGCAGCCTGCCAGCTGTTTTAATCTGGCCCTCGAGCTCCTGCTGGGGAGCGGGGTCTGGGGCTTGCCCCGCCCAGTGCTCCGGCGCTCCAGCCAGCGAGCAAGGTCGGGGGCCGCTCCAGGCAGCTACCAGAAGCAGCAGCATGGCCCCCCTATGGTTCCTACGCATAGGGGCAGACAGGGGTCTCCACTCTGCATGCTGCCCCCATCCAAGCCTTGCCCCATTGGCCGGGAACCGCAGCCCGGGGCAGCGTGCAGAGCCACCTGGCCATGACTCCATGTAGGAGCTGGAGAAGTATCATGCTGCTGATTCTGGGAGCCACTTGAGGTAAGCACCGCCCAGAGCCTGGACTCCTGGGCCTCTCCCCGTGCCACAACTGCCTGCCCCAGTCCTGATCCCCCTCCCGCCCTCCAAACCCCTTGGTCCCAGCCCGGAGCACCCTCCTATAGTCCAAACTCTTCATCCCCAGCTCCACCCCAGAGCCTGCACCCCCAGCCAGAGCCCTCACCCCCCACTCCTCCACCCCAGCCCAGAGCTCCCTCCCGCACTCTGAACTCCTCATTCCTGGCCCCAGCTTGGAGCCCACACCCCCAATCAGAGCCCTCACCCCATCCAGCACGCAAATCCCAATTTTGTGAGCATTCATGGCCTGCCATACAATTTTTATTCCCAGATGTGGTCCTTGGGCCAAAAAGTTTGCCCACCTCTGATCAAGACCATTCCTGACAGGAGTTTGTCTAACCTTCTCTTAAAAACCTCCAATGATGGAGCTTCCACAACCTCCCTAAGCAATTTATTCCAGTTCTTAACCACTCTGACAGTTAGGAAGCTTTTCCTAATGTCCAACCTAAACCTCCCTTGCTGCAATTTAAGCTGATTGCTTCTTGTCCTATCCACAGAGGTTAAGAAAAACAATTTTTCTCCCTTCTCCTTGTAACAACCTTTTATGTACTTGAAAACTGTTATCCTGTCCTCTCTCAGTCTTCTATTTTCCAGACTAAACAAACACATTTTGTTCAGTCTTCCCTTATAGGTCATGTTTTCTAGACCTTTAATAAATTTTGTTGCTCTTCTCTGGACTCTCTCCAATTTGTCCACATCTTTCCTGAAATGTGGCACCCAGAACTGGACACAATATTCCAGTTGAGGCTTAATCAGCACAGAGTAGAGAGGAAGTATTACTTCTCATGTCTTGCTTACAATACTCCTGCTCAAACATCATTCTGGGAAGTATTCTTTTTTTGCAACAGCGTTACACTGTTGACTCATATTTATCTTATGGTCCACTGCAGAAAGAGACCCCAGATCTCTTTCCGCAGTACTGCTTCCTAGGCACTCATTTCCCAATTTGTATGTGTGCAACTGATTGTTCCTTCCTAAATGGAGAACGTTGCATCTGTCCTTATTGAATTTCAACCTACTTACTTCAGACGATTTCTCTAGTTTGTCCAGATCATTTGGAATTTTAATACTATCCTGCAAAGCAGTTGCAACCCCTCCCAGCTTGGTATCGTCTTCAAACTTTATATGCCATTATCCAAATCACTGATGAAGATATTGAACAGAACCAGACCCAGAACTGATCCCTGCAGAACCACACTTGTTATGCCCTTCCTGCATGACTGTGAACCACTGAAAATTACTCTCTGGGAATGGTTTTCCAACCAGTTTTGCACTCACCTTATATTAGCTCCATCTAGGTTGCATTTCCCTAGTTTGTTTATGAGGTCATGCAAGACAGTATCGAAAGCTTTACTAAAGTCAAGATATACCACGTCTATGCTTCCCCCCATCCATAAAGCTTGTTACCCTGTCAAAGAAAGCTATCAGCTTGGTTTGACACAATTTGTTGTTGACAAATCCATGCTGTTACTTATCACCTTATTATCTTCTAGATGTTTGCAGATTGATTGCTTAATTATGTATTCCATTATTTTTCCAGGTACAGAAGTTAAGTTGACTGGTCTGTAATTCCCCAGTTTGTCCTTATTTCCCTTTTTATAGATTGGCACTATATTTGCCCTTTTCCAGTCGTCCGGAATCTCTCCGGTCTTCCATGACTTTTAAAAAATAATTGGTGATGGCTCAGATATCTCCTCAGTAAGCTCCTTGAGTATTCTAGGATGCATTTAATCAGGCCCTGGTGACTTGAAGACATCTAATTTGTCTAAGTGATTTTTAACTTGTTTTCCCCCTGTTTTAGCTTCTTCTGATCCTACCTCATTTTCACCGGTATTCACTATGTTAGATGTACAATCACAGCCAACCTTCTTGGTAAAAACTGAAACAAAGAAATCATTAAGCGCCTCTGCCATTTCAACATTTTCTGTTATTGTTTTCCCCCTTCATTGGGTAATGGTCCTACTCTGTACTTGGTCTTCCTCTTGCTTCTAATGTATCTGTAGGATATTTTCTTGTACCCTTTATGTCTCTAGCTAGTTTGATCTCTTTTTTGATTTTTAGATCATAGAAGATCTCCTGGTTAAGCCAGGGTGGTCTCTTGCCATACTTTCTATCTTTCCTATGCAGTGGGATAGTTTGCTCTTGTGTCCTTAATAATGTCTCTTTGAAAAACTGCCAACTATCTTCAATTGTTTTTCCCCTTAGACTTGCTTCCCAAGGGATCTTACCTACCAACTCCCTGAGTTTGCTAAAGTTTGCGTTCTTGAAATCCATTGTCTTTATTTTCCTGTTCTCCCTCCTACCATTCCTTAGAATCATGAACACTATCATTACATGATCATTTTCACCCAAGCTGTCTTCCACTTTCAAATTCTCAACCAGTTCTTCCTATTTGTCATAATCAAATCTAGAACAGCCTCTCGCCTAGTAGCTTTCACTACCTTCTGAAACAAAAAATTGTCCCCAGTACATTCCAAGAACTTGTTGGATAATCTATGCCTTGCTGTGTTGTTTCCCCAACAGATATCTGAGTAGTTGAAGTCCCCCAGCACCACCAAGTCCTGTGATTTGGATGATTTTACTAGTTGTTTAATAAAGTCTCATCTACCTCTTCTTCCTGCTTAGGTGGTCGTTAGTAGACCCCTGCCATGACATCACCCTTTTTTTACCCCTTTTATCTTTACCCAGAGACTTTCAACAACTCCGCCTCCTATTTCCATCTCAACCTCAGTCCAAGTATATACATTTTTTCCCTGCCTGTCTTTCCTGAGCAAGCCGTACCCTTCAATACCAATATTCCAGTCATGCGTATTATCCCACCAGGTCTCTGTGATGCCAACTATATCATAATTGTATTTATTTATTAGCATTTTGAGTTCTTCCTGCTTATTCCCCATACTTCTCGCATTAGTATACAGACATCTAAAATACTGATTTGATTCCCCCCCCCCCACAGTTGTGTCTTGTCTCTCATTTATCTCTGCTATAACAGTCCATGCTCCCCCCCAAACTCTGAAACTTCTCCAAGGTCTCCATGTTCTTGACTTACCTGTGGGCTTTGATCACCTGCCACCTTCAAACCTAGTTTAAAGCCTTCCTCACTAGTCAGTCTGTATCAAAATATACTCTTCCCCTTCCTCAATAGGTGGGCTGCATCTCTGCTTAGCAGTCCTTGTTCCTGGAACAGCATCCTGTAGTCAAGGAAGCCAAAGTCCTCCTGGCGACACCATCTTTGCAGCTAGGCATTCACCTCCAGAATGTATCTGTCTCTATCTAGGCTCCTACCCTTGACCAGAAGGACTGAAGAGAACACCACCTGCGCTCCCAATTGCTTCATCCTTATTCCCAGATCCCTGTTGTCACTTCTGATCTGCTGAGGGTCATATCTCGCAGTATCATTAGTGCCCACATGGATGAGAAGAATGGGCCAGATGAGTAGTCAGAGGGCCGGATGATCCTCGACAATCACTCCATAATGTCGCAGATATGGGCCCCTGGCAGGCAGCATACTTCCCGGGATGCCATGCAGGGCAACAGATGGTTGCCCCCTTCAGAAGAGAGTCACCAACAATGACTACCCTATGTTTCCTCCCAGCCTTGGGGCAGCAGTGGTGGCTGCGATCCTCCCAGCCTTGGGGGTACATGGCTTCTCCTCCTCCACCTTTGGATGTGATTCTTCATCACTCATTGCCAGGGGAGCATATCAGTTTTCCATCACCACGTTGGGTGGGTTGGGAGTAGGGGTGGAGCACTGCCTGCTGCCAGAAGTAACCAGCAGCCAGTGTCCTTCCTGTGACAGACCCATAGCCTCCTCCCCCTCAGTCCTCTGTAGCTGGGTAGCTTCCTCAGCCTTGGATGTCTCCATATGAATACTCTGAAGGAATTCCTCATGGGCACGAATTCTCCTCAGCCTGGCCACCTCCTTCTGTAGCTCTCCCACATGCTTCCTGAGAGATTCCACCAGCAGGCTTTCACACTGGATGGTCCCCCCAGCCTGGATTTCTGTGAGTGGGAAATGCAGGCCATAGTCTCTGTAAATCCACACCAGGATCTGGGTAGAGACATCCACGGTTAGGTTCTCTGTCTGGATACAGGAGCAGGTGGAGAAGACAGGAGCCGCATTGGCACTGGTGATGTGGCCCTTCCTAACCATAACAATTATATTACAACTCCCTCCCACCAACTCCCTGTCAAACTCCTCTGTTTGCGGTCCCCTGTTTGCTAGCTCCCCTTGGTCGCTTAGCCTCTGGCTTTTAAGGCCATCTCTCATCAGTCAGACCTACCCCCTCATTAATCACACAGGGGTTATGTGTGTTTTCTGGATCAGTGTCTAAACCCCACAGTATAATCTTAGTCTCTCCCTCCACACACACACTCATTAGGTGATCTTTTTGCACTTGGTTTCAAGACCTGTTATTTGGGTTTTGGTAATAAGAGTCCAAAGTGAATTAGGAAAAAAGATATCTGCTTTTATGTTAAAACTAAACGCTGTACACAATGAAGCTTACATCCCCACTGAGCTTCATGAAAATTCCGCCTCCACCAGATAATGAATGGCAATACACTCTACTAATGAAATGTAAGATAGGAGCATGACACTATTATAATTGGCTGACCATACCCTCATTGTCTGACTGTACCTTAAGGGCAACACACTGTTACCTGATTACTTCTAAGAGCTAATTAACCCTGTACTGAGTGTATTAGGCACCATAATCTCATTTGATCTGTTTTTATGGCTTGCTCTGATTGTGGTGCCCAGCTTTCCCCAATTCTATCTTTTTCTATTGCCCCCTCTCCTTTTTACTGAGAGAGATGCATCTCCATCTTTATGTTTTCTCTCTTGCTTTCTCTTTCAGGCCTCTCACTTCTTGATCCATTTCCCCCTCTTTCCATCAAATATTATTCTTTATTGTCCAGGTCCCCTCCCACTTCCTTTCATAACCAAGCCTAACTTCACCGCTTTTCCGTGCCACTTATACTGCTTTCAGTACCACCTCCATTTAGCTGATACACCATGCTATCTACTTCCTGCTTCACTGCTTGGCCACCTGCTATAATTTGATTGACTGGCTGGGGCAGATAGGGTTGAGTAAGCTACTATTTAAACTTCTTCTCCATGGCCAGCCTTTAAAGAGCACCACAATAAATGGAGATCATCAAACTTCAGCACTTGTCAGCAAACTTCAAACTCACTATGTTTAATTGGGTTTGAAAAAATAGCCTCCTCTGTGTGCTAAGACAATATTTCTACAGCCTCTCTCCAGAGACCTTGCAGTGAATTTACAATGCCTCTCTATCAGTCTGAAATCTTTCATTCTGCAGCAGATTTTCAATACCACTGGAGTTTTGGCAGGGTGGTGTTATTTATAATTAATACAGATCACTTAGCTTTTCATTTTCGAATACCAAGGAGCCATGGTTTCATGTTACTTAGACATGACCTCTCTATCAGAGATTAGGCGCTGGGGTTCTGTCAAGCATAAGCCTTGTTTTATAGGACTTGAGCAACCAGATGATGAAAAACAGACCTTGCACCCCAGGGAATAAATTGTATGTGGATTCTTCTGGCTCTTGGAAGATTATATATCAAAGCCCTCTACCTCACACTAAGTTTGCTCTTAATGTAGTACAATGTTGACAGAAGTTAAATATTTAAGTCATGACCCATCTAGTGAAGAAAGTAATTTTACTTTTGATAAACTTTGTCAGAATTCAAACTGAGAATATTTTTTCTCAATACATGATAAAATCCATGTCTGAGGACAATTCTGTTTGGAAGCCCTTGTTCAAAGGATCTCATCCTCCTATTTTTTGTTTGAAATTTGGTTGTAAGTCAGGCTCTAGAAACCGGCTGCATTTTTTAAAAAGGAATAACAAACCATCTTGCACGTCATGAGATTAGTGGTGAGAAAACCAGGCTAGAGAAAATAAAAAATAACTTGAAACTTTGCTTGGGCTTTGCTTTGTTGAAGCAAACCTGGTCTGAATATCTTTTGAGGACTGAAAAGGCTGAATTAACTGTTTTTATTTTATGCAGAAGTGAGAAAACACTGTAAGAAAAGGTAATCTTTGACATTTATAATCCAAATAAAATGTTGATTACACCTTTCCCATAGACAACTTTGCTGAGTTTCCCCCACATTCTTCCATCAGCAGCTGGCAGAGTTCCCCTTTCAGCCCCATAGAAGAAAGAAGGATTCAGTCGCCAAGTCACTTGGATTCCCAAGATATGGCAGGAACTCATGCAAGGCCCCGTGTAGTGTATGGCAAGCTTGACCAGAATTCTGCAGTAAAACCTCTGAATTTTCAGAGTGGAGATCCTGTAGCAAACATACAATATCCCCTCTGTTGTTTAATTTGATTTTACATTCAATTTATGCTGCCCCTGCATTGAAAGCGTTCAGTGTTCTGCAGACTATGGCTAATGTTTTGTGTATTATACAATTTACCATGGGGAAGCTGGAGGTTTTGGCAGTTTGGTAGGGGACATTTGGAGCTTTTGGCACCTGGCAAGGTTTTGGGAGACTGCTTGGGTTTGTGGGATAGCATGTTAGCTGGATGGTAAGGAGTGAAATAGTTAACAATAGTCAGTAAAATGTGCATCCGTAGACGACATCACTGCATTGTTTGAAACACAGTTCACTTTTGGAATCTTTTCTTCAGTGCCATGAGGACAAGAAACTATTTAAATAAATAAAACATAGACTTTTGAACACCATCCTGTGGCAAGAGAGTATTCTGCAGCAATTTTCATAACTGGGGAATCAAAGTACACAGGGTCCTGATAGCAAGGAAACCTTGGGACGGCTTGGCTACCTGCAAGAAGACCCTGTTCCTCTATGTTGCCACCTGGCCACCTGTGACTCTCTCTTGATGGGTATGTCTTCAATGCAAAGTCAGCCCAGCCTTTTAGTTGTCTGTTGCCTCTAATTTCCCTCCCATCTAGATACACACAAACCTCTCACCGGAGTTTAGTGGTACTTTCAACCTGGGCTAGCCGGTATGGCCGGACGTATGGGTTAGAGCCTGGGTTCCTTTCACTCTGGCTGGTAACCCACCCACTTTGCAATGAGGATGCAGGTGCCGTCACTCAACTTCGGATAGTCCCCCACTACCTTCCCACAATTCCCCCGTCTAACCAGAAGGATAGACAAGTTCCCCCATAATTCACTGGGAAAGAATCAAAGAATGGCTCAGCTTACTGCAGTGCTGAGAACCATAGCACATGCCTCCCAGAAATCCTAGAGAGACACAGGGAAGTGCACCACTAATGAGGACACAGGAACTCTGCTATGGCTGCTCACCCCTGGGCTAGGTTAACCTGGGTGCTAATCACCTCGATTAACACAGTGAAGAATACCCTCAGAGCGGAACCAGGCTGACAGGGATTAACATGTTGACAGCTTCTCCCAGAACCTCCACTTAAAACCACATGGAAGCGGGGAGGCAGCAAAATTATAACAGCCATCTCAGGCCGTGTTAATATTTCCAAGGACTCACTGTTGGGTTTGGGGAAGGCAGAAAAGGAGTTATTGGCTCCTAGCCTACCCTATTTGCAGACTGTTGACCCCACAAAAGGCTTCTGCACAGACAAACATTGCCACAAAGGCTGCTTCCCCCATTAACTCCTTTCTTGTAGAAGAGAGTCAGTTCTCTTCATGTCTAGTTCTGAAGGGGACAATCAGGCCCAGTAGCAGGAAGTACTCAACATCTTACAAGAAATCATGTTCATGTGAAATGTCCAGCCCTGTTTTGCAGATTCAAACAGTTTGGAAAGTTCAGATAAGGTTTGTGGAGTCATCTGAAATGTTTAATGCTTACCTGAACGGCAATGAACTTCAAAAACTTTATGATGTTCATCCATCACTACATGTACGTGTGTGTGTGTGTGTGTGGGGGGGGGGGTGAGTGAGTGAGAGAATGCACACATGTCTTTGAACAAATAATTAAGAATGTATGGTGTTTCAAGCAGGCTTTATGGCATGTTTACCAGAAGAAATGTTGCCAGATTAATTGAATTTTAGTGTGGAGGGGGGGAATTGCTCCATATTTCCTCCATTCTGTAGTAATTCAATTTCTGGTGCTGACTGCTAGAGACTACTTTAGGCTGACTGCTCACAGTAGCATCTGGCTGCTCTGTGGGAATTTTAAAAAATGATCTCCAAACTGTGAAAAAGAGGAAGAATTAATAAAAGCCAGCAAAGTGCTTGGTTAGTAGAGCTTCTCGCAGTGAACACATCAGTGTCTGAAGGAATCCTAGTTGTGAAGCTCCACATCAGGAAAACTTTATTAATTTCCAGTGTAGCACACAATTTAATATAATTGCAAATAAAACTTCTTATAAATAAGCCTCAACGTTTCTTGTGGTCTGGTAATTTCCCAATATTGCACCTCAAACTAATCAGGTAAAATGTGATAATCCCAGTGGGAAGCAAAATCTAATTATTTTAGTCAAGCAATGCAAAATAAAACAAAAGCAAATCCTCATCAGAGTGTACAGGATGGGGGCAATTTCCAGATTACATCAGCATAGGGAATCCAACCTAAAGGGGCAGAAACAGTTTATATCCAAAAACCTGCTAACCATGTCTTATCATGTTCACTACTTTATCGTAATTAAGTCACTTACATTTTGGTTCTCTTTTAAATCTTTTTTTCTCATTTAGTTGCCCCCACAGTTGTGAAGGATTCACAATTTGACATCAGAAGAAAGTGAGCTTTCCTCTATTTAGGGCCCGATTTGGCAAAAATTTACTTGTGTGACTAGCCCTCCCTCATGTTCTTTGCACGGTGGGATTATGCTTTTTTTCCATTGTATATTCTTCGGGGCAGGGACTGTCTCTTTGTTATGTGTTTGAACAGCACTGTTTGCGATGGGGCTAGGCCTCTCAGCACTACTTCGGCACAAACAGTGAATAATAATGACAATCCCTTCTCCCACTACCTCAGCTTGGGTGGACTTCGAACCAGTCTGTCTGGGATTGCTGTGCAATACAAAGAGAAGCTGTCAAATTCAAATTATTCGATTTGCGCTCTACTGTGAAACCATAAATCAATCTATTTTTGAGAAAAACTGGGCTCAAGTTGGCTTGCAAGGTTCATGATGCTTAGTGACCCTTTCAGCAAACATTGCTTGAGCTCTGAGTGTGTTAAAATAAAAGCAAATCAGACAACTTTCATGAGATTTCGTGTTTCATTGGGGATATTCCCCACCAGCACTGGTGAACAACACTACTTTTGCACAAAGGTGGTGATCTTACGTCTAAGTTGAAAGATATATTCAGATGATTACTAAGGCCCTGCTTCAGAAAAGCTGTGAAGTACGGATAGGATATCACTTCAGCATGTGATTAAGTAGGGATGCTTTCCTGAATTAGATGTTTAGTCTCTGAGCAATTTGCAGCAGGGACCATTGTTTTATGTCTGTTTACAGTACACAGTGGGGTCCTGATCCCTGAATGAGGTTGTAGGAACTGCCACCATACAAATACATAATAAATGATTGTGGAAGAGGCTTCAGTTATTCCTATTGACAGCACTCCTTGACAAATGCCAGCCTGGTCAAAACATTGGAATCAATCCAGGCTTTTTCCAAATGAAGATATTCACGTAATCTTATTCTTCCTTTCAAACTAAGTTTTGAGTTTTTCCTTTTTGTAGTAAGTTAGTGCTGAATGTATCTGAGAACCACTCATATGAGTAAGGCTGCAGCATCAGGCCCTTAAGCAGCAATAATCAACAAATAGAAAGGCAGATAGGGTCTGTTCCCGCTCCCACTGGGGTCAATGGCAGAAATTTCATTGGGCATAACTCTCCTTCCACACTGAAATCAGAATAATTTTATTGATATCAATGTACAATCAGTCTGAGACCAAAATCCATCCCATTGACATCAATGGAAGCAAGTTTGGGCCAGAAATTTGCATCACACCTTACAACGGTGCAGCACAATTGCATTCATTCAACCAAGGATCACAGTATGAGGCCTTGTCTACAATACACAAATTACTTGTGGCTGACAGCAAGTATCTGCAATGGGTGCAGCTGAACCAGTGCTGCACATGGTTTAGTACAGCTAAACAAATTGTTCAGGACAGCTTTAGGGACCAGCATGAGAAAGGAAGGATGACCCAGTGGTTAGGGTACCAGCTGGGGACTCAGATGAGCTGAGTTCAACTCCTTGCTCCACTGCAGGCTTCCTGAGTGACTGGGGCAAGTCATTTAGCATCTCTGTGACACAGCTCCCCATCTGTAAGTCAGGATAACAGCACTGCCCAACCTCACAAAGGTGTTGTGAGGATAAATTCATTAAAGATTGTGAGATGTTCAGATATGATGGTAATTGGCACATGTAAGTACCTAAGAGTTTATATACTGTGACAAGATGGTCGATATAGTATGGTGGGTCCTGCGCTTTTCTTGGTGGGGGGGGGCTAAAATACCACCCCTTACCCCTGCTCTTGGGGCACGAAGGGCCCCACTAGTGGCCCAGGAAGGTGGTAAAGGAGGGAAGCGGGGGAGGGGTCTGGGTTTGCTCCTCACTCTGAGTCCCAGCCCCTCTCAACCCCTGCAGGTTCTTACCCTCTTCTCCCTTGGGTGGAGTACCTTCAGGTCCTTAAACGCTGGTGCAGGGTCTCCCTTACGCCAGTTTTCTGTTCCTCCAAGTCTACCAGCATGCCTCCAGGCTCCAGTCCACTCTCCTTCTTCCTTCCCCCTGACTGCCTGAAGCAGGGGGTTTTATTAGGTTTCTAATAGGGCCTTAATTGATTACAGGTGCTCCAATTAACCTGTAGCAACCCTCCCTAGTCTACAGGGAACCACGCCTTAATTAACCTAGGGTTTATATACTTCCCTTCTACCACTTCCCACTGCTCCCTGGCCCTCCTGTATCACAATACACATGGAGACACTCAGGAACCTTAAGATGAATTAAATAAAGGAGCATAAGTTAAAGTGCATTTAATTCCCCCTGGTGGATGCTCTTATTCAGAAGCAAAATGGTCTTAGTTCACCATAGTTTAGTTTTAATTTATGCATATTAACTTCAAGTCTTTAGTTAATTCAGCATAACTCCCTGTGTAGACAAGCCTTTAGATCAGGGGTTCCCAAACTTGGTTCACGGCTTGTTCAGGGTAAGCCCCTGGCGGGCCGCAAGACACTTTGTTTACCTGAGATTCCACAGGCACGGCCACTTGCAGCTCCCAGTCAATTCCTGGCCAATGGGAGCTGCGAGCAGCCATACCTGCGGTCACTTAGATAAAAAAAAGTGTCTCGTAGTCTGCCAAGGGTTTACCCTGAACAAGCCGTGAACCAAGTTTGGGAACCCCTGTTTTAGATAGAAGCAACTTATTGAAAAAAATGCTAAGCAAAGCCTGGAAAGCTGCTAGCTGCTTGTCTCAAGAAAACTGCTAAGTGCCTTATATATTGTAATCATTCCAGTTCGCATATGCTCTTTTTATTTGTTTAGGTACTGGCAGCTTGGCAGACAATACAAAGACAATGAATGAAAACTGTACATTGGTTTCTGTATTATGAATATTTACAAAAAGAAAAGGAAAAAAGCCCCCCAAAAGGAAAATAAAAGAGGAAAACAGAACAATTTAAAGTTGAATGTGTTCTACATTTACTTTGTTAGTTGCATGATAGCATTTATGGAGCTATGCCTTAAATTAGAAAAGCACTGAAGCACAGACTTAGCTTTATGTACGTGGTGAAGTCCCATTAGTATCAATCAAACTTAAGCACATACCTATGTGTTTTCCTGAAAAGGGAGGCTTTCCTGAATTAAGGCCTTAGTTTGTAGGTATTTGTATCTATGAAATGCACATTACTCCTAGCATTTGCCTATATATTTCATAAGAACATAAGAACGGCCATACTGGGTCAGACCAATGGTCCATCTAGCCCAGTATCCTGTCTACCGACAATGGCCAATGCCAGGTGCCCCAGAGGGAGTGGACCAACAGGCAATGATCAAGTGATCTCTCTCCTGCCATCCATCTCCATCCTCTGACAAACAGAGGCTAGGGACACCATTCCTTACCCATCCTGGCTAATAGCCATTAATGGACTTAACCACCATGAATTTATCCAGTTCTCTTTTAAATGCTGTTATAGTCCTAGCCTTCACAACCTCCTCAGGTAAGGAGTTCCACAAGTTGACTGTGCGCTGCGTGAAGAACTTCCTTGTATTTTTTTTTAAACCTGCTGCCTATTAATTTCATTTGGTGACCCCTAGTTCTTGCATTATGGGAATAAGTAAATAACTTTTCCTTATCCACTTTCTCCACATCACTCATGATTTTATATACCTCTATCATATCCCCCCTTAGTCTCCTCTTTTCCAAGCTGAAGAGTCCTAGCCTCTTTAATCTCTCCTCATATGGGACCCATTCCAACCCCCTAATCATTTTAGTTGCCCTTTTCTGAACCTTTTCTAGTGCCAGTATATCTTTTTTTTAGATGAGGAGACCACATCTGTACGCAGTATTCGAGATGTGGGCGTACCATCGATTTATATAAGGGCAATAATATATTCAAAATATATTTCAAAGCAAATATTTGGAGATCAATTTCATGGAGAGGGCGGGGACCTCAGTATCATTAATGTACAAGGAGTTACCATTTACCTGATTATATTAATGATATGAGTTTACACTAATGGCAGGCTAGGAGAAGGTTTTGTAGGTCCTTTTCTAAGTATTCCAGAGTGAGGATTTGGTTTTGGTGAAAATGGAAATAATTTTTAAAACAGGTCAAACAACTCAACAAACAAGTCTATCACTTAATGATATCAGCTGATTTGTAATTAGGATGCCTCTTTCTCCTGGTTCACGACCCATCCTCTGAGTTGTTCAGTCCTCCTTTTCCTCAGAAGTTTGCTTTTTTGTTTGTTTTTTAAATATACACTCCTTACACTGACTATTTGGACACAAAGAAATATATACAAGCTCACCAGACAGTTTCTGAATCTTCAGACGACAAGGTAAGAGCAATGGATGTCATGAACCTCATTCTAACGGTGACTGGGTATTTGTCCCTGTTATCGTTTTACTTTTATATTAGATCAAGTCTTACCTACTTTGACAGTGAGGCAGAAGACATGATGTCTGAAATGTTATTTTGCTGCAAAAACCCAAAGCAGGTTGTTTTCCCCTTCAGGTTGAAAGATGGTTTTCTGTGGAAACATTAAAATAAAAACAGCCTGTCATTTTCTCTGGAAATTTTAAGCCAAAGTGCAACATATTCTGCATAAAAAAACCAAGCAAACAAAAAAGTAAACTCTGAAAATAAGAATTTTCCCCAGTTTTACTGCCAGTGAGACTTTTTTTTTCATAGCTCTAGGCACATACTGTATACATGCAACTGAAGCAGAATGTGAGGCCAGCTTGGAAGGCAACATAAAAATAATGTTTTGGGTAGTAATGAGAGATGTAGATATGATTTGAGCAGCAATTAATAGTGGGTTCAAAGCCAGAACTTCATGGGTAGCAAATGTATTTCTTTTAAACCACAGTGACAAATAACTGCTTCTAAAAAAGACAATATGTAGGTTAATACATAAATCACACACATTCCCATCATACTTAGAGATATGGCATGTTACATAAGATGAGGTAACATTGCCATCAGGTCATACAGCAATCTATATTTTAAACTCTTCTTTTCATATTTGTTTAAAAGGTACATGAAAAACGGGTGACTTTCTGACAGAACAACAGCAGTTAGTAAGCATTCGGCTGCCAGCATGTTTCTGGCTTTGACTCTGTTTCTCTTCAGTTTTGTTTTGTCCCCTTGCATTTGGAAGCATGAAGTGGGCCGGATTCATTAGATGAGAGTGGCAGCTCCGTGGGCAGCCAAACAAACTGTTAAAAGGCTTTCAGTTTATTTAATTCATTTGTGTTATTGTGATCACTACATAGCTCAGCACTGAATGCACAGCAGCATGTTTCAATGCCTGGAAGTAAAAGTGATTCGTGTGAGTGTATGAGAGAGAGACACTATGAATTAAATATTTATTCATTATTCAGATGTATCACCTGGGATTAACTACAATACTGTGTGAACCTAATTCAGAGCTCCTTCTGAAACACAATTTCCCATGGACTTAAATTCACTTGAATTTCTTGTACAAGGAGTGTTAGATCCGACCCAATGTAACAGAGAAATCTACACACCCAAATAACTATGGGCCAGATTCAGGCACATTAATACTTTATTCCATGAGCAGATCCACTATGGAGTAAGGTACTACTCTGGAGTTTGGGCAAGATTGTGATAGACTTTCTTATTAAATATCTAACTCTTTACATTTAAAAAGCGACTTACTCCATTAATGAGAATTAATTATTAGAAAAGTATTACTGATGAAGTGTATGTAGAAGACAAAGCAAAGGTAATAAAATTGTTAAGTCTCAGGGGTCAAATGCTTTTCAGACCATTACTGTCAGAGGGACAGCTCTGTAACTTAGAAAAAAGAACGGGAGTTGCTTATGTAGCTGTGAGCTTTCCTCGAGCTTGTCTAATTTTTTCAAAGGAAGTTAGTGAATTGACCAACCCTCTGAAGAAGATACCTCATCTGACAGCTATCAAACATGTACAAGCAAGTTTCCAAGCAGGGGCAGCTGTTGTGTCTGCAAAACCCCACATTTATCCACGCAAATTAGGTAGTTAGGATCACAGGAGCCTGACTTACACAAGCAAATGATCATTTGTGTGGGCAAATATAGGTATTATAGAAAGCACAAGTGTATGTGCATTTTCAGGTGATTAATCTTGGTTTGTTCATTTCAACGTATAGTCCTAACTGTGAAATGAAAAGGTTTTTTACTTGTCAGGACTTGCAATCAGGTTTGTCTCTTTCAATGGTTGATGAACAACATCAAAAACAGTTCAGGAAACTGCAGTCATTGCACTGCTTCAGGTGCATGGGATGTGGGAAACAGACTGAGACACATCAGACATTAGTTCTTTGGCCAGCTCTGCTTCTGATTCACCTTGACAGGGTGAAGTTTGGCCCTAACACTCCATTTCTATTTAAACAATTGTATTATAACTTGTGTGTGTGTGTTAAGAAGGGAAGAATGGATATTGATAACAACTGTGCTATTCACTAATGGCATGTCTATACTGCCCCGCAGTTCGGACTAAGGGGGTGTGAAGAGCAGGGCTAGCCAATGTGCTGTCCTGTAACTCCCCCATGCAGATACTATAGTCTGAGGTCCCAAGCTCACACTAGTGTAGTCCTCTTTGACTACTATTCACAGTTATTCACACCCCCTTAGTTCAAACTCCAGGACAGTATAGACATGCCATTAGATGTTTGAAAGATCCAGCTGCTGGCCTGGCCAGGTGGGAGGGACCTCTGGGGGGAGGAGGAGGGGCTGGGGGGCCTGTGGCAAAAGTGGACTGGTCAGGGCCCCTTGGTCCCCCATATTCCGGCCCCCCTGCAAGTACACCACTTCCGAAGGGAACAATTTATGGCTAAAGTAAAGGATTCTTCTTCTTCCATTTCTTGGGACAGCACAGCCTTCAGACCAATGTCGGAGGCATCCGTCTGCAGGACAAAAGATTTTGAGAAAGGGTGGAATAAGATGGGCTCAGAAATCAGTTGGTCTTTCAATTTCTTGAAGGCTGGTTGTGCAGTCCCAACCTCCAACAATTCATTGACCCGCAGCATTGGGTTGATGTCAGATATGGACATTGCATTGACCTTCTGGAAGTCTAAGCAGAATCTGGTTGTCAAGTACTGTTTAGGTACCATAACCATAGGGCTTCACTGCTAGCTGTTAGTCCTTGACCACCCCCAGGTTTAACATAGCTTGGAGTTCCTTCTGTACTGTTTCCCACCTATGTCTTGGCAAAAGTTCTCTCTTACCTTTTCCCCTGGTTTGGTCATTATATGATGAAACACTAAGTGAGTTTGTCCTGGAACCCACAGAAAAGGTCACCAAAAGGGACTGGGAGAATTTTTGAATCTGCTGTTTTTGTTCTACCTGCAGATGTTCTCCTACTGGGACTAGGTCAGAGATGGAGGTCTATGGGGACCTGGGACCCAAATTCCTGTTCTGGGGGAAACAACATTACCAGAGGCCTTCCCAAACTTTCTAGGCCTTTAGCAGGTCGACATGGTATGCCTTAGTATCTTTCATCTTATCAGATTGACAAATGGCATAGTTTACTGCTCCAATTAGTGTGATCATGTCAAAGGGGCCTTGCCATCTGGCCAACAATTTGGATTTCTAGGTGGGAAGCAGAAGTAACACCCAGTCCCCTGGTTGGAACTCATGAGCATAGGTTCCCTTGTTGTATGCTTGTGTATGTCCCTGTCGCACCTTGACTAGATTATCTCTTGCAAACTTGTATAAGGCCTTTAACTTCTCTCTCAGTTGTAGCATACACTGTACCAAGTTCATGGCCTTGGAACTTTGTTCCTCCCACACCTCCTGAAGGAGCTCTAGTATTCCCCTTGGCTGTCCCCCATATAGCAATTTGAATGGAGAGAACCCCGTTGATGCCTGAGGTACTTTGCAGATGATGAACAGGAGTGGCAGAATTAATTGGTCCCACTGGTGAGATTCCAAAACTACGAACTTCTGCAGCATACTTTGCAAGATCTTATTAAATCTTTCTACCAGTCCATCAGATTGAGGGTGTCAAACCAACATTCTTAAGGTTTTTATTTTCAACAGACTACATAGTTCCCTCATAAATCAGAACATAAAGTTGGTGCCCTGATCTGTGATTATTTCCCAAGGGATCCCCACCCAAGCAAATATTTTCATGAGCTCTGAGACAAGGGCCATTGCCTTTGTGGAGCTGAGTGAATCACCTTGGGGTATTGCATGGCATTGTCTAATATGACTTGTATGTGCTGGAATCCAGCTGCACTCTTTTTTTCCAGGGAGTCCACCAGGTCCATGCCAATCCTCTCAAATAGCGTCCCTACCTGGGGGAGAGGTATCAGCGAAGCCCAGGGTACCTTCCTTTAATTTGCCCACCGAAATTCTGGGCAGGAGATGCCTTACTCTTGCACCTCTTGGTGGATGCCTGGTCAATAAAAATGAAGAGTCACTCGGTTGAGTATTTTCTCCTAACCAAGGTGTCCCACACAGGCTATGACGTGTGCTAGGCATAGTAGTTTTCTGCAGTATTTCTTTTGGATAATCAGCTGCATTTTAACTTCTCCCATCAGGTGGTATTTCTCTGCTTTCTATATTTTCTCTCCCTCTAGCTTAAAGTGTAGCTAGGGCTTCAGGAGTTGAGGTACTATCACCTCACCATTGACCCACATGACCTGTTCATAGGCTCATCCCAACGTTAAGTTATTTCTTTGTTCTAACACAAAATGTGTGTTGTCTGAAAATATGTCAGTCTCTGGTGGCTCACTCTTGTTTTCCCCACTGGGGAAAAACCCACCCTGCCCCAGTCGAGGCATCTTCTGTGGAGTCGATGTTTCGTCTCCTGGGTATTCTTGCACACCTTCACCTGCTAAGGCTTGCAGATCTGCCATCTCTCCATATCCAGTGTCACTGTTGGTCTCTCCAGGGGCTCCTTGTTCTCAGACCTCATTAGGTCTCTAAAAAACCTCCAATCTTGCCTGATTATCACTGTATATGCAAGGTTTGGGGCTACCTTACCACACTGATCTCCTTACTGTGGTGTCGCACCCTGAACTGCACCTTCTTTGTGAGGTAAGGGCACACATCCCCATGGAAGCATTGCAAATAGAAGGTGCCCGTGGGAACTGCTTCAGCCTCCCCCACCCCCACACACACACTTGCCCTCCCAAACATCTGGCAGGACCCAGAGTATATTAATCCTTGCACCTCTATGCCATTGACCCACATGGATATTAATAGTTTCATTAGACCCCTCCTGCAGGCCTTAGATTCAGCCACCCATATTTGGTTGTAGAAGCAGTCCGTGTATGGGCAATCATGACAGAAGTGGCTGGCTCCCCCAATGCCTGTCTTTGAGGGGGCTCTGTCTGGTCTTCTGCAGCTCCCACCCACTTCCGGGAGGGGCTGCACCCCAAAACCCCTACATTTCTTAATCCTTGGTCCTATTGGAGATGCATCCCCACCTGCCACTCTTGAACTGCAACTCTATCTTTGCTGGGCCCAGGAGGCCCTGTCCTTCTGAACCCCCCACACTCCTTCTCACTCTCCCTTCCATTGTCTGGGCTGGTTGAGGCAGGGCTGGACAAGCTCCAGGTGTCTCCTCCTGGGCCCTTTGGGGATTTGGTAATTCTCAGCCAAGATTATGGCCTCAGAAAGGATTTCAGGATGGCAGGGCATCACCCACTCTCTTCCTCTGGCTGAGAGAATTGGTGTAAACTTTTCTAGGACAATTCTTTTTACCTGGGCTCCCATCTTTTCATTGGGTTGGAGCCACCACCTGCAGTGTTCTCTCAGGTGGTAAGCCACCTCCCATAGTCACACCGTGGGTGAGAACTTTTCCTGTCAAAAATCGCTAGCAGTATGTCTTGACGGAAACATCAATGGCATCTAGGATAGCAGGCTTAAAGTAGAGGAGAGTCTTGTACAGCCACTGTGTTGAGACCCCAGTACACTGCCTGGGCCACTCCTGTCAAGTAGGGTGCTTTCTTCGCCCAATGCTGTTCTACCACTTCTGTAACCTTAGTGTGGGGTCTGTAAACCCCATCACACAATTTGATTACTTTACAAAAGCAGAATGCCCTATTGCGCACTTCACAGATAAGTACAAAAACACATTAGATTATTATTATTGCTATTAATTATGTCACTTTGACACATAGCACAAGCCACCCTGTACTTGTATTAATCAAGAATTTCTGACCATGTCCTTATAAAGATCAATAAATTTTATGACTTTGAGACCCTACATTTGTTTACACCATACTGTAGCTTTGTGATATCACTGAAGATGCAAGCGCCTAAAGGCTTTAAAATGATTAAATGTTTGGCAGGAATTTGATTTTGAACAGCCACTTTGTTTTGCTGGGGATGTTTTGTTTTTGTTTGGAACACCAGCCATTTTCCTATTTCAAATTTTGACCTAATACAGGGGTCTCATTGTTCAGGTCACTATGAGCAACCAAACACAAGAGGTGGTATTTTCAAAATTGCTTAGTGTTGGCCTAACTCTGCTGAATTAAATTAATAGTAAAAGTCAATAGGAGCAGAGTTTGCCAACAACGAGTGTTTTTGAAAATCCGACCCCAAATTGGCCATAACTGGGCATGTCATAGGTAGTGCAGGGAAATCATGACCCAACACACTTATGGTGGGTATTGAACTATCTGCTTATCACTATTCTCCAAAGGGATATCATCATACCTTCACCATACTGATCCCTGAGTACTGAGTTCTCCGCAACTTTGGAATTTGTAGGAATGAAGGCTCAGCAAGCAGCAGCGGCTCCAGGCACCAGGTGCATGGGATGTTGGGAAACAGACTGAGACTCATAAGACATTAGTTCTTTGGCCAGTTCTGCTTCTAAGTCACCTTGACAGAGTGAAGTTTGGCCCTAACACTCCATTTCTACTTCAACACTTGTATTATAACTTGTGTGTGTGTTAAGAAGGGAAGAATGGATATTGATAACAACTGTGCTATTCACTAATGGCATGTCTATACTGCCCCGCAGTTCGGACTGGGGTGGCAAGCCGTGGGGGGGATCCTGCCGGTCCCTTGCGAGGGCGGCAGTCAGGCAGCCTTCGGTGGCTTGTCTGCAGGAGGTCGAATCCGCAGGACCGGGGACCTCCTGCAGGCAAGCTGCCAAAGGCCAAAGGCAGCCTGCCTGCCGTGTTTGGGGCAGCAAAAAAGCCCCTGTCAGCAAGAGAACAATGATGACCCACTAGCTGCTGGAGATCAGGTAATGGGGCAATAGAATCACAATTGCTGACTAATACAATACTATATTATTTTGTCCATTTCAATCAGGGCCGGCTCCAGGTTTTTTGCCGCCCCAAGCAAAAAAAAAAAAAAAAAAGCCAGAGTGCCACCGCCAAAGCAAAAAACAACAACAAAAAACGGAGTGCCGCCCCTTGAAAAGAGCTGCCCCCAAAGGGCCGGAATGCCACCCCTTGAGAAGTGCCACCCCAAGCACACGCTTGGAACGCTGGTGCCTAGAGCTGGCCCTGATTTCAATGCTTGTTAAAAGTCCAGTGCTGCAAAGAGCTGAGCACTTCCAATGAGCTGAGTTCTCTCAAGCCCTTCTGACTTCATTGTAAATTTAAGGCACTCGGCCCTTGTAAAACCTGTCCCTAGGCTGGAGGAAATAGCTTAGAGGTGTTAACCTCTGCTTTATTGAAATGCTTAGACTCCCTAAAAGCAGAAATTCATATCCATGCAGATTCTACTTACTCTATTTATCTTTGCGAGATATGTTGTATTCTCAGGGTGTTTTAAGATGAGACCTTTCTACTAGGACAAACAAATGTCATGGCACTTTTCACAGATGTCAAGGTTTATCTCACTATCCTTGTACAAAATATTATCTTCCTCACGTCTATTTTGCACAGTCCTTTATAATGCTTGCCCAGAAACAACTACATTTCTATAGTACTGTCTATACATTAAGGCTTTTGTAGAATTCTTTGGGAATAACAGAGCTGAATAAATATATTATTATTCCTTTGGGTTTGTGAGAAGAGTGAAAGAGCTTCTCCACTGAGGAAACTGGACTAGCAGAACAGTGATACATCATCATCAGTGACATGAATTAATGATAGAAAAAACTTGAATGTACCTTATACTAAATTCCATACTATACAGTGAATCCTAATAACAGAAAGAAGCAATTTGTACTCTTTGGCATTTGTACTTAAGGGAGCATAAGGTGATGAGACTTCCTCCTTCCCCTCAACTTTAAGACTCTTCCTAATGTTTGGACAGGGTTGTAGTTTTTATTGTTCCTTGTATCTAGTATTGCTTCTGGAGCTAGATTCCCTATAGGGAATGGGGATAGCTAGTGTGACAGCTGAGTCATGGCCTTACTCTACATCAGTATTGGCAAGCATAGCTGGGTGTGGGGGGAGGAAGGAGCAAAGGGATTCACATTGACCATCTTCAAAGGCACAGAAGTCGCTCTGCTCCCCCTTTGTTAGCAGAGCCATTGACAGGACTTGACATGTTTTTAGTTTCAATTTTTAGTGCTTTCTTAAATCCCCAGATCCTGGAGTCAGGTGATTATGTGGGAGCATCAGGTTTCTTTTCTCTTCTTTTTTTTTTCTTTTTTTTTTTTTCAAATGAGCTAAGTTTCCAGCCCTCATGGTTGTGGAGAAAATCTGGGAAATGTGAACCTGAGAGACTCAGGAAACAGAAGGCAAATTAAAAATTTGGGCTTTAAATGGCTCAGACCCTTTGTAGATCTGGCCCATTGCATTCAAATAGCTCCTTTTGGGATGCTGTGCCTTTGGGATGAGACTGTCAAACAGAATTGAGTCCTCATCATCCACTGCCTATAGGACAGGATAGGAGAAGACACTTTTTGGTTCTGAGTGTGGCAATTCTAGAGCTTGTTCAAGTAATTTCCTCTTGTATGTCTTTAGAAGGATCTTTTTATAGCTAGAGCAATGGACTTTGCCTTCATTATCCATTAAAATGCATTTAATAAGGTATTTGTTAATTTTTCTTTTAAATTCATGCTATTAGCTTGTTTGAAAACAGACTTTTTTTCTTTTGGTTGACTCATTAGCACTGAAATGCCATTTGTAGAAAAGCCCAAGAAAGGCAAGTTTAGGTATTTGCTGACTGTAAAAGCAGATAATTAAGGAAGGACTATAGATGATACAGAACACAATAGCTATAACAGATCCTAAAATAGTAATTAGGGATATGTTCTAGAGATGGGCAGACCTGTTTGAGTAAAATAAAAACTAATTCAAAGTGTCAACCAAAAACTGAAGAGACCTTTCTTGAAAGTCTAAACAAAACACCTGGGACAAGCATGGCTACAACAACATTAAAATTAAAAAGAAAAAAGAAAAATTTAATTATCTACTTTATGTGGATCTTCTTAGTTTTGGCATAGCTTAAAGAAATCAGTATGGCACTCTTGTAAGCAAACATCCTGTAGGTCTTAATAAAGATGAAGCCAAAGGGGTTCTACAGACATTAACTCTAGCCTATACAATTTAAACCTATACAATTTCAAAGCAAACCTATTCTATGGAATTTTTGAGACACCCAGTAAAAATTTATTGCAGGGATGTTATTCTCTAATAAATTCTATCGGAGGGCTCAAAAACTAGAAAAAGTTTGCTGCCACCAGTGTAGTCCTTTAGGTGTCTATAATGGGTTCAGAGTTCAATCATACATATAATTTATTCAGCCCGAGTTATAGCTATCTTGTTACTCATGTTTCTCTTTGCCTTTCTGTCTATCCATTCCCACCTTAATTTCAACTGTTATATTCTTCTGTTAATAACCAGACTTTGAACAACTTCAGATAATTCTGGATATAGAAGTACCTACCTATCTGGGTAATGCACCCTAGCAATGCCACCTCTGGGGCTGTGTCCACTATGCTAAATGGCAGACAGTGTTGTTTGAGGGACTGCTTTTAAGAGCCATTCTGCTAAGAATAACTTCATTGAAGATGCCAGCAGTGGCTTCAGATAACTGATAGACTCATGTGGAAAAATTGAATGTTTTCAGGATAACTATTGGTAATCAAGTGGTTGAGGTATATCACAACTGACCTTTGCGAAGCTACAGATGAGTGTAAATCCTGGGAAGCACTCTCAATATAAGTTCTGTTCTCAAATACAAAATCATTCAGACATCAGCATTCACATTCAACCTACTCACAGAGAAAGAACAGATATGTGAAGAAATCTGTTTCTTATATTGGGCAAGAGGAAACAAGGAGACTACAATGATAATATCATCTTTAAAAGACACAGCTTTGCTGATGCCTTTTTCCTTGCCTGTGTGATTAAAGGTATGCTGGAAAGAGACCAAAAAAAAAGGGGGGGGGGGATTGAATTTGCAAAGAAACCTGGCACATAAAATACATTTGGATGTAAAATGTCTATGCAGTCCCAGGAGCTTCAGAGCTTTAGATAAGTCTCGGTAATAATGACAGCATATGTGAGTGAGTTTTAATTAAATTAGTAACCGAATTCTGTGCCATGGTATCATACATCACAGAGCCTTTAAACCACAAGTTTTCTCCTGGAGGCAATAATGCATTCAACTGGCAGCAAGCAAATAAAATAAATAAATAAAAAACAACAACAAATAAATACACACATTGATTGTCTCCAAGAAAAAAATATGGAGTTGCAGTCAAAGCACAGCTCAACTTTTTGTGCCAACCAGGGCATGTATCAGAATGTCTAAAATATAGGTTCTTTCTGACACTTAGTATCTAATCCACCTGACAAAGTGATACAGTCTGTGTGATCTCTAAGCCGAGCAACTGTAAAATAAAAAAGTGTTTACTATACTTCTATACCTCTGCCAAAATCTGGCAGGCACTGCATATATAATTAAGCACCTCCCTATCTTTAAACATACGAGTAGTCAACGGGACTATTTACATGTGTACGTACCCTACTGGCACTTGCTACCCTTACCTGGAAGTAGAAGGGAGGAGTAGAAGTTGACTGCCTCACAAGTTACTCTCTCATACTCTAAAGAGAGGTTGTGCTACAGCCTAATTATGACAGAAGCTGTAAAAAGCCTAGGTCTTTTACTGAAAAGGCCTATCAAAGTGAATAGCAAGTTATAGCCTGTTGTTTGTTATTAACAAGTTTATAAGATTCAATAGAGAATACAAGCCTGCTGTAGAATTCAGGAGGATGGTTCTAAAAAAGAAATCATCTCTATTAAAATCTAGCAGATTTTAAATGAACAGAAATTACAGAATTCCTATAAAGCCTCTAGGTTTCATTCCTATTGAATTCTATTGGATTTTCCATATGGGACTGTCCACACACTTATGTATGAATGCTGATGATGCAGCAATGATCTCTATGAATAATTGTGTGCAAAGTTTATTCATGCTCTTGGCCCAAATGTGGGTGGGCTGTACAGGGAGGGCACAGGAGGTCAGAAAAGATGTGTATACTAACATTTTAGGGAGATCAATGTGCTCTAGCATAGGGCTCTATTTCTGTTATTCCAAATGGTAGTTGGTTTAGAAGCTTTGTCCCCCTTGATTTTTTTTATTAATTATTAATTATTATTATATTTAACAGATGTTATAGGAACAATACTGAGTCTAATTCTGTTTTCATTGCCACTGCTTGTATACTAGCATAACACCATCACCTGCAGTGGAGTTAATCCTAAGCTATAACAGTGTGTGAAGTGAATTCAGACCAACATATCTTTCAACAATTAAAATGGCACTGCCTCACTACTGTATTGGAAGTGTAACATTTTCAAAAGTGCCTACATGACTTGTCAATCTAAGGCCCATTTTAAAAAGTGATAATTAGGTTTCCAAGTGCCTAAGAGGATATTTTTGAAATGCTCCTAAGTCCCAGGTCACTTCTGAAAATGGAAATGAGTCTCCTAAATCACTTAGGTGCTTTTGAACATTTTACCCTATGTCTCAGAGCACAAACCCTATGATTCTTTGATATTTAATTTAATTAGCTTTTTACCTTGCAACAGTAACTCTGCAATGAAACTGTACATTAGCAGTACTTTTGGGGTAAATTTTGTATCCAATGATAATACCTTTACTTTTATTCAGATACATGAATCAGATGATTAAAGAAGATGGATTGTACCCAAATTTTAATATCAACCAATGGTCAAGTTCTCAAAATTAACTAATTAGAAGAAACCCTGCTCTCCTGTTGATTTTGATGAGCAAGATTTAGAACCAACTTCAAGAACAATAAAAAACCATGAGAAGATTCCTGATATCCCCCTTTTAAACAAAACATGACATTTCAAACAAGTCCACCAAACATTCAGATGTTTTATTCCTGTAATGTTTTCACTCTGGTTCTTAGATGTTTTTGGAGGTGGAAATAGGAAATATAACAACAAAAGAAAATAAATCCATAAAGTGAAATTCATAGGGAAATGCATCCATGCACAGGGAAATACTGCACTACATCAGATATCAACAGATGGTTAACTGTGAATGGCTGTTGACTTTTAATGTTGACCATTGTTTAGCAGCAGTATAGGAAATATTGGTCCAAATCTTTATAAGATGAAGATCTAGTCTGCTGCTCATAGTTTGTCACTGCTGGTGTCACTTCTGGACATTTTTCAGAAAATAGAACTGCGAGGATTATGGCTGAGGGGCTGGGTTTGAAGGAAGAATTGTTGCCATTGTGATGTGACAGTAAGAACTGCTTTTTACTCAATGAAAACTGGAAATTGTACATCATTACCAGGTGTGGGGGGAGTGAGCAGATCAAATTAAAATCTCTCAGGAGTCTCAGGAACATTGGGGGTGAAGCATCTATCTGATCCAAGAACCATCCTACTAGGATGAATAGCTCAGAGAAAACTGACAGTTGGAAACCTGTTTCCTGGTGTATTTTACTACTGCCCTGAAATTGTGGTCCTTGGCAAGCTTGTGCTCTAGAATGCAACACAAACAATAGCAGAGTGGAACTCCATCCTGCCCACTAGCTAGGAGACCACTCATAGATGGGACTGTAATGGACCAGTCTGACCCTGCTCCTAGGCAGGTACATTTAATAGGAGTGAGGCAGATGTTCCCCCATTTCCCCTTACACCCCAGTCCAACCACACAATAGAAGGCAGGAGTTGGCCCACCTGGATGGTCGGTAGTGAATTCATCTTCAGGACACCAATTAAGCAGAAGGAGGACGAAGAAAAGCTGAGAAGGAAAGGGAAAAAAATTCAAAGTCAAACAACAATGGGCATATTGCTAATACGATATAATTTTTCAGATTTGCTAAAATGTTTAATTTTGTATTGGAAAATTTCACAAAGTAAAAATTACATTATTTGGCCTTTTCTAGCCAAGGCCATTATTATAGCTTCCTGACTTGGTGGGGGAGGGGAGAGATGCATAATTCACTGCTATATCCCTTGTCAAGAGAAATGATGGGTATTTTCCCTTACCAGTTGCTGGTGACCTTTAGAAGTTCACTTGCGATAGGGTGGTTGTGACTAGGAGTCTGATCTAGGAGGTGCTGAGCTCTCCTAGGAGTTTATGAGCTCCCTCAATTCCCACTTGAATCAATAAACATCGAGAGTGCTCAGAATCTTGCAGGATATATATTATTATTATTATTATTATCATCATTAGAGCTAATAATAATTGCAATATCTAAAGGCAGTAATCAAGAATTGGAGCTAACTATGAACACACATTAAAAAAAAGGTAGTTCTTGCTTCCAAGAGCTTACAGTTGACATCCTTGATATTGTAATTCACCTCGCGTATGCCATTCAGTGTCCCACTGGAGTTGATGGGGCACACATAATGAATTACAGGGTTGGGACTCAATCTGAGACCCCAGTTCTGCAAAGTGATATACATGCTTTACACTATGTGTTGTGAGTAGTCCAATGGGATAGTTGTTGTACAAGATAGCCCAATCAACCATTCTCCATTAATTGAGTTCTCCATTAAAAGGTACTCATATGCATAAGTGTTTGCAGGATCAGGGCCTAAGGTACTGAGTACTTTGCAGACACAGAGCTATGACAGAGACATTTATTGCTGTAGCTGTCGCTGTCCAGAGTTTTTGTTTTTTAATGAACACCTGTTGCAATGTATGCACACCCCGTCCCCCTGTTAGGGCAGGGCAGGACTGTGATACCACCACTGTTGCAGTCTCCCCAATAGACTTTAGGCTGAAAGCAGCCAGAGGCATTTCCAGCAGTCCTTACTTTCAGCGCAGCATAGCCTAGTGGCCAGAGTCAATTATAGCAACCCTTACATTCAGGGCAGCATGGTTTAGTGGCTAGAGTCAATATAACCACCCTCAGGTGCAGGGCAATATGGCCTAGTGGCCAGGGTCCATATAACAGCCCTCTGGTATGGGGTAATATGGCTCAATAGCTGGGGTCAATGTCACAACCCATGACCCAATGGACAGAGTCAATATCGCAGCTCCTAGGCATGGGGCAGTGAGGCCTAAGGGCCTGTATCTGGGGAGGAGGAAGGGACCGCCACCATGGCGATAGCAGCCCAGGTAGGGAGGCCTGGGCCCACCCGATTCCACCGAGCCTCGACCCAGGGCCCGGAAAGTGGCGGAGTGGTCCACCACTGGGTCAACAGGGACTCCCACCAAAACACGCTGACCTCACTCGGGTGTGAGGTACCACTCGTGCACCCTCCCTGGGTCACTTCCTACTGCATTTCCAGGCATTGTAGTCCATAGAATATCAGGGTCACCGGGCTCCTCAGTGTGGGTGATTCCCTGTGGCTCCGTCGGCTGCAGCCCTCCGATCTGGCTCTCAGGGTCTCCAGTTCCTGCAGGCAAAGGCTGTGAGGGCTCTTTGGCTGGAGCCTCCACCCAAGGTCCTTCCCCTCTGGCGGTCAGCCTAGAATGAGCTGGGCTGCTCCTTTTTATACTCAGGCAATAGTTGGCGCATGTCCAGCATGGTCTGAGGGGCAGGACTTCTGCTGCCCATAGTGTGGGGTTAACCCCCTCTTGTCCAGTGCGGGGTATGCAAACCCCACCACAACATTAAAGGTAGATGATGATTAGATTAATGATAGGATTCCAATTCCACACACATATCACCCAGTTCTTGCTATGTTTCTTTCTTTTTATCCCATAAACATGTCTTAATTGCATTTCATTTGCTTGAGGATATAAAAAAATTGTGGTAAACCTCTCTTTTACAAGAGTTCCAGAAAATTACACTTTCCCTTCCTCACTCTAGTGCAGCTACCTAGTTACATAACATAGCAAAGATATAGCTGTTTTCTTCTAGAGCTTTTTTTACTTTACTTTAGCTCTTGTACAAATTTCTTTCAGACATCTGCAAAACAACTGGACTGCTTGTTAGATTATTGCTGACATGTCTCCGTTATTCTAGATCTCTGAAAACTAACATGCAGAAGTAGGGTGGTGGTGGAATATTTTAAGCTTTGACTTACAAGGTTCACTGGCAAAAGAGCAGAGTTCTAATCATTCCTTGCTTTCAGTGGCTAACAATGGAGTATTTAATTAGCTACACCCACAAGGGATGTAAATTGCTAATAATTCCGACCCCAGGAGTGAAAGTTACTTAACAATAATTTCTTAAAACGTGTAAAGAATCCCAGAAACAAGCTTCTTCAGGATGCTCTTGCAGCCAAATGTCTGATCTTGTAGAGGTAGAAATCCTACTTGCCTCCAAGTATTGAAGACTGGTAAAACAATTTATCTGAAATGGCAGCACTGAAAGACTCATGTGCAAATGACAGCAAGAAATCAAAAGATTTCAGGAAATAGAGTCTTTGTTTTTAAACAGACAATTTTCCAATTTTTTTACCTAAAGGACAACATACAAAAATATCCTAAGTATTATTTTTCAGTAAATGTGTGTATCTCTGTTAGTAAATCTTCAATCAAATCTCTTGATCTATTTGGGGTTCTAGTAGGCTGTTCCACAACTTTCCAGCTTGAATCTTGAGAATGACAAGGGAAATCGCTGATTCACACTCTGAAATAAAGAATGTGTATGCAGTATATAATCTATATTTTGTGGACCAGATCATCAAAGCTATGTGTATGTCAATATGCATATACATTTGTGCACTTCTGTTTACACAAGCAATACCTGATCTGTGTGCAAATTAGATATTTACATATGCACAAGGCCAGGTAGGTTCCTAATTGTTTTGTTCCTACACGGACACCTGATTTGCAGGCAAATACCTGATAAATACATGTATAAATAAGGCACCAGACAACTGCCCCAGCTCTCACCTCCTCCTTGGTCTTTTGGCTTCTTCCTTTGTGTTTGCCTGCCACAGCCTGATAACATAATTCACTGCTCTCCAGATATCAACTACTTTGCTGTGTCCAGAGATTGACTTTATCCAGCCATGGTGACAGGATCAACCGGCATGTTCATACAAATCTTTCACCTGCTGATCATCCCTCTCTCAGATGTTAGAGCCCACCACCCACCAGGAGGAGCTTTCATTAACGTTTACACAAGAGTCTTTAATAAGTCTTGTTTGGGTGAGAGCCACATTACTAGTTTCTTTTAAGTAACTCTAGAAATTTCTCCTAGTCTTCCTGTCTCCAAAGTTGCTATGTCAAAAGCCCTAATGACTGCCATTATGTGATCATTTTTAGAAAGTTATTTTCTGCTGAATGTTTCAGGGCTGGGTTATTTAGTTTTGCTTGGGGATCTGCATAGGGCAGTGGTGGGCAACTGCACATGGCCCGTCAGGGTAATCTGCTTCAGGCCACCAGACAGTTTGTTTACATTTGCACGGCCGCCCGCAGCTCCCAGTGGCCATGGTTTGCTGTTCCCAATGGGAGCTGCGGGAAACGGCGCGGGCCTTAGGGATGTGCTGGCCACCGCTTCCTGCAGCTCCCATTGGCTGGGAACAGTGAACCACGGCCACTGAGAGCTGCAGACAGCCGTGCAAGTGTAAACAAACTGTCTGGTGGCCTGCCAGCAGATTACCCTGACGGGCTGCATGTGGCCTGTGGGCTACAGGTTGCCCACCACTGGCATAGGGCGATGACAATCAGAAAGATTTGGCATTTCCTGTCTTAGGAGTTCTCAGCTTTCTAGCAGATGAGTTTGCACATGGTAGCATGTAGTGTGGAAAGAACTGTGTGGAATATATGTAAAGGGGATGGATATCTGACCTGTAAATAAAAAAACTAGTGCCAATTTAAGCAAGTGCTGTAAGAGTTGAAAAACTCTACTACATACTTCCTCAATAAAGGAGTACATTTGCTAGGTACCTAAGCTTTGTCCTTAAGAGGTCTCTTCTGTAATTTCCTCCATCCATTACCAAACTGAAAAGACACATAACAGAAAACATTTACTATTGGTTTTTGCTTTGGCTCAGGGAATCTTGTGGTGGTGTTAACTTTCACTAAGAACAGCAGGTGGTAATTTTCCAAGGGAACTGAGCAACTACTGGGCTAGCCATTATCCCTATCCCTGAGAAGCATTGTGCCAGGAGTACTATAAACTGTGGGGCCTCACTCATTTGTCCTTGCTTAAGATGACATTGTCATTCAAGACTACACTGTGAGTGTAAATGATGGTCTAATGTCACTTCTATAATTACTTGGCACCCTGTAATAAACTTTAATCTCACTGGGTCAATAACTGCTCTCAGCTTGACATTCAATAAACAAGAGTTTGAATGTTTTTTTTTTTCCCAGGGCATTCACTGAATGTTATTTGGGTTGGAGTTCAGGATCATGATAGAAACAAACCAAAACCCTGCATGTGGTTTGAAAATATCGAAGTTGGTATCCATGACTATTACACTGATTTATGAAGTACCTGCTTTGAGAAAATCATAGTGAGCGTAAGTAAATGGAACGTTGAGTTCTGACCTAGGGCCCAATCCAGTCCCCATGTGAGTTTTGCCCATATCATAACCCAAAACAAATGAGGCACTCTAAACACACCAGTGAGCTACACGAACCTGCACCATGTTTAAGAACTCATAGCAAATATTGTGATCGGGGCTGTTCTGGATGGAGGAAAAAGACTACGCAATATTTTTTTAAGCAAACCATAAACTGAATAGTTTGTGGGTGTGACAGGGAAGCGTTAAAAAGCAGCTTTTAAGAATCCACATAGCATTTGGTGCACACTCGTAAATCCCTGGGTGAAGATGGCTTAGCAGTATCCATGGAAGCAGGATGCCGGAAAATCTTCCACACTTACCAATGACATTACCCTAGCATAATGCAAATCCATAGAATGATAGAAATGTAGGACTGAAAGGGACCTTGATAAGTTCAGGTTCCTGAACTGAGGCAGGACTAAGTATTATCTAGACCACCCCTATAGGTATTTGTCTAAGCTGTCCTTAAAAACTTCCAGTTACAGGTTATCTGCTCAATTTTTTTTACTGGCTACCAAACTTAAGCCAACTGGTTTATCTTTCCATTCTAGACACCACTATCTTAGTTTCAAATATATAGTATGGCTTTAATGATTAAGAAAACTGCTCACTACCGAGTGAACGGCAGCAGAAAAGACACCCTTCAGGTGGTGAGGGGAGATCTCAGTTGTCTGATCAATGTTCCATGTGCTATCTCTCTCCCCCCGCCCCCTTCACCTGTGATGGGTGTAGTCTGCTGCTTCACACCCCCATCCTTCCTTGTGCTGCATTGGTGTAGGGGAGGAGAATGGGGAGGGATCACATAATGTTGCCAGGAGTCTGTGTTTTGACCAGAAAATCCAGTTTTAAAGGGGACCTGTACAGTCTCTGGTCAGAAGTATTGACCAGACACCAAAAGTCTGATTACCACAATTCCATTGCACAAATACAGACAGATATCATCTTCCTTTCCAAATTCAAACGGATGGACATCATACCAAATGGACTGAAGGTGAAAAATCCATTGCTATCTACATACTGCACAGACCACAGTGAGAGATTATGCCATACACTATCAAAGAAACGGAGGAACCACCTGATCAGCATCCTATACAGCAAACAGAAAAACATCAAGAAAGAGCTCTCCAACCTGGAGACATTCATAAATAACCAACCCTCCACACAAATGGACTTTACTAAAATAAGACGGGAGATCTACATTACACACTTCACCTCTCTACAAAGGAAAAAGGACCGTAAGCTGTCTAAAATCCTACCTGCCACATGGGGCCACAACAGGGGTACCCCTAACTCACCCAGTAATATCGTCAATTTATCCAGCTATAGACTCAACCCAGCAGAAGAGTCTGTCCTATCTCGGGGACACTCTTTTTGCCCCAGCACCCCCACGAACATGATACAGTTCTACGGTGATCTGGAAGCCTACTTTTGCCGCCTCCGACTCAAAGAATACTTTCAAGATAACACTGAACAGCGCACTGATACACAGATACCCTCCCACCAACACAGTAAGAAGAACTCCACATGGACTCCTCCTGAGGGTCGAAATGACAGTCTGGACCTATACATAGAATGCTTCCGCCAACGTGCACAGGCAGAAATTGTGGAAAAACAACATCGCTTGCCTCATAACCTAAGTCGTGCAGAATGCAATGCCATCCACAGCCTCAGAAACCACCCTGACATTATCATCAAAAAGGCTGATGAAGGAGGTGCTGTTGTCATCATGAACTGGTCTGACTACCAGAAGGAGGCTGCCAGACAACTCTCCAATACCAAATTCTACAGGCCACTTTCCTCAGATCCCACTGAGGAATACACTAAGAAACTGCACCATCTACTCAGGACACTCCCTATACTAACACAGGAACAAATCAACATACCCTTAGAGCCTCGACCGGGGTTATTCTATCTACTACCCAAGATCCGCAAACCTGGAAATCCTGGACACCCCATCATCCCGGGCATTGGCACTCTCACTGACGGACTGTCTGGATATGTGAACTCCCTACTCAGACCCTACGCCACCAGCACTCCCAGCTATCTCCGTGACAACACTGATTTCCTGAGAAAACTACAATGCATTGGTGACCTCCCAGAAAACACCATCCTAGCCACCATGGATGTAGAGGCTCTCTACACAAACATCCCACACACAGATGGAATACAAGCGGTCAAGAACAGTATCCCTGATGATGACACAGCACAACTTGTTGCTGAGCTCTGTGACTTTATCCTCACGCACAATTATTTCAAATTTGGTGATAATATATACCTCTAGACCAGTGGCACCGCCATGGGCACCCGCATGGTCCCACAATATGCCAACATTTTTATGGCTGACCTGGAACAGCCATAAAACGCTTCCTCAGCTCTCGTCCACTCATGCCCCTTCTCTACCTACGCTACATTGATGACATCTTCATCATCTGGACCCATGGGAAGGAGACCCTGGAAGAATTCCACCATGATTTCAACAGCTTCCACCCCACCATCAACCTCAGCCTGGACCAATCTACACGGGAGGTCCACTTCCTAGACACCACAGTACAAATAAGCAATGGCCATGTTAACACCACCCTATACCGAAAACCCACCGACCGCTACGCCTACCTTCATGTCTCCAGATTCCACCCTGGACATACTACACAATCCATCATCTACAGCCAAGCGCTGAGGTACAACCGCATCTGCTCCAACCCCTCAGACAGAGACCAACACCTACAAGATCTTCACCAAGCATTCTCAAAACTACGATACCCACACAAGGAAATAAAGAAACAAATCAACAGAGCCAGATGTGTACCCAGAAGCCTCCTGCTACAAGACAGGCCCAAAAAAGAAACCAACAGAACTCCACTGGCCATCACCTACAGTCGTCAGCTTAAACCTCTCCAACGCATCAGTGATCTACAACCCATCCTGGACAATGATCCCTCACTTTCACAGACCTTGGGAGGCAGGCCAGTCCTTGCCCACAGACAACCTGCCAACCTTAAGCATATTCTCACCAGCAACCATGCACCGCACCATAACAACTCTAACTCAGGAACCAACCCATGCAACAAACCTCGATGCCAACTCTGCCCACATATCTACACCAGCAACACCATCACAGGACCTAACCAAATCAGCTACAACATCACCGGCTCATTCACCTGCACGTCCACCAATGTTATATATGCCATCATGTGCCAGCAATGCCCCTCTGCTATGTACATTGGCCAAACTGGACAATCACTACGCAAGAGGATAAATGGACACAAGTCAGATATCAGGAATGGCAATATACAAAAACCTGTAGGAGAACACTTCAACCTCCCTGGCCACACAATAGCAGATGTAAAGGTAGCCATCTTACAGCAAAAAAACTTCAGGACCAGACTCCAAAGAGAAACTGCTGAGCTCCAGTTCATTTGCAAATTTGACACCATCAGATCAGGATTAAACAAAGACTGTGAATGGCTATCCAACTACAGAAGCAGTTTCTCCTCCCTTGGTGGTCACACCTCAACTGCTAGCAGAGCACCTCACCCTCCCTGATTGAACTAACCTCGTTATCTCCATACTGATTTATATCTGCCTCTGGAAATTTCCATTACTTGCATCTGACGAAGTGGGTATTCACCCACTAAAGCTTATGCTCCAATACTTCTGTTAGTCTTAAAGGTGCCACAGGACCCTCTGTTGCTTTTTTTACAGATTCAGCCTAACACGTCTACCCCTCTGATACTTGACACAATTCCATTGTCCTCCCTCTCCCAGCCAGCCCAAGGCTGCTTTCATCCCCGAGCGCTGGCCCTAGAGCTGGGGAGGGGCAGAACTGGAGGAACCCCAGCTGCTAGACCTGGCTGGGCTAGGGAGGGATACTTCCTCTACCACTGCACTGGCTGCTCCCGGGGCTGGGTCTCACACCCATCTCCAGGAACCTCCTCTGGCTGCAGGAAGCTCCCTGCCCCCCACCTTCCTGCCCCCATCACTCCCTGCAAACTATTTGCCTTGGAGTCACTGCTGGATGGAGCAGCAGAGACGGTCCCCTTCAGCCTCAAAAATGTTGACCATAGCTGTAGTGTCTGATTTTGAGAAATTGAAAAGTTGGCAACCCTATTTGGGACCAGGCTCTAGGGTTTATTCTGCCCAGTGCCGCTGCCATTGGGTGCTGCACAGTTGGGTGTTTGGCTCCCAGCTTTCGGGGTGGGGGTTGATATAATTTGTATCTCAGGCTGGTAGCCACTGCACACTCTCCGTTTCTGTCTACTGAGTGTAGTGGTGACATTGGTATGGTTAATTTTAAGTGACTTCTCAGAGCAGAATGATTCTCCCCATATGCTTATTCTGCTGCTTCTACTATCTCCTTTTCTAGACAGATAGTGTCTTTCTTTTTGACTAAAACAAAAACAAAACAGACCCTACACCTATGACACTGGCTCTCTTTTCTTTTACAACACCCTCCGCCATCTTCTGTTGGCATCACGGGAAAAGACTTAGCGGCTGCAGAACTAAGGAAGCTAGTGTTCCCCATTCCTTAGTCTACAATCAAAGCTTGAAGACAGAGATGCAATGCCAGCTGTACTACTCATTCCTTGTTGCTTGCCTCAGGCCAATTCCGGCATGAAGATGTGTGGTAATAACTGAATTGGCAGTATGGAGAAGCAGAAACCTGTGATGACAAATCTTTCAGTGAGCTTTCTTTGCAAGCAGGAAATAGCAGCACTTCTCCCTAACAAAGACTTCTTATCATTTACGCTGGCTGCAGTAACTAGGTAGGGATTAAATTTCTGGGGACTGGACGTGATGGACTTTTCAACTGGAATGTATTAGTATATATCGTGCCCAAATCTTCAAGGAACAAAAGCTGTCATTATCTAATAGTTATTCAATGCTCTATGTAAAATTAATTGGTGGTTTCTGTCTAGTCCCTGGAAGAAAAGTGTTCAGATCACATAAAAGACCATCAAAACTGGTACCTTTCTGATAGCTTAAGCAGAAGGACCAATGATTAAAGTATATCAAGTAGCATAAGATCATATTAATTCATTGACTACTTTTTTTTTAAATCAGAAAACTATCAGTATTTCTAAATATAAATATTGGAATATTAGTCTCCATTCAATCTTATTTTCACTTTTCCATGCATTTGAAATTGCCAGATTTGGATTCCAAAGCTTCCTGGAATCACTGTAAAATTGATGCCTCAATTTGGTTCATCATGGTAGGGTAGCTCATCTCATTGTTATTTTATAAAGAAAGAATAACTGAGAGGATGTAGCCTGAACAGTAAGTTAAGTGGTAGCCTGAACCTAATGCTCCGGATTGCTCAACCAGTGATAGGTGGTTTTTATTTCTGTTTTTCAGTTTCTTCTGTTGAAAGAAAAAGTTAATACACCATCCTCCAGGGAGAGATGATTCAGACATTCCTTTATTGAAAAATCTTTTGCCAAAAGTTCTGAGTCTAGATGTAAAAGAATATCCTGTCTACCTGGAAAAAGGCTAACACATTCCTATGATGAAAACCTATGAAAACTTCCAGGGAGGAAACACCATCATCATCTCTGACTGATCAGAAAGATAGAAACAGAATTCTGCTCGTTGATCATACTCAACAAGACAGAATTAATAGGGGCCAAACTGCTATTTTCCCCAGATACCAGCCCAGCCACACAGGGAAAGAGAAGGGACTTTGTGATAGTGAAAAATAATTTTGTGGAAACACATTTCTTATGCAAAACTCAATCACTTTTTAATGGAAAAAATCACATCAATCCTGGTATTAAACCACCAAGGACCCAGTTTAGCAAAGTACTTAACAAGCATGCCTAACTTCAAGCATATTAAGAGTAGTCCCTTTGAAGATAATGCTTCCCTCTTGAGGTGAGCACCCAGACACTGATGGATTGAAGGACTATAATTCAGATGACACAGGATTTCTTGCATATGATATTAATCTTCCCCTTCTTTGACACACTTCTCTTTGGTCTCCCCCACTAGGAAAGACCTTGTTCTATGGTTTGACATGATTTGCTCTTGACAAATCCATATTGACTGTTATTTATCACTTTATTATCTTCTGGGTGCTTTCAAATAGATTGTTTGATTATTTCTTCCATTATCTTACTGAGCACCAAAGTTAAGATGACTGGTCTATAATCCCATGCCAGACACCACTTCCTTAACTGTCTGATATATATAGTATGGCTTTAATGTTTGGATGACTACTTGAACAACGCAAAAGAATTGTTGATCTTCAATTCACATAAAAGGAATTTTCAAAAAGAAAAAAATAAGATTTTATTCAGAAAATAAAGAAGGTACTGGACCAGATTCTAATTTCACTCACAGTAGAATAAATCCAAATAATTCCACTGAAGACCATACACGTGAAACTGGAATCAGGCCTACGGTGTATAAAAAATTACATGGACTTTGCAAATAATAGTAAAAAAAAGCAATTGAAGATTATATTTTGAACCTACCAGTCTCAACAATCAATGTTCTTTGAAAGGACAAGAAAGGGATTTTGAAGAAAATCACATGGGCTTGATCCTGACAATTTTTGAGCTCCTACAACTCACATTAAAGTTAATCGGAGGTACCAGGTTCATCAGCCTTAGATCTTGAGTAGTTTGTATGATTTAGCAGTAAGGGCCAGATTCCACCAGCCTGGGACTAACTTAGTAGGTGTCTGGATAACAGAAACTGGCACTAAGTGATATATTGAATTCCAAGTGATTTTTAGTCATTTTGTTATCTAACAAAATTGTTTACAAACACATCCCCCCAGTTCCTTTTATCAGTCTGATTCACATTTTTCTAACTCATTGCAGCCTTTCCCCTCTGTTAGTCAGCCAAGATCAACAGCAGTTTAAGACTTGAAGGAATTTATTCTTCAGGTCTCCACTCACTATGCAACAATAACAAAAAAGCCCAATTCATATGCTCTTTTGGTTTTGCTATGATGAAGCAAACCTCAAAAGGCTGAGAAGTTTGGTTCAGTCTGGTTCATTCTAATATCTGAATCCTTTACTAAACCTTTTCAAAACACCCAGACAAGTTCTACAAATTATGTTGGAAATCTCACAAGAACAGTTTTTTTCATAAAATCTCTAGTACTTTCCTGAGTTAGGTGGAAATACTGTAAGGACAGCCTTTCTTTCTCAGTATTTCTGACACTGGTATGATGAATGTCCAGGCAGAAATTACAGACACATAAAATAAGATAAAATACATACCTCTTCGGTAACGCTTTTCATCAGTAGATCTCAAAGCACTTTATAAAGGAGGTCAGTCTCATTATCTCCATTTTACAGATAGGAAAACTGAGATACAGGGAGAGGAAGTGACTTGCTGAAGGTCACCCACCAAAGCAGTACTGGGAATTGAAACCAAGTTTCCTAAGTCTCAGTCCAGTACCCTATCCTGTAGGCCATAAAAACAAAGAAAACAAAAAAGTAAAGGAATTTATTTGAGAAAACAACAAAACATTAATTTTGGCCCTAAGAAAAATATCAGTTAGCTCTTATTTTACAAAAGACAGGCCCGAATCAAAACCCCTAACAACAAATAGTGCCAATGCCCCACCTGTGATCAAAATCCAAATCCAGGCTTTATAAATGGCCTCTATTTTACTAATGAAAAGACTCACAACTCATCTTCTGAATATACCCACACTTTGGGGTGTCAAAATCCAGATCGGGATGCACATCTCACATCGCTTTTTATTAGTTAAATAATTATCTGCCTCTCTGCTTTAATGCTAGCACATTACTGTCATCTTGGACATTGAGTTAGACTGAGTTTCCGTTACTAGACTATTGATCCAGTAGGGGTTTTTAGGTATTTTTTTGAGTGAAATTTTTGAGGTATCAGTTAAACAGTGCTGGCATCAAGTAGTAAGATCTATCTAATTTCAATCATTGAGTTAGTGTGCGGCTGCTGGGCAGTGCTGGTGGCCTGTGACATACAGAAGGTCAAAATAGATGATCTCATGATCCATTTTGGCCTTGAATTCTATGACTCTTCTTAACTCTATAGAGCTTTTGGGCCAAGGAACCCAAAATACTTTTACAACCATTAATGAAATAAATTACCTAATGTAGTGGTGTCTGTAGGTAAGTGGCATTATACCCATTTTATCTCTGAATAAACTGAATCACAGATTGGTTAGATGACTCTGGTAAGGTCATGACACCATTGTCCTGACAAATGTCTACCAGTTATTCTTTTAGCTTAAAGATTCTGATTCAGCTGTGCTTACGGTACTTCATTTACCTCAGAGACATCTGTTAACAGACATGGACTTGAATACAAATTAAAATTTTGTTCACTTATCTTTCCAAACAATTCTGTTATATTTTAAAGCACACATGAAACTTGTCTGTCAAAAAAGTTTAGGGCCTGATCTAAAGCAAACTGAAGTCAGTGGGAGTCTTTCCACCAACTTCAGTGAGTTTTGGAAAAGGCCCTTAGATTACTACTTATTGTTCTTAATGTTTTGCAGTTATAGACGTATAGTCACTAAATAATTTTGGAAACTTTTTCCATCCACCCGAACTGGGTACTGTTTTGGTTCCTTAACTGCCCTGTATTAATTTTAGCTGAAGGCCCTGTCCCAGGAAATGTAGCAGATTTCAAATAATTAGATGAATTTAAACAAGTGAAAATGTAGGCTAAATTATCAGGAAATACTTCCTTGGGAGCCTGATAGATTGTGCAACAACATCCCAAATGGAGTGCTGGAAACCCTGTAATCTGAGTAATTCAAAACTAGATTCAACAAAACAGTGAGGAACGTTCCACTAAGGCTGTTTAAAAGACTCTCGTTGCCATAAAACAGTGTTATCTCCCACGATTCCTGGAATGATGTGACCAGGACCAATATATTTGCCCTCTACCAGACTCCTGTACCCCACTCATCTGGGTCTGTCACAATGGTTAAGGTTGGCAATAGCACTGTAGTAGCTGCATTAGCTTTACATTAGCTTTTCCACAAGTACCAATACAATTCCATTTTATTCTATAGCGGTTCACATACTGCCCTTGTCACCATGGTACCTGAGAACTTTCCAATATTGCATTAAGTGACATAACTAGTATCTGTCAAGTGTGACTCATTCTTTCTTACAGCCTCTCCCCAGGAGTCGAATTGTGTGTGTGATATAGTGTTGACATTGGAAGGGTTTTTGTTGTTATTGTTTTTGTAGGGGTGATGATAGTTTATATATATGCACACACATATGTATATAGGCATCTTACTTTTAAAACATCCTAGGGGTACCATAGGTAAAATTGTGAATTGCAGCTGGGGCAAATGGGGATGTGGATTAGATGGCTTAATAGTTCCGCCCCCCTTCTCTAATTTCTGACTTGATTTGCAATTTTATATTTGTTTGCTCTGTAACCATGCATTACATGAGTAAGAGGGGATACTCTCTCCTGTGAAAGTCTTCATCTTTGTGGAGTGAGCTCTGCTGAGAATATTTTGCACGTCTGAAGGAACTGCTGAGGCTAGTGACATCCCCAGAGGGGATGGAGCTCCTGGGGGGTCATTGTTCAAGGTGACAGTTGGACAGTGGATCTCAAGAGAGGGAGATCTGGGAATGGTAGCAGGGAACAAGGAATCGGGATGTTCAGACGGAAGGTCAGGCTAAACTCGCCTGGAGAGATGGGCCGACTTAAGAAGGTTAGTAAAGCTCTGAGAAATTAAAAGAAAAGGGCTGAAGAGAGCTCAGCGTGGTGTCCTGAGCCTCCAAAGCTCCCCACATAGATAAACTGTGTTGGATTTTCGAGGGGAAAGATTCCTCAGAGAAAATGAGGTACTCGAAAACCCGTCCCAAGTAACCCAGCATCAAGGGTTTCTGCTGGAAGGTGACTCCAGACACAGTAAGGTCATGGCACAATACATGTATATATTTGTAGAAAATTAAGAAGCTCAAAATTGACTGACAGACAGGACAAAATGAGCGGTTTCTGTGAATGAAACTATTCCTTTAATGTTTCCAATTCTATGTTACATTATATTTGTCCTGAGCGTAATAAACAAAATCTGTTATTTTCACTAACTCTAAGGCTAAGCATCATATGTGTTACTAAGTTATTTAGACAACTAACTGCTGCTTGTCGAAGTGATGCCACATAATAATTACAACATCTAGAGTGTATCTCTGTGTTTTCCAGTCCCTGGGAAGGAAAGACTAAAAATTTTTAACTCTAGACTCTTTAAGATTTTAAGTCTCAAAGAGATAGGGAGTGAATACTGGATGGTGATAGCAATGGTACCAGACAGAGAGTCACTAAGTATATATGTGTAAATGTGGCAGCTGTTCAAAAAAGGGGGAGAAGGTCATCACATACTATACTTGAATAGGACTTGCTTGTTGAGTTGTGTTGGTTTGGTTCTCAGCCTGGGAGTCACAGTCAGGTTCTAGAAGCTTATGACTAGGCTGGCTGACAGACATAATATAAGGAGATATACCTATCTCATAGGACTGGAAGGGACCTTGAAAGGTCATTGAGTCCAGCCCCCTGCCTTCACTAGCAGAATTAAGTACTGATTTTTGCCCGAGATCCCTAAGTGGCCCCCTCAAGGATTGAACTCACAACTCTGGGTTTAGCAAGCCAATGCTTAAACCACTGAACTATCCTCCTCCCCATGTATTTCATTTTTCAATTGAGATCTTTTAAACATTTTTTTGTCAGAAATGGGTGTACATAACAGACACTAGAATAGCCAAGTGTTTGCTCTGCCTGATTCAGAGCAGGAATTCTAAACCTGGTTTGCCCACAAACCAGGAAAAGGCTGTAATCACCAGGCGTTTGCATCAGTTTTTCTTTCTTTGTGTCTGGTTCAAACCAGAAATGTCACCCTGGATCCAAGAAATTTTCCTGATGAAGATTTCATTGAAACCCATATGTTTCTGTTCGAAGTGTGGTTTTGACAAATCAATGCTGATAGATGAAAAACATTTCATCAAAAAATTCCTGATCAGCTCAGGTTGTGACATCCGTTCCTTTTTTATGTCTAGGAGGTGGGGTGAGGAGAACCCAAAACTTTTCTTCTGTTGTAACATGGGGACACAGTATGGAAAAAGGTTAACGAAAATTACAATTGCAACCTTCCATATGAGGATCTCAAAGCAAAATACTTTACAAATACGTACACATTAAGGCTTACTGCATTCTTTGGGTACGTCTATGCTGCAATTAGACACTCACAGCTGGCCTGCACCAGCTGATAGAGGCTAAGGGGCTTGGGCTAAGGGGTGTTTAATTGCAGTGTGGACATTTGAATTCAGGCTGCAGCCCAAGCTCTGGGACCCTCCCACCTTGTAGGATCTGGGTTCCATCACAAGCCCAAACATCTATACTAAAATTAAACAGTCCCTTAGCCTGAGGCCTGTGAGACTGAGTTTGGATCTTCAGGAAATGAGAAATTTTCATCCCAAAAAAACAAAAGCTTAGCTTGTACTTCCAACAAAGAAGTTTAACGTCTAATGTGAATTTGTGCACACTGCTGTAAGGAAAAGGCACATTGCACCAGATTTGCTCAGCTCCCACCTACAGCTCCATTACCTAAGTATTTTTAGAAATGTAACCTGCACCTGGTTTGAGAATGTCACCCCAGTATGGGATCAATTTTTAGCATAGTATGCAGGGATATAACCATTCAACTCTCATTATTTCTCTGCAATGTGAATGTACTCTAGTATTATTCTGCACCAGTGAAATATTCCTTGATTACCTTCCAGTTACTTCTTTCCCAGCAACTCAAGGCTTTCTTTTTTACCTTTCTTCAGATTCTTCCATTCTGATTTTTTTACACATGAACTAAGAGAAGAATACAAAGTCCTCTGGCAAGTTGCTTGCTCCTTCTTCCCCTTTTCTCCTCTCAATCCTACCAGAGCTTTCTCTTTTCCCCCTAGCATTTCCTCCCATGATTCATGACCTCCTTTCACTGCACACAGACATCTTGAATGACCCTTTACCCAAATGATGGACAGAACCCTGAGTAAAGCCTGTTATGCAAACTGATGGGAACATTTTGTGAAATGAATCTGTGTATTACTGGAGAGGTTAAATTGTCTGTTTCACCTCTACCCATGCTACAAATGTTCTTTAAATTCTGTCCAATAGCATTTTGCTGAGAAGATAATTAAGAATAAATTAGCTGTTGGCAAGTATGATAACTGACGAGCATAGGCCTCCTGGCCTAATGAGGGGAGACCCAGGCCCTCCCTACTCCACTGCATCCCAGTGCAGGGCCTTAACAGTGGCAGAGTGGTCCAGAGTGGGTCAGCGGGGATTCCAGCCGCAACACGCTGACCGTGTTTCCAGCATCACCACAGCCAGATGGTAGTCTGGTTCCCCTGAGCTGCTTCCTACTCTCCCTCTTGGGTGTACCAGTGTCCAGGAGTCATCCTCAGTCTCCCCGAGATATTCTGCCAAGGGTAGTGGTAGCAGCTCCTCAGCGTAAGGAATGGCAGGGCTCTCCAGAATCTCGGGCTGGTCCTCGGGGTAGCTGTGGTTTTCCTCGGCGTTCCACTCCAGTAGTAGGGAAGAAGCATCTGTCTCCCTTGGCAGCTCCCTCCTAACTGAGCGGCTGGGCCAGCCTTTTATATTTCCTCTTTCTGTCCCACCCCTCTGCTTCTGGTATGCGGGGCATGGCCCTCCTGGTTTCACCAACGAAGCAGCTTGCGGCGTTCCCTCTGGATCCACCTCTGAGGAAGGCCTTGCCTCCTCACTACAAGGAGGATAGATTAGATGACTCTTGAGGGTCCCTTCCGGTCCTTCATGTTCATGATTCCAGCTTGCCTCATTTGTGTTCCTTTTTCATGTGCAAAGGATGCATCCCTCATATGAAAGCTTACAGCTTCTCTACACATGGAGTTATTCAGGAGCAAGTGTTCCTCGTTCCTGTTTAGCTAGACCATGATAAACCAGAACAAGAAACTCTTACTTTGGATTAAGAATGTCCACACAAAGTTATTCAGGATTAGTTCAGGATTCGTTCTGGCAAGCCCCTAATTATTTAGAGCAGTGGTTTTTAACCAGATGTACACGTACCCCTTTGGGTACACAGAGGTCTTCCAGGGGGGGTACATGAACTCATCTGGATATTTGCCTACTTTTACAAGAGGCTACATAAAAAGCACTAGTAAAGTCTGTACAAATTAAAATTTCATACAGACGATGACTTGTTTATACTGCTGTATATATTGTACACTGAAATGTAAGTGCAATATTTATATTCCAATTGAATTATTTTAGAATTATAGGATAAAAATGAGAAAATAAGCAATTTTTCAGTAATAGTGTGCTGTGACACTTTTGTATTTTTATGTCTGATTTTGTAAGCAAGTTGTTTTTAAATGATGTGAAACTTGGGGGTCCACAAGACAAATCAGACTCCTGCCAGGGGTACAGTAATCTGGAAAGATTGAAAGCCACTGATTTAGTGCATTAGCATATAATGTCATGTGGCATTTACAGTGCCAGCCAGACAGCCAAGAATGTGTTAAATAGTGATGTAGGCATTATGTTGAAGTACATTTCTGACCTTACTCAGGAAAGCATCTTGCCATCAACATTGGGAGACATTTTATTCTTTTATTCAGTGTTATTGTGTAGTTTACTTTTGAGACATATAACTAGTTTACATAAAATGAAGTCTGAAAAACAGCCTCTGAAAGAAATACTTTCTCATCAACTTAGAAGGATCAGATCTCACATTTCTGGTGTTACAGGCAAGGATACTGCTAAATGTGATATCGGAGGAACGATATGGGTGTGGCCTCAAAACACTCTGGGCTTGTCTACAGGGTGCAATTAGTCTGCACCAAAGGGGTGTAAATTCTAATGCCCCCAGCACGTTGCATGCTAACTGGCCTGGATGGCCACTTTTGGCGTGTAGTAATGTAGTCCCCTTTCAAACAGTACTACATTAACATGCACTAAGGAACTTTTGCTGCATGCCAGCAGGGTCCACCCGGGCCAGTTAGTAGGTGACAAACCAATGGGCACTGGAATTTACATCCCTCTTGTGCAGACTAACATTCCATGTAGCCAAACCCTATGTTGAAATAATCCCCAGCTGCCCTTGGGCACAACCTTATTGGGAGCAGCCTCAAGCTTTATAGAACAAGCTTCAGGAAGATGAACAGAGACTACTAAAGAATTATTCAGAGCAACCAAAACTAGAACCAGACTTGCAGCACCATTTCTGACAGCATGTTTCAATCTACAGCCAAATAGCAACTCCACAATTAGATGTAGTACTACTGCAAAGGGAAGCGTGAGCCTTTAGACCAGTAGCATATGTCTCTAGGATCCTTCACAAACACAGAAGTTTAATTGCAATTGTTTTCTGCCAGTTTAACCAGGGAAAGAGGAATAGGATTGCTATGTTAAAATAAAACCAGGGAAGGATGTGTTGAACTGCTATCTTAAAATGTGATTGTGGCTGCAGAGACCAAAGATCGTTCTCCATCATGAAAAGTGGAATCCTGGACTGCAAGGAACTACAGGTTGGTGCACTCAGAACCAAGCTTGGATTTATAAACAAATAATTTAAGTGTTCAGTCCGAGCTCTGTGTGCTTCAATATAGGTTACACCTGTCAACACCCATGCAAGCTGTGCTTTTAAAGCATCCCTACATATGGCAGTGGCCATAAGGAGTACTTGAGGACCCCTCCACATAAAGCAAACAGTCATAGCTCCTTTGCCTTCAGTGGAGCTAATACACTTTATAGAAGCTGAGGATCTGCCCTTACATGCATAATGGCTAGAAAAATATCCATAAATTTCTTCAAGCAGTTGTTGCAGGCATTTTTTTTTGATCCTCCATTATAGAAATGTTTAAGATTTTCAGATGAGTCTTATAAGCTATGTTTCCCCCCACCCCTTTCAGCCCTAAATCTTTAGTATTAACTAAGATTCTCCAGGCTTTGAAGGATTTAATGTATTTGTCTCTGTATCCTTTTCATCAGCAACATTCATAACAACTTTTTAATTTATATTTTCTCATTTCTCTCTTCAATGCAAGCTCAGGTCAGGTCAGATTGAAATTTTCCAACTGCTTAGCCAAATAGGATAATGCTTATGGTGTGTGTACACGATGACTACAGGTATAACATACAGTTTAAGTCAGCGTGCCAAAAAGTAATTGGTGGCAGTATTCCAGAAAGAATTAAATTCATTGAATAGCTGTTAACAAGTTTTTCCCTTAGGGATACTTCTTCTCTTTCACACTCTCTGTTAGCGACTCCACCAACCAAGCTCTCCCTAATGAATTAGTAAAACAGATTAGATAAAACAATATAAATAGAACATATAAAGATTTCTATTCAATGATACCAATCCTAAAGACTTTCTCCAGTGCTCTCATTCATTATTTTAGTATTTTAGACAGGCAAAGAATATAGAGTTGTGCTAAACAATATAATGGAGCAATGTATGTGAGTGTATATATTTCTGTCTGTGTACACACACGTAAATGCACATGTTAAGGGAGATGATGTTTTCCTCTCTGGTTCCTATTCTGTCAATGTGTGTGCATGAAGGCACACACGCACAAATCCACAGTGTAAACACTTATGCCCAAAATTGCAATGAAGAATTACTAGGGGCCTGTTCTCCCACCTCATCATGAGCATTAAAGCTGGTCAGGAAATGAGGGCCAGGGGAGAGGGCGAGTGTCCAGGGAAAATTTGGACAAAAAAGAAAACAATGTTTTCATAGGAATGTTCCGAAGACTTTTTGGACCTTCCTAATTTTGTCAGTTAGTGGATGGATTATGACCTGAAGCATGAGGGTTTATACCCTTAGTTTATATTTATTTTTTCTTTTCCAATATAACTGTAGATGTTCAAATTGTCCATGCACATGAATCCTACTAAGCCCTCATCCTAAAAAGTATCATGAGGCAATGAGTTCCACAAGTTAGTGATGAATTGTGTAAAAAAGTGTTTCCTTTTGATCAGTTTTATAGACTATTACATCTCACTGTTCTTGTATTATGAGAAAATGTCAATAGAAGAGCAGAATTTATTTATCTTCTCTATATCATTCATTATTTTGTATACCACTATCATTTCCCCTCTTATTTGTCTTGGATAAACTAAACAGAACCAAAACTCCCCTCTCTTCAAACATATCGTTGTTGCATAATGATATAAACATGTGGGGCCTGGTGATATTTTAATCAAAGAGTTTTGCTTTTGACCAGGATCATTGCCAATGGTATTAATTTTGGTGGAGTGCCATCTTTAAAGTCATAATTTCCTGTCTGTTATCCACCAAACAATATACTTTGCACCCTGGTAAGGCCAAAATGTGAGATGTGGTGTATGCCAAAGACACAAAATGGGGAATACAAAAGCTTTCTTATGGAAGAAGTTTGAAATTCTGTGGGATCCATTCCTGTAGTGTAAATAGATCTTTCTATAGCCTCAGTTTAATGATTCTTTGCTTCTGATGTGAATCATTTTCAACAATAGAAGTGAGAGGGATACTAAATTTGTGTGGCATGCATGTACCTTCAGGAGTAAAATGGAGTTATCATCCCTCAGTACAAGGACCAATGGAAAGATGTAAAGAACAAATTAATACTGTAGATAACATGCTAAACTTATGAAAATAATAAATCCATTAGAATAGTTCATCTGTGAGATGACTGTACCCAAAGAAAGAAGTCTATCTATATCTATGTATTTCTATAGCCCAGAGCGCTATTCCGTCTGTGAGGTTCATTATCAGTTTGGGTGATCTGTTAGAGTGACTTAAGTAACAACCTGACTCAATCATTGCTATCTTTACTGCATCTATTGTTTTCAAAGTAAAGCTGATCTGAAATATAATGAATAGAAAGGACTGCAAATGTATCTCTTTTGTCTAGCCCTGGACAGATTGACACTAGTTTGGGTGTGTGATTTTGATCGACACCCGTGGCTAGTGGCTGAAGGTAGTGACTTTGAATGACAGTTGCAGCTATGTGAGTAATAATAAAACGGTATTCATGAATAATTTCTTCCAACAAAATTGCCAAAATTAATTGGATAAATTATTCAAGACAAATAATTCAACAAGCTCTAGTGACATTCCAGGGCCATCCTCTTAACAAAGGATTTTAATGTGTTTGTTATGACATAGCAATCAGGACAAAGTTTGTGAAAATGAAGATTTGAACTCAGCTGATTTTTGGAGGAATGAGAGTTGTAACTTTTGCTTCTTAATATCTATCTTTGCTCTAAGCATTAGCAATAACAATGTAAATATTATACATAAATACACAATAGACTAGAAAAGATTATCTGGAGTCTTTGTCTTGTCTCTCTTAATAAGGAAATGTCCTACTTCTGGAGGCCAAGGGTCAAAGTCTCTGTTTGTCCAGCTTATTGATTCATGGATTTTAAAGTTAGAAGGCACCATTATATCATCTAATCTGACCTCCTGTACAACACAGGCCATTTAACCCAGTTACCCCTGTATTGAGCCCAATAGCTTATGTTTGACTATAACTCACCTTTCAGAAAGGCATTCAGTCTTAATCTTGATCAAGATGGAGAATCCATCACTTCCCTTGGTAGTTTGTCCCAGAGCTTAATCACCCTAAATATTAAAATAATTGTGCTTCATTTATGCTTGCTTATCATTTGATCCAATTACAGTTCCCTGATTCTCATCCCTGGGCCTAGTCTCAGAGAAGTTTAGAGCAGCCTTAGACCCTGTTCGGGACTAGTGTAGAAACTTGCAGTGGGACTGGGATCCCGTGAGTCCTGCAAGACCCTCTGCCATAATAGCGGGAGTGGGTGTGGAGGGGGTATTGTGGGGTGGGACAGGAGCGGGATTAAAAATAATCCCGCACTTGGCTCTAGTACTATGAATATAATCAGACAATTATTTAACATTTATAATATGGTAGTGCTTGGATGACAACCAAGCCCATGGGGTCCCTTTGTGTTAGGCACTGTACAAACATATAGTAAATGACAGTTCCTGTTCCTAAAGAGCATTCAGTCTGAAAGAGCTTCTGATCTAAAAGCCAATGCTGATTAGCTGATGTGATGTAAATTACAGATATGCCCCCAACAGAATTATCACATCAAATCATCTGAATAGGAGGGAATTTGGAGGGACCCATGATTATCTGAAAGAATATCAAGGCAGAACAATGTCCTCTAGGACAAATTCTAACTTCAGATGTGCATGCCCTGCACTCATTGATCTCAGTGGGAGCCACTGCATATTTCAGAGGGCAGAATTTGGCCTTTTGTCTTTAGCAATATAGTCAAAGCTCCTAAGTGGAGCTTTGCAAGTTTAATATAGCTTGCAAAGGCTGACAAAAATAACAGAGAGAAAGGGATTTTTACTCATCCTCTCTGGCTTTTTGCCAGCACATCCATTACAGAAACAAATTGCCCAACACATATCATAAGGATGAGATCATGTCTTGGAATTGGTTGTGATGGAGTTCGGCGATTAATTTCCCAAGTGAATTAGAAATGTGTTGTTCGTTTAGCTGATGATCCAATGTCCACTGTAGTCAGTGGGAGTCTTCAGTGTAAGCCCTTTATCTTACATTGATTTAAACCAAACCAAAAAAGTCTAACCCTGTTCTCGCTAAAAACAAAACCAAAAAACTTTACCCGTGATGTTAACACAATAAGAGAATGTAAGATAAGAAACCGATGAGACAACACACAGCTGTAATTTACCGAAGGGCTTTGCTAATGTTGTGGTCAGTACTATCAACACAAAAGTGAAGAGTTTCTTCAAGCATGCTAATATTCAAAATATTTTAAAATACCATTTTCAAATTTTAAATAGGGACCAAGGAAACTGTCACCATAACCAAAGGGATCAATACCCCATTATGAATTATGTCTTTAAGTCATGATGCACCCTTTGCTTTCGACTTCAGCAAGAGAAATAGTTTATTGTCAGTCTTGAATATAATAGTGAGGCAGACATTAAACATGACTGTGTCATTTGATTTATAAGTAACTTATTGCATAGGATTCAGATACCCTACCCTGTCCCTGGTAAATGAGTTCACATAGGATATGTCTACACTGTAGCTGGGAGCGTGCTTCCCAGCATAAGGAAACAGGCATGTACTAGCTCTGCTCAAGCTAGAACACTAAAAATAGCAGTGAAGCTGGGGGTAGCATAGGCAGCCGCTCAGGCTAGCTGCCCAAGTATGTACGTAGGGGGTCCGGGAGAGTTTGTACGAAGGCCACTAGCTGGAGCCACCGCCAGGGCTACCCCCAGCTATGCTGCTATTTGTAGTGTGCTAGCTCAAGCAAACCGTAACATACCTGGCTACCTACTCACACTGGGAAGCATGCTCTCAGCTGCAGTGTAGATATACCTCAGGCTCAAAGAGCTTCTAAAACAGTTGCCCAGAGAAGGATGTTATCTAAACCCATGGTTGTGGGTCTGCATAAGAAGCTCAAATCTGGGGAAGATTTGGCTGTTATATTGTTGGTATTTTCACATGACCAAGATAAAGATGTCCTTGGTAAAGAGGATCTGACAGGCTGAGCCCGTAGCTTTTCTGTGCTTAGGTGCTCCAGAAGCAATATACCAAACCGATAATGAGTCAAATTCATCCCTACTGTGGGTTTTATACCAGAGATGAATTTGGCCAGAAATGATTTAAGATGTTTTGGCCAGGACAAGAGCTGTTTGAAAACTATAAACCTATTTTCATGAAAGGCGGTGATGGCGAGATGAAATGTTAAAGTTGTTGTAATTTGGAAGTGTTGGAAATGGAACCATTTTCGGTTTGCTTTTAAAATATTATACATTTAAATTAAAACATTCACAGATCGTTATTACATTTTCTCATCTACAGAAAACCCCATTATATTGAATTTATACCCTGTTCTAGGGTTGCCATCTTGGAGCACCCCTTCATGGCCGAGCACAGGAATCAGCCTCAGTTCCACCTCCCCCACCACCAGGGTCTATACTCCTTGTACGCTCTCTTGGGCTGAGGACATCTTATCACAGGGTAATTTATTATTACACCTCTCAAAGGTATAAGCTAAAGTCCCATACTGTCAAAGTCAGTCAAAACATCTCAGTCTCTGCCAGCTTTTATCACTCTCATTTCTTCTTTGGTCCTCAGTCTTTCTGTCAAATAAAACAATGTCTGCCCAATCTGGGCTTAATAAAAGGCTTATGTCCCAACTGACTCCTTGCCCCTTGTATGGGACAGTGGCAACAGGGTCCTCCCCTGAATCTTCCTTCACGTCAGCACTCTCAGAGATTGGCAGGAAACATCCCCACTGCAGGCTGTTGGCTTTCTTCAACTTCTGTTCTCCCCCAGTTCACTGGCCCTTGTACAGGACAGTGGCCACAGGGCTGGTCCCCTGGACTTCCTTCCTGGAGTCTTTTCCAGGGACTACTTCAGGAAACTTCCCCTTTCCTCAGCTTCTCTCCACAGCTCTTTATAAGGAGCATCTGTCCCTTGCTCAGCTGGAACTGTTTAGTGACCAGGACTGGCCAACCCCAGGCCCATAGCCAATAAAGGGGCAGGCCATCCATTTACACACCCACTTTTAGGGTCCATGTTAAACAGCTAGAGTGGTGCAAATGGCCTTTAGCAGCCCATGGTCGTTTGTAACTTGTAGAGAGCAGATCAGGAAATAAATATGATAATGTTTGTGATACTGGACAGATTGAAATGCATAAGAGCACACTGATAAATATTCTTTTAGGAAGTACAAGATATCAGACAAAAGCCTCATGTCAAAATCCTTAGTCCATGTGGAGCATGTAAAGCTTTGCTGCTTATGTGATGCCACCCTGGACTCAGGGCATAATTTATAAAAAAAAAAATTGACAGAGCCCTTCAAAGGTTTGTGTGTGCTTTTTAGGTCTCTTTTCTTTGGCATTTCACTCTATAGAAAATAACCCTGAGATGGTTCTTCCTTCTGGCTAAAAATATAAAAGAGACTTTTGGTGGCGTATTGGGGTTACACAATCTATGAACACAAAAAAGGAATGATTGATTTCAGGGGCCTCCAACTCCATTTCATCATTTTGCCTGTAAACACTTACATCTGAGATTCTGTCACAGACGCTTTACTACTTGGGCAGGATCAGAGTGGACATCATTCTGGACTATAGGCGACCTTATTAGATAAGATAATAGACATACAGGGCCTGGTTCTCCCTTGTTCTGTGCAGTCATTTACACCTGTGCAGCATGCATGTAAATCACTATTATTTTGATCTGATAGCATGTTCACCTAACTTTACACTCACTGGGCTCATTTCTTAGCTCCACCTAGTTTACACTGAACACAGCTGAGGACCAGTGGGAGGGGGAAATGTGGCTCTGAGATGATCCTGGGATGGCAATAAATATCTCCCGTGATAACTTAGAGAAACTTAAATGCTCTAAACTACAACTGCTGCAGTTGCAGTGATTCCATAGGGACTGATGTATCAGCCTAGAATCAGGTGTAACATCTGGTGCTCGATCCCTCTTCTCCCCTTCCGTACCTTCATAGCCCAGCTGATCAGGGGCTGAAGATTGAGCCCAGTATGAAGATGTGGTAAATGACTGCACAATAGAAAGGACAGGTGAGAATCAAGCCCACTGAACGTGTGCTACAGAACAGATTTGAATGTTGGAAGTTCTAGAAGTGCAGTTAGGGGTTGAGAAACAACACACACTGTGACCCAGCAATTACACCCATCAACAAACATACCCTGGAGTCTGGGGGAAAAGAACACTATACCAATACCAAGAACAGTTTAAACATCACAGTTTCTGTCTAACCAGCCACAACATGTTAACCACAAGCTATTATACCCCAGAACCAACATATTTTACCACGCTTCCAATACATATCACTTGTCTGCACCTCATATTTCATCTCACCAATATTAATATATTGTGAACAAAGATCTAGAAAACAACTTGGGTAACATATCACTGTGGCCCAGTAGCCAGACCTAAATTGCATCAATAATGAGAAACATAAACATTTCACCCTCTTGTGCTAAAATACCAAAACTGTCCCTTTCCAGTTATAATCCAATCTATCTCATCCACACAACAAAGTATATCGGTTGACTAGAATACTCCTCTGTATTCTACTATCCCATTCATCTACCTGATGTACAGGAGGTTGCTCACCATAAAGTAGTTATCATACAACAGAGTCCGCATACTGGAACCAAGGCCATGTAAATTCTGCAAGTCTAGAGCCGCATAATCTACTCTTTGAGGATTCCTTTCAGAGAAATCAACCAGCCAGACACAGAAATCCATATTTTCTGGAATCTTGGCAGCCATTTTTACTTTTATCTTAGCCCCTAGCTGGACTAAACTAGTTATTGTTTGGCTGTTCTGTTCTTCTTCCCTTCAAAGGAAGAAGTCTACAGACAAATGTGAAACCTGAGCCTGCTAGGGAAGAAGCTTTACAGCATGCATATCTAAACAGGACTTTGCAAGCTGAAAACATCCCACACAGCCTTTGCAAACCCTCCCACACTCTGCTCCCACCATCACCTGAGAATGTCTTCTCAGAGGTGAGAGCAAGTGGCCTGCTACTTACATTCACCAGCTTGGGTGGTTGGACACTGCAGCAAGTCCCCTTGATTTGTGTGGCAAGCAGACAGTGTACTCTGGCAAATACAACAATGGGCAGCTGCCTGAAATCTGTGGGAAACATTCAAAAGCAGACTTAAATGAAAATAGATCTCAACTGAATTTTTAAAAAAAGTTCTTTACAACTCAGCTCTTAAAACTCATTTTCTGAAAGTTTTTCTATCCATCTCATGCAGCCATAGAATTTCCAGCTTCCTGAGGAATTTAGCAAACAAACCTGAGACCACTACCAAGTTTAGGTTAATTGTACCACAGAGAACACAATGCTCTGGGCATATCATAAGTGAATTATAGACAGAGACAGTGGGAGAACATGACAGTGGTTTGGGTAACTTTCACTATGAATTTCTAGATCTTTAAATGTTTCCTTTTTGTTAACTGTCCCAGTTGTGTATTTCTTTACCATCTCGGCAACCTTAATGGATAATCTCAAAATCCCAGACTTTATTATTTACTTTAATATTTTGTACTGCCGTTTCATTATTAGTTCTCTTAGTAATCTTAACTACAGTTCATTATTATTACTATGGATTATTTATTTGGCAGGAGCACCCACATTTTGTGCTAAGTGCACAGGGCATAGCATTATCGCTGCCCCAAAGACCTCACTCAGTCTAACATGGTTTTTCATATGTCAATAAAGTTGGCAACGAAAAGTAAAAATCAGTTCCAAACTTTGATACAAAGATTTTCTATCCACTTAAAATTTGGAATTAAGCTATAAATAGAAGACTGAGTTGGTGGTCATTTGAGTCCTAATGATAGACTATCCTTGAAATGTGGTTGATCTGCAATTGTGGCCTGATCAAAAGCCCACTGAAGTCCATGTGCATCTTCCCATTGACCTCAATGAACTTTTGATCAGGCTTTAATAGTTTTATAATTGACTGCAGTGGGAGCATAACTGGATCCTTATTGACTAGCGGATGCTGAAAAGAGAACTGATGTTGATAAATGTCTTGCAAGTTTTGGACCAGTAATACCAGGCAGTGTAGACCTCAGAATCTATCTTGGAAGATTAGAAACAATGCAACTGGTATCCATTTGCTTATGTGGTCCATACTTACCCTGACCCCTTTCAAGGACGTGAAGATGAAGATTCAATTACTTTAACTGAATATCTTAACTATTACGGAAATTCTTATGTCTCACTTTTTGAACAGCAACACACACATCATATCAATCTCTCTGTTAATACTGTACCATGCCGCATCACTGTGGTAACTGAATGGCTCCATAGTGTCTGAGCATCTGCACCTCACCTCCTGTGACATGCCCATGAAATGAAAAGATGCCCAGAATTATCCTTAATAACCCTCAAGTTTTCCAGATAATGTGCTCTTTTCATGTTTTAGCTCCTTTAGCTAGCCTCTGATGGATACAATGTGGTTTTGCCCAAGATCTTTCATGTGAAACCACCAATGTAAAAAGAAATTTCTGGGCTGTGAAGTCACAACCCAAGCTGCCAATAATGATTAAACCTTTCAAAAACAACTCTCCCACGTAGATATCCATGAGCAGTCTTCTGGAGCCATAGGTTTCAGAGTCACAAAAGGCAGAGAAAGGTTAACAATTATTCATCTTGACTTGAGCTGTAAAATGATTACATTTTCTGTGTAGGGAGATGAGAAGAGTAGTCACTGCTGTTGTTTGCAAGGAGTTGAAAGCACAATCACTTCTGACTTCAGTTTGACACAAAACACAAAGCCTTGACAATGAGTAACTTGTTAAGCAAAGGGAAATCTCTGTAAATAGAAATCATAGGCTCACTATGTTTATCTGAATTATATAATATATATATATATTCAGATACATTGAGCTTGTATATTTATATTTATTTATTTATTTTCAAACTATCTTCTGATATGAAAAAAATAATTGTGTTGATCGTCACCAAACTTCCAGAGAATTATTTGGTCAGGTAAACACTTTGCAAATTTCAGATTTCTGAAATGATGGAAAAGTTCAAGGGCTGATTTTTTTCCAGTTAAGAATTTATTCTGAACTATTTTCAGAAGATGGTGTAAATCTTGATGTCATTAGTTATTTTAGATTTCCTTTTGCCTGAGTTATACCAAGATAGATCTAGAGTAACCTGACTAAAGTCATAGAGCTAACTTTGGGTTTACACTAGTTTAAATGTGAGCAGAATGTGGGTATTTGTATTAAAGGGTAGTTTAAACCAACAACAAAATTGGTGTGTAGTTACATTATTTCATTTTAAATGAATTAATGTTAATGATTGTTTATTAAATATGAATATGCATTTAAGTTATTAATAATTTCCATTATTAAATTTAAATTTCACTTCTCTCTTTGTTGCTTACATATATAAATCCCTACTTTTCTATCTAAGTATTTATATGTCCCCCGCTGCTGTAATTCTGAGTTCCTGAAACTGATGTCTGTCTAAGAGTTTTTCAAATGAAATCACAGTTTATAATTTAAGGTGGAAGGTCATGTGATCATGCAGATTCAGAAAAAAGGAAGATGTTATTTCTTCTTATTTGTTATTTGTATTGCCATAGCTCTTTCAGGAATGTGATTTTATACTAGGTTAAGTACAAAGTATCATCTCTGTGATACTTCCAAGAGATTTCATACTGAAAACAAAACCGATGTCAATTTAAAAAGTGTTTCAGGGTTAAACCTAAATTTGCATATTTAGAATAGCACCAAAATTAGCATAGTTTCTAATAAAAGGATAGTGAGTAAGTTAAGACTGCCTAGAGTAGCTTTATAATTATGCTCTGGCCATTTGTGTAGGTTTCATCTGACCATGCACTATTAATTCTGCTATTCAATAAAAAATGAGTGCAGTTACTATAGCAACTACAGCAACACATAGCATATATAGTATGTTGCCTGCAAGAAACAGAACATCTTCTTGCAGAAATGCAATTCCAACCATACATTATGAACTGATGCATAACACTCTTCAAAAAATATTAAGAAGAACTACATTTTTTTTTAACAGACAGACATTGGTTCTTTTTTTTAATGACTTCTTTGGTACTAAGTTGGTTCCATTATAGCATGATTTTGACTTTTTCAGTTTTTTGGGGGTTATTTGAACGTTGGGTAGTAAGATTGCTACAACAATGTTCTGAGTAAATTGAATTGTTTTTCTTGATGTTAAGTATAATTTAATTTTGAAATAAATGTTCATTTAATTGTTTTTGGAAAGAGATTAAATGATCGTGATATACATGTATTTTCCTCTAACTAAACATGCTAAACAGGAAACTCACAAAGAAAAAGCTTAAGAAAGTTTAAGCAGACAAAGAAATCAGTAGGAGCTGTGGACAGATGTATACATTTGATGTGTTTTAATTGTACTGGCACTCTAATTTCTTTGTAATTGCACTTTAATTGCATATATTTTTATAAAATGAAAAAGTAGTTAAAGCTGCATTGTACTGCATGAAAGAATTTCGGGTATTTACTACAGACATTTTATACAGTTCATGCGTGGAACAATTTCACAGTCCTAATTATACGAGGCATTTTTTTTTTTAAAAAGGGAATGTGAGTAAATCCAACCTAGTTACACATAATATTGTTTTTCAGTCATCCAGCAAACTCTGAGTAAATAATCCTATTGACTTCAGTGGGAGCTGCTGAGTGCTCAGCACTTTTGAAAATCAGGCCACTTATTTAGCTAAATATAGATTTTGGAGCCTAACTTTAGGCATCATTTTTTTTCACATTTTGACCATTGCTTTTTGTTACCTCTTGTTACCCATTTATATGTGGCCTGTTTAGACAGAAAGTTCTTCAGAGCAGTGAAGTTAGCCAAGATTTTCTAAAGTGGCTGGTGATTTAGGGTTTCTCAGTTTTTGGGTGCCCAGCAGGAGACACCTTAAAAGGACCTTATTTTTAGAGATGGCTGAACCCCCATTCTTTGAAAATTAGGCTACCTTAAAGTGTAAAAAACAAGCACTGACTTGAGGAAAAATTGAGGAACCCAAAATCGCTAGTAATTTTAGAAAATTTTAGCCGTTGAGCCCTACATGTCTCTAAGCTATCTGACACATTGTTAGCATTAGAACAATTATTCATGGTCATAAGTTCCATTAGGGAGCAGGTTCCCTTTATACAAGGTGCTGCAAAAACTCCATCCTTGCTTGAAAGAGTTTACCATCTAATTAAAGCCAGATAAAAAGTGAAAGTCCGATGGCAGAGTGAGTGGGGATGATAATGGGAAGGAATGGAGAGAGTGCTAGGATAAAGGTAAGAATAAGAAACAATTCTGTCTCATATGGTATGTCTGTGTTTTTGCAGAACTCTCTGCAGAGGTTTTGCTTAAAAACTTATATTATGACATGGCTATTTGTTTGGCCTTTCATTTCCTTCCTGGCCTGCACCTTGCTTTCAGTGTCCAGAATGAGTTTATTAGGCTTTTGGGTTTTTGTTTTTGTTTTGGTCCTGCAAACAGATGCACCATTATTTATACAGATTCAGTATCAGTTATCCCATAAACTGTTTATAGGCCATTGCTAATGAGAAGCAATTATCTGAATTTTTATATTGCTAGATATTGACAGAGCCAACTCAGATTAATAAGGTATATGGAGCTATTAACTTTCTCACAGACCACTAATGTGCACTATTAGTGACTGGTGCAAATACAGTTGGGGGAAAAAAAGTAAACAAAACAGTAGCAGGTCATTACAGCTGGAAAAGTATAAGAATTAGAAAGTGAGTCAAGCTAAATTCCTTGCTCAATAAATACAGCAGTGAAATGTATTTACAGGCTGTCTTTGTTTCCATCTCTACTCACACAAAACTCCTCCTGTCCTTGATGGGAGCTCCCTATATATAGGATAGGGCTGGAAGATTGAATGCTCATTTTGATCCTTTTGCTTCCATCTTTGAACATGCAGCCAGTCCAAAGAGTTCTTTTAAATATGTCTTTTTAAAGATGTTTAATGTAAAATCAGAAAAAATAAGAAAAACATTTAAAAAACTAGCCATTATACACTAGATCAAACTATTCAAGGCACTATATATAATACACAAAATAACAATAACACCTTCTTTATATAGCATTTTTCATCCATATATCTCAAAGCACTACATAGAGGAAGTATAGCTAACTAACTATATGTCATCAAAGCAAGTCTGTAATTCACCCATTGTTCTATTGACAAGTGTCAAGAATACACAATGGGCACAATATGTTAATCCCAGAAAGCAAATATGCAACTACATTTTACATTAGCTCCAAGCAATGAATTTATTCTAGTGACAGTCTAGACTAGAGGAAATTGCAACGGTCAAGCCATGAAATACAATGGCAAAGGCCTGAATGGTAGCATCAAGATTTTGCCAAAAGAGCAGGAAGTGAAGACTAACCAGGTGATGAAGATATTAGAAACATCTTAAACACTTTCATATATAGTTCTCAACAATAAGAGAGTGATGAAGAAAGGCTCAAGGTTCTTGACAGTTCTTACCAATTCTGGATGTGTCTTGTCCACAAACCATGATAGTGATGATCCCTGAAACCCACTCAGAACCCATCTCTCTAGCATGGAGAGTCAGTGGGAAAAGAATGTAAGCAGACCTGGCTGAAAATTTCCCATCATGGGGAAATGGCATTTTTTCCCAAATAAAATTTGTTTGGTCAACATTTTTTTTTCTTTGAAACAAGAATTGTCTCCCCCTTTCTCTCAATTTTTATTCCTCAACTTTTTTCTAGTGGTGAAACTGCAAATTAAGGTGAGAAAGGAAAAAAAATTATACCCCCCATCTAAGCATTTTTTAAGTTTTTCCACAGAAAGCAATTAACATTTTTCAACCAGTTTTAATCAGCTCTTTGAGATAGGAAACCAGGCTTTCCTTTGTGTTCGTACAGCACCCAGAACATTGTGGGTGTCACTGGAGAGACCTAATAATAATTCTAAAATCCAACCACAATTCCCTTCCAAAAAAAAATTGTATGGTGGGTGCTTCTCCAGGGTGACATTCAGACCTTGGTCTGATGCCTAAGCAATTGCTTGATAATAGAAAACAGTCAGGGAAGATCACCTGCAATTTCACTTATGTTTTTCTCTAAAAAAAAAATATAGCTACATTCTTGCAACTTATGGTGCATTTTCTGGGCAATTTTCAATTGATTCTTGTTTTGAAACAGTGCTAGGAAGACAACAGGTTAGATGCCATTGTTTCTTTGATCTCACTATATTTAAATAAGAGAAACCAACAAGATCTTTCGTGTTTAGCGGCCAACAATGAGTAAAAAGCAGTGCTTTATGTGAAGCTTGACAAATGTTTTTATTTATTCATTTGGATGACAGGTCAAGCAGTCCCTTTGTTGTCTCATCTCTATCAGATTCTGGCTCAGAGATTGTCAGAAACAAAGAGGAACCTTCATTACTAATGCAAGTCTGAATAGCTAGAATCTTCCTATTGCTTTTTCTGGGGAAAGCTGACGTGGGTGTAGAACTGTCCATCCATGTAGGACAAACTTAAATCACTTCCTCTGATCTGGAACTACACAATTCATTCTAGGGTAAACATAAAACTAATTGGGTTCCCAATTCTTAGGGCTACCTCCTTATGCCATGAAATAGGTGTTGTAAATAGTGAATGTGAGAGGGGGAAGCATCACATGCTTTCTGAACTGTTAATGTAGTGGGGGGGGGGGCGGGAGGGATGGACTGATTCTCCCAATACTCATGAGACACTGACACCTTCAAATGCTCACTTAGGTTTCTACATGCTTAAATCACCTGAGTTGTACAACTAGATAGACCCTGGCCTTCAGGGAACAGCATGCCACATTTGAATTAAATTCTGTCTTGCAAATTAAAGTACTAATTGAACTTAGTGCTAGAGTGTCACTTAGCTTACACACCTATATAATGGTATAAGGGAGAGTAGGAAGCCCGCTTATGCAGCTGCATGAGCTATTTGGACCTGGAGTTTAGATGTGCAAGGGTAAGCAGGTACTGCACCCATCTACTGCTTCTCTCCCAAGCACATGGGTGGGGGAATCAGTGCATGGCAAAGCTGAGCTGGCCTGACAATGGGAGTGTGAACCAGCAGAAAATTACGACCATCCTCTGGAACACGGGGGAACCAGAGTGGGCATCATACCCACGCAAAGGTGATGTAGCAAAGTCACAATCAAGCACCTATGTTTTCAGGTCCAGACTTCACATTAGTATATACTTTTCTTTCTTTATTGAGGTCTATTGCACTGGACATACGTCTCAAATGACTGACTGCTAAAGTGAATGACTATGTTTAAAAGGACTGACTGATCATGTAATTAGTCAAGATCATTTTCCTTAAGCTCTGGATACTATGCTACTGTTTCCAGCTTCTTCAATGGCATCAAGTTGTGCCTGTACCATGCAAAGGTAAATGAAATAATTTATTTTCAAGAACAGTTTCTCAAAACTGGTTAAGTGAACATCAGGAAAACAGGTGTAATCTCCTTTTCATGGCATGACATTTTGTTGAATGAGCGAGACAAACTCTTGTGGAGTAGAATTTAACCCTTGAAACTGAGCACTGTTGATTAAGCCATTGTTCCTACTGGAGTAAAAAGGCCCCGGTACTTATTTGGAATGGGGAGAGGTTGAACATTTTTATCTGGCAATCATGAAATCTGATTGATGGGTTATATTTTCATTTTGCTTGTTGCTAATAAGCTTCTTTGTATCTGTCTATTTTGAATGATTACAGCTTTAAAGTAGGTTAATTTAAAAGGTCACATTATCAGACATTGTGCTATTGATACAAAACTGTAGTCAACCAATTATGCTTCATTTACTTGGCTGCCTACTTGTTATCCTATGATTAAACATGTGCTTGTGTTCATATTGGGTGGGAAGGGATGTGGAATAAGCTGTGGCGATGTCCTAAAATATATATTATGGAACAGAAAACACAATTTATAGGCTAACATCTATATTTTATTTGCTCTTTACTTAGGCAAAAATCCCATTGATTTTAGGTCTGAGTAGAATATCTGGGATTTGGTCTCATGATGCCAGTATTTCACCCTGCATCGTCAAGGTTTAACAAGCGAACAAGCAAACAAACTTTCACATAAACTAAAGTGAAAACTCTGAAAAGATCATTTTTTAAAAGGTTTTTTTTTAGTTTTAGGGTCAGACGGCCTGATCCAAACATCAGTGAAGTCAGTGAAAAGACTCCCACTGATCTCAGAAGGCTTTGGATCAAGACCCAAATGAGCATTCTTTTTTTCTTTACTGAGGCTCCCCCATCTAAACTGAAATTAATCAAAATGACTTGGAAACAAATATAGTTTGGTGTTTAGACAATGCACCCCCTCTCTCCCTTCTTTATATCATTTGACAGGGAGCCAGGATGAGGATCACCCCCACTAAGAAAGGAAAATTGGTGAGATCAAGTGGCAATGCTCTAAGTGTGAACTTCCCTTCATGGCTTCAGCAGGTCCTCTGGCTCCTGCATAGGATTTCTGTTTAGCTCATTATGTATTGTACAGTCACAACAAAAAGTGAGCTAGGATGACAACCCATTAACTCTTTGTGTAGCAATACCCATGTGGGTCATCAGTGGAATTTGAATCCAGGACCTTCAACACCAAAGCATAGTCCTCTATCATGTGTATTAAAGAAACAACTCTGTTAGCAGGTAGAAGTAGTAGTTATAATCTAGTGCACTAGCCACTAGAGGGAGAACTGGTGCAGTGTGTTGTGCTTGGAAGAGTTTGCTCACTAAGGCTTGACACTGAGAATTTGTAATAATATTTTGTTCTCGTATTAAGCCTTTCATCTGAACCTGTCTAAGCAGTTTACCAATGTTAATTGATTCTCACAATATAACTGTAAAAAAGTAAGGGATATAAAGAGATATTTCACCCACCACTAAAAATGCAGACAACTCTAAAGAAAAGAAGACAATTTAATAGCACACAGCAAAACTTCCCAACACTTTAGCACATGATATGAAGATGGATACTGCATCCAAATGATATGGCAGCACTAATTTAGATAGGCAGATGTAATCACCTGAGCTGGAATTTTGCCAGGACACAGAAATTAATGCCCTGGCTTTTATGAAACATGTCAAGGGATCTTTAATGTTTGCAAGAGGCTTAATTCTTATGGAAAAAGTCCCATAGAATTTCCTAGGGAGTTTTTTTTTTTTTTTTGTAAATAGAACTATAATAGGGTTCTGTGAAGAGTTTGCAGTGTTGTTGTAGCCGTTTTGGTCCCGAGATATTAGAGAGACAAGGTGGGTGAGGTAATGTTTTTTATTGGATCAACTTCTGTTGGCGAGAGAAACAAGCTACTGAGCTTCACAGAGCTCTTCTTCAGGTCTAGGAAAGATATTCAGGGCAGGTCTACACTTAAAACGCCGCATTGGCATAGCTGCACCAATCAACCATCAACCTAACTACGGCCTCATGAGGAGGTGGATTACGTACGCTGATGGGAGGACTCCTTCCACTGACACAGGTAGTGTCTATACTTAAGCACTACAGTGGTGCAGCAGGCTGCTGTAGCATTTTAAGTGTAGACAAGCCTTGAATACTTCTCCCAGACCTGAAGAAGAGCTCTGTGTAAGTTCGAGAGCTTGTCTCTCTCACCAATAGAAGTTGTTCCAATAAAAGAAAGTACCTCCCATACCTTGTCTCTTTAATAAAAATGTACACAATGTTAGAGAATTTTTAAATCTAGAGAATTTAATAGCCATTTTGTAAGTTTTTTGTTGTTGTGACACCATCCTTTTCAATTCTATAGTATGGATGTAATACTCTTGAATTCTCCAGTATCGTTAAAAACAAATCTATTCAAATATTATGATTTTCTATTACAGGGGTCGGCAATCTTTCAGAAGTGGTGTGCCGAGTCTTCATTTATTACTCTAATTTAAGGTTTTGCGGGCCAGTAATACATTTTAACATTTTTAGAAGGTCTCTTTCTATAAGTCTATAATATAAAACTAAACTGTTGCTGTATGTAAAGTAAATAAGGTTTTTAAAATTTTTAAGAAGCTTCATTTAAAATTAAATTAAAATGCAGAGCCCCCCGGACCGGTGGCCAGGACCCGGGCATTGTGAGTGCCACTGAAAATCAGCTCGCGTGCCGCCTTCAGCACATGTGCCATAGGTTGCCTACCCCTGGTCTATTATATTCTATAGGATTTCCCTATATGATTGGAACCTCAACATCTTCAGCTGCACAGTGTGCCCTACCACAATGCTGTGTCATTGGTTCAGTAATCACTTAGACAGAGAAAAACTGCTGCCTACTAAATTACTATTACTTCTTCCCACAGCATCTAGGTGTTCCTAGAACTCACGTTTGAATCCGGACTCAGGGCAATATCGTACTTAAGCCACAATCTTGCACATGGTTAAGGATGTATGAAAACTCTTAAGAGTTGTCCTATGAAAGTCACCTGTCTGAAGTTAAATGTTTGCAAGTTTAAGACCACAGTTTTTCATCTTTGAGACATGATCTAATTTTTCTTATCCAGAAGTGAAAAAGCCCTTAACTTGTCTACCATATTTCTAAAAATACTTCTGCCCTGACTTAAACAGAATGCAACTTTTGGTGACACTGAAAGCAAATTCCACAATGTTCATAAGTTTTGGAAAAATCCAGAAAGAAATACAACAGCAAGCACACAAACTGAGTTCTGGACTACAGACTCAGAACATATGTCCATATCCAACCCTGAGTGCTAAACTCATATTGCCTGGCATTATATTTCATCTTTGAAAGGCACATTTTAAAGTGAGTTATTATTCATAAGCTCTGTGTCTGTTTAACTATTTTGTATAAATGCTAGCAAGCAACTTACTGCCCCAAGTTAAGGAGACTTGGCATTCAGCAAAACAAATTCTACAATGTTCAGAACTTTTGAAAATTCAGAAACATGGTTCAACAACAGGCTCTGTAATGTACATGTAACCCACACACCTCCTGGGTGCGGTGTTCTGTCCCATCTAGTGGCACCACGACCACTTAGAGAGATAGATAAAATGAGTCTACTCTACAACCCTAGCCAACAGCCAGCTGGCTTTTAGCTCATATGGTAGAAGCTCATGAATTAAACTCTGGAAGCCCCACGTTCAATCCTGCCCACTGATGACCATGGTCTGTCAGTGTTACATACACTCAAACACAGATTCCACAGTGACACAACATGCATGCACAGACTATACACATTCCATTCACAGAACACAAATTCCACTACATGCATTTCAAAGTTAGCTCCAGAAGATATACAGAAAACATATTTTATCTGACCATAAAAGCCAGAGCTCTCAGTAGTACTAAATCAAACTTTCAAACAATGGAACTAATCTTTCCTCTCTTGGCTTCAGTCAGAATATTACATGATTAAGGAGACCAGGATCTTATTATTTGGACAAATACAAAGGGCTAAATTCTGCCCTGAATTAAACCAAGTGCAACCTCTTTGAAGTCAATGGAAATTTGTTCTGAATCTGCAGTCCAGAACTCAATTTGTGTGGAATTTGCTTTCAGTGTCATTAGAAGTTGCATTCTGCTTAAGTCAGGGCAGAAGTTTTACCTTTAATTTTATTTTTAGAAAGTTCTGGCAGGATAGTACAAAGTGACAGAAACACCTAGGAACTGATTAATATTTAAAACAGAAACCAAGCAATACGCTCAATTTCCTCTTATATTAATGTATATGCACCTCTTCCTAATAGAGGATACATAAAATAAGCCACTATTATTGAATTTTCATTCTGATCACTTACTGGTGAAGTAATACACCAGTAATTGTCATAATATTTATATATTCTTATTCACAGAGAGATTTTTTTCTTTATAGCCAGTATTGTCTGGTAGCAGTCATTTACCAATTGTTAAAAATCTATTATGATTGATGTGTTAATTGCCTCCGGAGGAAAAAAAAAACATGAATTAATTAACCACACATCAGTTGTTGGCCACAATCCTCTGTAATGATGTTTAATAAAACCTAAAAAGTACAGCTAATATAAGTTTAGTAAAGAGACTCTAGGCTTTAAATATCAAAAGAAGTATTCAAATGCCCCCAAATAGGCACCTAGAAATAGATTAGAGATATCCTAATTTCAAACTGAACATAATTATGAACAGAAGGAATCCCATTATTTCTTCCCAGATGGATATTAACACTGTGCAGTTTACAGGACATTAAAAAAACTCCACTTTTCTCAATAGCTCTCTTCATGGCACCATTTGTAATTATAAGTAAAGGTTATTAAAATTTAACTGTTGTCAGCAACTGCTGCCAAGAACCAGTTTTTAGCAGCTTAAGCAATTCCAGGGGCAGAGAAAGAGTCCAGGGAGTAGAAGCACATTGTGGCATTTTGTCACAGAAATTGGACAGAAAGAGAAACTGTAGATCTGTCTGGGACAGATCAGTAATTGGAGAGAGACTGATAGGGAGTTTAACTGAGAAAAAAATAAAGATTGCCTGATTAGTCCATCCTAGATAGATAGATAGATAAAAAGCAGGAAATAAGAAATGTTGTGTCACTTTCAGTGAAGCTTTATAAAATAAAAGACCTTTAATAACCTTTTTTTCTCTTTTGCAAAAACAAACAAAAAAACCCCACATTTGAAACAATAGCTTTATTTGCTTAGTTGTCTCTTTTGATATAAACTAGCAACAATGCTATTTCACAGATGATAACCAAGCTGGATGAGAGAGCTCTAAATGTTCTCAAACACAGATGATAGTTCACAGTAAGTAGAGGCTAACCTCAAGTTTTAGTTATAACTACACATAGAAAACTACACTGAAAGAACATTATTGAGATTGCAAACTGAAGCACTGAAAATTTAGGAAATGCCAAAATTAAGGTTGCATCTGTATCCTTAATTCAGCTCCCTTGTGCATATATATTATAATACAGTCTTTAATGACATGATGCCATAAACTTTCTTCTCAGGACCCCCACCTCATTCAGGATGGACCTGCTCTGGGAATGTATCAGGGCTGTATAGTGAAGGAGATTGCTATCTGTAGGACCCATGCTTAATTTGTCTCAAATTGGGTACCCAACATTAGTGGATACTTTTGACTTTAATTTCTCTGGCCCAGATCCACAAAGATACTTAGGTGCCTAAACCCCGGACTTACGTGCCTAAGTCCCAGTTTTGGCTCCACTGCAATCCATAAAACTCCCTCCAAACCCTGTAACCACCTAAACTCACTCAGCACTTAAATTTTCAGCATACATTTCTTTAGGCACCCATATTTCCATCTCTGGGCATGTGCACTGCTGCCTCCCTCTAGTGTCTGGATGCTTGTCTCCCCCTAAGACCTAGAGTGATTTACAAACCAGGAAAAGATGGAGTTCAGCCACTTATGTCAAGTGTAGAGCTGAATCTGGTAGAAATGCTTAGAGGCCATCTACCAGGTCAGGTCCCATTTAAAATCTGCAGACGGGAGAGGGAAATGAGGTGGTGGAGATACCAAGTTTAGAACTTTTATACTAATGGTTAGAGCAATTGCCTGGGATGTAGGAAGACAAAGGTTCAATTGCCGCTTCAGCTTGATGGGAAGAAAAGATTTGAATAGGGGTCTCCCAGCTCTCAGGAGAGTGCTCTAACTGCTAATATTCTGATTTGGGGTTCCCTCCAACTTTCCTGCTGAAACTGTTCCACTGTGGATAAATAACCAAAGAGTGGTAGGAGCAGGGGGACTGGATCAGACCCTGGGTCTCCCATCTTCCAGGTGAATGCCCTAACTACTGGACTACAGAGTCAGAGTCATTCTCTCGCTCTCTGATCACATGGATAAACACTTACATTTGTGATCATTACTTGGACACCTTCTATTTCTGCTATATCTTTTTGAGATAGGGTGACCAAAACTGAACACAATATTCCAAGTGAGTTTGTGTGACATTATTCATAGAATGATAGATTCAGAAATTCCAAGGCCAGAAGGGACCATTGTGGTCATCTTAGAATCATAGAATATCAGGGTTGGAAGGGACCTCAGGAGGTCATCTAGTCCAACCCCCTGCTCAAAGCAGGACCAATTCCCAACTAAATCATCCCAGCCAGGGCTTTGTCAAGCCGGGCCTTAAAAACCTCCAAGGAAGGAGATTCCACCACCGCCCTAGGTAACGCATTCCAGTGCTTCACCACCCTCCTAGTGAAATAGTGTTTCCTAATATCCAACCTAGACCTCCCCCACTGCAACTTGAGACCATTGCTCCTTGTTCTGTCATCTACCACCACTGAGAACAGCTGAGCTCCATCCTCTTTGGAACCCCCCTTCAGGTAGTTGAAAGCAGCTATCAAATCCCCCTCATTCTTCTCTTCTGGAGACTAAACAATCTCAGTTCCCTCAGCCTCTCCTCATAAGTCACGTGCTCCAGACCCCTAATCATTTTTGTTGCCCTCCGCTGGACTCTTCCCAATTTTTCCACATCCTTCTTGTAGTGTGGGGACCAAAACTGGACACAGTACTCCAGATGAGGCCTCACCAATGTCGAATAAAGGGGAACGATCACGTTCCTCGATCTGCTGGCAATGCCCCTACTTCTACAGCCCAAAAAGCCGTTAGCCTTCTTGGCAACAAGAGCACACTGTTGACTCATATCCAGCTTCTCGTCCACTGTGACCCCTAGGTCCTTTTCTGCAGAACTGCTACCTAGCCATTCGGTCCCTAGTCTGTAGCAGTGTATAGGATTCTTCCGTCCTAAGTGCAGGACTCTGCACTTCTCCTTGTTGAACCTCATCAGGTTTTTTCGGCCCAATCCTCTAATTTGTCTAGGTCCCTCTGTATCCGATCCCTACCCTCCAGTGTATCTACCACGCCTCACAGTTTAGTCATCTGCAAACTTGCTGAGACTGCAGTCCACACCATCCTCTAGATCATTAATAAAGATATTAAACAAAACCGGCCCCAGGACCGACCCTTGGGGCACTCCGCTTGAAACCGGCTGCCAACTAGACATGGAGCCATTGATCACCACCCGTTGAGCCCGACGATCTAACCCGCTTTCTATCCACCTTACAGTCCATTCATCCAGCCCATACTTCTTTAACTTGGCGGCAAGAATACTGTGGGAGACCGTATCAAAAGCTTTGCTAAAGTCAAGGAATAACACATCCACTGCTTTCCCCTCATCCACAGAGCCAGTTATCTCATCATAGAAGGCAATTGGGTTAGTCAGGCATGACTTCCCCTTGGTGAATCCATGCTGACTGTTCCTGATCACTTTCCTCTCCTCTAAGTGTTTCATAATTGATTCCTGCTCCATGATTTTTCCAGGGACTGAGGTGAGGCTGACTGGCCTGTAGTTCCCCGGATCCTCCTTCTTCCCTTTTTTAAAGATGGGCACTACATTAGCCTTTTTCCAGTCATCCGGGACCTCCCCCAATCACCATGAGTTTTCAAAGATAATGGCCAATGGCTCTGCAATCACATCCGCCATCTCCTTTAGCACCCTTGGATGCAGCGCATCTGGCCCCAGGGACTTGTGCTCGTCCAGTTTTTCTAAATAGTCCCGAACCACTTCTTTCTCCACAGAGGGCTGGTCACCTTCTCCCCATACTGTGCTGCCCTATGCAGCAGTCTGGGAGCTGACCTTGTTCGTGAAGACAAAGGCAAAAAAATCATTGAGTACATTAGCTTTTTCCACATCCTCGGTCACTAGGTTGCCTTCCTCATTCAGTAAGGGGCCCACACTTTCCTTGACTTTCTTCTTGTTGCTAACATACCTGAAGAAACCCTCTTGTTACTCTTAACATCTCTTGCTAGCTGCAACTCCAAGTGTGATTTGGCCTTCCTGATTTCACTCCTGCATGTCTGAGCAATATTTTTATACTCCTCCCTGGTCATTTGTCTGATCTTCCACTTCTTGTAAGTTTCTTTTTTGCATTTAAGATCAGCAAGGATTTCACTGTTTAGCCAAGCTGGTCGCCTGCCATATTTACTGGTCTTTCTACACAACGGGATGGTTTGTTCCTGCAACCGCAATAAGGATTCTTTAAAATACAGCCAGCTCTTCTGGACCCCTTTGCCCTTCATATTATTCTCCCAGGGGATCCTGACCATCTGTTCCCTGAGGGAGTCAAAGTCTGCTTTTCTGAAGTCCAGGGCCTGTATTCTGCTGCTCTCCTTTCTTCCTTGTGTCAGGATCCTGAACTCGACCATCTCATGGTCACTGCCCCCCAGGTTCCCATCCACTTTTGCTTCCCCTACTAATTCTTCCCTGTTTGTGAGCAGCAGGTCAAGAAAAGCTCTGCCCCTAGTTGGTTCCTCCAGCACTTGCACCAGGAAATTGTCCCCTACACTTTCCAAAAACTTCCTGGATTGTCTGTGCACCACTGTATTGCTCTCCCAGCAGATATCAGGGTGATTAAAGTCTCCCATGAGAACCAGGGCCTGCAATCTAGCAACTTCTGTTAGTTGCCGGAAGAAAGCCTCGTCCACCTCATCCCCCTGGTCTGGTGGTCTATAGCAAACTCCGACCATGACATCACCCTTGTTGCTTACACTTCTCAACTTTATCCAGAGACTCTCAGGTTTTTCTGCAGTTTCATACTGGAGCTCTGAGCAGTCATACTCCTCTCTTACATACAACGCAATTCCCCCATCTTTTCTGCCCTGCCTGTCCTTCCTGAACTGTTTATATCCATCCATGACAGTACTCCAGTCATGTGAGTTATCCCACCAAGTCTCTGTTATTCCAATCACATCATAGTTCCCTGACTGTGCCAGGACTTCCAGTTCTCCCTGCTTGTTTTCCAGGCTTCTTGCATTTGTGTATAGGCACTAAAGATAACTCATCGATCGTCCCTCTTTCTCAGTATGAGACAGGAGTCTTCCCCTCTTGCGCTCTCCTGCTCGTGCTTCCTCCCAGGATCCCATTTCCCCACTTACCTCAGGGCTTTGGTCTCCTTCCCCCCAGTGAACCTAGTTTAAAGCCCTCCTCACTAGGTTAGCCAGCCTGCTGGCGAAGATGCTCTTCCCTCTCTTCGTTAGGTGGAGCCTGTCCCAGAGCAGATAATTCCCAGAGCAGAGCTTTTAGAAACACATCTATTCGTGATTTTAAAATGGTCACTGATAGAGATTCCAACATGACTCATGATAAATTGTTTCAAGGGTTAATTATCTTACTAGAGGGTAATTTAACTAGAGACGTTAAATATGTATGCCTTATTTAGAGTCTAAATTTGTCTAACTTCAACTTCCAGCCATGTTATACCTTCTTCTACTAGACTGAAGAGCCCATTATCAAATATTTATTCCCCATGTAGGTACTTTTAGGCTGTAATCAAGTCACCATTAACATTCTTTTTGTTAAACTAAAAAGACTGAGCTCCTTGAGACTATCACTATAAAGCATGTATTCTAATCTTTTCGTCTTTCTCGTGGCTTTTCTCTGAACCCTCTTTAATTTATCATCATCCTTACTGATTGTGGACACCAGTCCTGGACATACTATTCCAGCAGCCATTGTACCAGTTCCAAATAAGAAGGCAAAATAACCTCTCTCCTTTTATTTGCAATTTCCCTGTTTATGCATTCAAGGATGACATTAAACCTTTTGGCTGCAGCATCTCAATGGGAACTCATGTTCATCTGATTATCCACAATGATCCCCCAGTCTTTTCCATAATCACTGCTTCCCAGGATTGAGTCCCCCATTTATAAATATGAACTATATTTGCTGTTCCTACATGAAAACATGCACATTTAGCCACATTAAAACATATGCCCAGATTACCATATGATCCAGATCACTATGTATCAGTGTCCTGTCCTCTCCATTATTTAACACTTCCCCAATCTTTGGGTCATCTGCAATCTTTATCGGTGACAATTTTATGTTCTCTTCCAAGTCATTGAGAAACATACTTAATAGCATAGGGTCAAGAACCGATCCCTGTGAGATCTGACTAGAAACTCACCTGCTCATTGATGATTCCCTGTTTACAATTATATTGTTGAGACCTATCCGTTATCCAGTTTTTAATCAATTTAATGTAAATAAGTAACAAAAAATCATAGCAGCATTTTCTGAAACCTTCATGATCCAATGCTAACTTCAAGCATAAAGCAGCTGACCTTCCTGTGATCTGCTGCACACCATCCACCCAGCTCCTCACTGATTGGCCACTACTATGATAACCCACGACCATTTCTTCCATAATAACTTTCTCAAGGTTATTTCCATCTCTATGGCTAACGTAACCAAAGTACATATGTTTGTGTTTTTTTCATTTCTAACATTAGGGTCTGCTTCTCTCCAATAATATTTCTAACATAGACATTCATCTGGTTTTCTATCCATGAGATATGCAAGACTCTTCTCCAGAATCACATTTCAAAAGCTTCAATTTTCTTCTTGTCAGCAGCATCCATACATTGCTATGGAAAAAATTAGGCTTTTCACCAGTCACATCTTCGATCATTTCAAGATGCCATGGTTTTCCACCCTTTCTTAAGAGATGCAATAGCTGAGTAAGCCATACGGAGTCATTTTCTGATTCTTTAGCAAAGCCTCTTTGGTTGGCCACATAATTAAATCCTTCTACTGCCTCTACAGCTTGCCTATTAATCGTGATGTCCACTTGCTGTCTGTTTGTGTTAGTTGGCTCTGTCACAGATCCCTTTCCTGGTCACTCACTAAGTTTGCTTTGTGGGGTATCCACCACTCTGCACTTTGGATTCCTCAGGGTTTTTAAAGCTCCTGGAGCCTGAACGGAGCCCAGCCACAGCCCCAATCTCAGGGTCCCTCAGTTCACTCTCAAGGTGCATCTCTTCTATTTAACACCCTCTTCCAAGTGTTGGAACCCACTGCCCAGCCATCTAAACCCTCTGGGCACAGCACTTACCCCTCTGACTCTCCCAGGTGTGAAACTTCTGGTTTACAGTTTAACTCCGGGGGTGAGGGAGGGGTTGGGAGTACTTGGAGATGATCTGTGTGCTTCAGTCTGGCAGGATCCTCCATCCTCTTGCCTACAATGCCCCTGCAGCAGCCACACTCAGCGTGTAAAATGGCTCTTAGTTCCCTACTGAGTCTATTCCCCATACATCTATGCTGATTGGCATTAATCGTATTATCCTCCTTTAATTCTTTATTATTAGAGTCCCTTACCATCTGATCCGTCATCTTCCCTGGGATCAATGTCACACTGAAAGACCTATCATTACATAAGTCACCCCATTTACCCTTTTAAAATATTGGCACAACATTAGCTTTTTTCCAGTCTTCTGGCACTTCCCCACTGTTCGAAGACTTATTGAAAATTAACATTAATGGTTCAGTGAGCTCATTTAGTCAGCTCTTTTAAAACTCTTGGATGCAAGTTTTTCCGACCTGCTGATTTAAAAATGTCTAACTTTAGTAGTGGCTATTTATCATCCTCCTCAATTACTATTGGAATGGAAAGATTGTCATCATTATCATCACAGGATATGACTACATCCATCTGGCTTTTTCTCAAATACAGAACATAAATATTTATTGAACACATCTGCCTTTTCTGAATTATTATTGATAATGCTACCATTTCTATCTAGTAATGTTAGGATTCTTTTTGTTTTTAGTATACTTAAAACCCACCTTCTTATTGTCCTTAACTCTGCAGCCCATTGATTTTTTCTTTGCTTCCCATATCAATCGTCTACAATTCCTAGCTTCTGGTTTATATTAATTGCTATCAACTTCCCCCCTTTCTTCCATTTGTGATATATTGTGGGTTTTGTTTGTTTGTTTGTTTGTTTGTTTGTTTGATATCTGTCTCCACTTCCCCTCTAAGCCAGGTCAATTTTTTAGCCAGTACAGCACCCAAGTGGAACTAGCACCAAGCCAGAATTATACCATTTGCATTATTGTTGCTAACATATTTATTTACTTGCAGAGATCATGTACCAAAGGTAACAAAGTTCAGTGTTCTGCCACAGGGACTTTCAATTACCTGAACAAAATGCCCCCTCTTGGAACATCTCCATAGCTAGTTCAGACTAGCTTCTAATCACTACTGAAGTCAATTACTGACATGTTTAGTAGACAAATGGTGTATGGATAGAAGACCTCTGGACATCCTCTCCTGCCACCCTCCCCTTTCTATGTTGAAGGATTTTTTGTTTGGACTAAGCTTGGGTTCATCCCTGCTTCTGATCCACTTGATAGTTTACTGCATTGTGTTAAATTCAGTGTGGCTGGCTGGGTAACAAATGGACAAGCTATAAACTGGGGCCACAGGGGCTTGCAGTTGTCAGCACAGTGATAAGCTAGTGCTTTATCATCAGAAACTAAAGAGTACTTAAATGATACCAGCTCTAGTTGTGGTCATAATTTATTGGCCTCAAGAGATTACTTGCTGTATGGTGCCCCTGCCTTTTCTCTTTTGAGTTTTTGTTTTGCTGTAGTTGGCATTATAAAATCTCAGCAATCCTCTTTCACAAAATCTTTATCTCCACAATATAAGAAAAAGTCAGAGAGATTATAGCAGAGAATTGGAGAGACTAACAATACACTGGAAATTTTTATTTAAGGCCATTATAAAATACTTCTGTAAAAACAGAATGAACACTCCCCTACTCTCATGAAGTATCCTTCTTTATGCATGTTTTCCTAATTTTTAGTTAAACAGGGTATTTTTTTCACATTGGCATTTTTATTGTGCTCTTTTATTAATGTCATGAACAAATTTTCAACTGTGTTCACCCACAAGAACGGGCCAGGAAATTATTTTTTCCCCCTGCAAAAAAATTTTATGAAAATGAAAATATCTTTTTCCATTTGTTTAAGCAATGGATTTTGTTTTTTAATTTGCAAAAAAAAAAAAAAAAAAACCACACCACACTTTGTTGTCAAAAGCCTCTTTTCATAATACATTTTTCAACTATGTCTACTCAGCACCTAGCATCTCCCATTGAAATCATTTCAGTTAGGTACATCAGTACCTTGAGAATCTATATTTTAATTACATTTTGTAACATGTCTCGACCACCTAGTGTAAATAAAGGGTTAGCTTTAATTCAAAATCATGAAGGAATTAAAGCACAACTAGGAAACAATTCTGTCTTTTTACAAATTAACATTTTGATCATTGTTACTGTTAATCATATTTATTATGATAGTGCCTAGAAACCAGACAAGAATGGGGCCCCATTATGCTAGGCATTGTACAAACAGAACAGTAGAAAACCTCTGCTCTAAACAAACAGAACAGACAGAGGGTGTGGAAAAGGGATATAACATACAAGAGTCCATGGATAAACGTGAAATGATAGTTTCACATTTTGTGTTGCTTTGTCTCTGGTATTGCTTCTTATGGAACAACTGGATGATGTAAATGGTGGGGATGATCTTTATTACTGAGGGGTGCACTAAGACTGTGATTGTGCCTTAGAAAAAAATCTTACTTTTAGCAAAACTGGCTAAAAATGATGAGTAGTCGGTGGTTTGGTTTTGTTGTGTTGTCCATTTACCTGGTGGAATTTTGTAAAATGTTTAAACTTTAATCATAAGGTCAGTTTCATTATGAAAGTATGATAAAAGCATCAGAAATGGTGAAATTCAACCCTAAGATAAACTTGTGACTGTTTTAACTGATCCTTTCCCACAGCATGCACTATGTACTTATTAGTGAAGTCAATTTAATAATATAACTGGTAAATTTGATTGCTGCATTTCAACCTGACACTATATTTTATAAGAGTTTGTGTAACACTGCATGTCTTTTTGAAGTTAACCTATATGTTCCCAGTGTAAAATACAGTTTTCTTCTTAAAATAAAGACACGTGATAAAAACCTATTTCTTTCTTTGAGTTGGGGAAGCTAGCACCTTAACAATGGAAATACTGTGGGGATTGATCCATGTTCTACCCCTGTGCTTTCCGCCACTACATATTTTAGGAACCAATGTTTCCTGTAAACTGCACACATGCTGGTGAGGAAGGAGGGGGAGCAGGATTCAGAGGAGCTGAAGTGGCCACTGTGGTGCCAGAGATTGGCTGGGGAACAGGTAGGAACCAGGATGAACAGGCTGGGGCAGGGGCCTGCTTCCCCCCTGGCAGCCAGTGAGAGAAATGCAAACCACCAGGTCGCCCTTCCCAGCCTGGCATGAGCTCTCGGCCCCCACTGAATCTCAGCTACTCCCTTGGCAAAGCACCAACTCCCCTTCCTATCCCTCAGTCTCGCCATTCAAAGTGAGCATCTGCAGCACCTGCTTTGGACAACACTGATACTTTATACACAGCTCTGTAGAAAGGGGGAGGGTGCTTAAGCTGCACCATCATAGGAGTAGCCTCAGGAACCATGGAGACCAAGACACATTCCTCTGAGTCACAGTTACACCCCTGCTTCTTCATTGTTCCACGAGAGTTCCCTATACCAGCAACAAATTATGATGTGTTAGGTCAGCTGAATTAGCCAGGTTTCCCAACCCCACTTAACTCACAATCCAATTGGCAAAGACTAAGTGGAGTAGTATCTGCTTACTCCTGTGAGCCCAGACACAAGGTCTGGGTAGCCTGCACAGGGCTGCAAGGAGGTTTTTTTACTCACTATTACTCTGTTGAGTGGATGTATTGTGCAAGTCAGAAATCTAGGACTTTGTCATGGGAGTGAATTTAGTACTTACCAAAGTAACAGCACTAGTTAAAGCGAAGCAGACAGATCCTCTTCAAGGTTCCTCACAAAATTTTGACAAAACACCTTAGTTTTGACGACTCACAGACCCCTTGCTGTTCCAGCCCTGGATCTCTTTTAAGAAGTGACTGCCACTGATATCAATTTGTGGTGGCTTTGTGATGTCCACAATATCACTGTAACCAAGATTTAACAGTTTTTCTACCCAAGGTCACTTCTTCATGTAGGATGATGTGTGGAGACCTTCAAGACACCTCACGGGAGAACTGCATGTGCACATAACAGTACATTTATAATATGTTGTTTTATTATGAGAATGAAAACTGAACCACATAAAGACACCCTTTTTGTGATATTGTGAAAACCCCTATAAATAAATTATCTTTGTTGCCCAACCTGTCCGACCCCAGACCCTTCACTCGGCCGACGATGCCTCATCACCACCTTGTTTGTCTGCTTCTACCTCAGCTAACTGTATGCTTTCTCCCATGCCATGGAGGATCCTGATCCAAAAAACTGCTTCCCCCTGCACATTTAAATCCCTCCTGACCACCTACCTCTTTTCTGATGCTAATGAGAAACTGGAGACCCAATCTTCAGAGCTGCCAAGTGCCTTCAACTCACATTCGCTTCAATAGGAGTTGAGGCATTCCGTTTCTACTAGGATCAGGCCCTAGCTGATTGAGGCTTTAATTTTACAAATGAATACCTGGATGAATTCGTGCACCTTCACAGAGCACCACTGATTTCAACAGGACTCCCAGTGCATGCAAGCGTCTGTCTGTAGGCAATTGTAGGATCAGTGCCTAATTCATCCACTTACTATGCCTACCATTTTCTTGATAACTTTGTTAATTGTGTTCAGAGGGAGGATCACAAGCCTGTTCTTATACCTATTGTCAACTTCAGGAAGCATTTTTCCAATTTCCTGTACATTTTGTTAGTCCATTTCTTTCCTCTCCCAGCTGATTCTCTCCTTCTCCCCCCTTTACACTCTATTTCATCTGCCCCATTATTTCTCCCCCCCCCTTCGCTCCCACATGAATCACTTCCATCCCCAACTGCCTCTGACTCCCAATTTATTCTGTACATTTCCCTCACTTACCTGATAATGAACTTTTCCCTCCTTTCCTCTCCATTGTTCTCCCCCCACCATTGCAGTAGAAAAAACAGAGCCATGTGCTCCCTGCCCCATAATCATTCACCTCTGCACATATACATATATCGGCCACAGAACAGAATAGCAAATGAAACAGGGGAAATGGGCAATATCCAGCTGGTCTTCTGCCCACTCTGAGGTATACCCAGCATGCCCAGTACCCAGGATTAGAGCTGGTTGGAAATTTTTCTGATGTAACATTTTTCAGGGCAGCCTTACTGGCAGGTTGATGAGGAAGCCCAGCTCCCAAGCTCCTCTGCTACTTAGCAGCTTGCTGAAAGAATGGCTGCAGAGGCAGGGATCTCAGGGCTGCCAGGCTCCAGAAGACCCCGGGAAACTTATTTCATTTCAGTGTATCCGAAACAAAATTTTGTGGACTTCTGGTTCTGTGAAAAATTTCAAGTTTTTGAATGTTTCTCAGATTCAGGATTAAATGTTTTCCAAATACTCACAATTCTTTACGGAACTAGAGATCTCTTTCCTAGCCCCCAGAGAACACTGACCAGGACTGTGAATGCCTGGGATGTTTGCAAATTATCCAGGACAGTTAACATTAATTCAGGATTTGGGGCCTTTTTGAGAAATGTGCAGTAGATTGAAGACATGAAATTCATAACTTGTGATCCAAAACAAATTTGAACTCAGTTCTTCATAGGATAAAATCCAGTGAATTAACTCAACCAACACCAAATTTCTGACCTGAGCTTTGCACAAGAATAGAGTGATAGTGATAGTGAGAGGTAAATGTAGTTTTATGCCACCTTTGCAGGAATCATTTTCTGGGTCTGTCCTGACTGGCCCATGGTATAAGTTAGAGCACACTCCAGTCTACTCAAAATCACACTCTGTTTCCAATGAACTCTGGGAAGCAGTATATAACCTTAGGGCAGTGCATTCTAGCTTTGTCTCCATCCTGCTCCTCATGTACCTGGCGCTGGTTAGAGTACTTGTGCCAGTTCTACACTTACTAGGGAACCCCATTGTGTAGGGCACATCTTCAGAGGGCCTTTAAAGCCCCTTTACATTTCCAGAATAATGTAAAGGGGGCTTTGTTAACTAATAACCAGGGCCAGTAATCAAAATTAAGCTAATCGCTATATGATGATTAACCATGATACAAAGATTAAATAGTTATTGTGATCCCGAATACTGTAGTGTTAAGGACCTGCTCCCTTAAAATGAACCCTTACTCATATGAGTAATCCATATGAAGTATGAGGGCTACTTGTAAGTGAATAAAATATATAAGATAAGGTAACAACTTCTTAACTGAATATGGGTTGCAAGATTAAGCCCTTAGTTTCAATTTTCTAATTGGCAACTATAGAATAAGTAGTATCTTTGTTGCACAATACTACCATTAAAGCATTTTATGACAGAAAGATTGTTTAAGACTAATAAAGTGAAATCTGGGTCTTATTTAAGTCAGTCTGTGGGAGTTTTCCATTGATTTCAGTGGGGCCAGGATTTCACCCACAGTATAGAACAAATGATAACTTTCCTATGGGTTTTTTTGAGCTGTTCTACAAACTCTATTGCAAATATAAATATTCGGACAGGAAATATTGCCTTGTGGTTAAGACATTGGGCTCAAGAGATTTCCATTTAGTTCCGTGTGGCTTTGGGGAGGCCACTTAATTTTTCTCCATCCTCTGTTTCTTGTGTAACACTTTCATTTTACCAATTTGTGTCTAGCATATTCAAATTGTAACTCTCCGGGGCAGGACCTGTTGCTATGTGAATCACATCTGCAACAGAGTTTGGTATCTTCAATGTACTGCATATTTTTCAAATTGGTCAAAAGACTTGATTTGCCCAGAAACTATTCTAGGATTTACATAGATGCTCTGGTTTAATTGGGACCTTTAGGTGCTACTGTACTACAAATAATAATAGATCTCATAGGTTGTTTAAAAAAACCCATCATTTTCTATGGAATTCAATAGAACTTTCCATAAGGTGAGAATGTGTTAATCAGCTGCATTTGTCCTATAGAGCTATCACCAAGGAGGTCCCTCATTCAACAAAACAAATTATGTTAAATTGTATGTGAAAAGATTATGAGTTTGTTCTACAAAAATTCAGTGTGAACTGTCGATATTACTTACCAAAAAGTATAGAGAAGTTTGCATAGCGTTCTAGAAAGAACATCCTGATGTAGATTGGAATTTAAGGTAAACAATTTGGATTTGAAACATCATGGATCTATCCCAAGAGAAAAGAAATTTAGAATAGATGCTGTTTTGGGGATCAGCATCCAAGGGGAATATGTCATCACCGGGATTAATGTAACCAAAGATGGAAAGATAAAATGCACAATTTCTCTTCTTTTGCATAAACAAGATCAAGCTCATCTTGTGCTCATGCACATACTCAGATAAAAGGAATTCTAAAGATTGTTCCAGGATAAACAAAGAAGACCTGAACATTCCAATGTATCATTTCTATTGCTACATGAATCTGATGGTGTTTTTCATGACTCAGATTCCTTGGCTAACAGACCGCCTGTCTGTAAGCCTATATGATTTTCTCTCTGAAGCCATATAGATTATAAAGTGAAAGTTCAGCCTTTGTTTCCATAGACTGCATTATTAACTAAGCTCCATTTAGAAGCTTTGTTTGTATGAAAATGTAATACTGAAGGTGAGCAGTTACATGATTTTTTTTTAAAGTTATTTCTTTACATGAAACTTTGGAAAGCCCATTGACTTTTCTGCTCATCAATCCAAATGCCTAATCCACATACAAGTACTGTGAATAAAGTACCGTACTTTATATTCATGTTGTGTGCATCCATATCCATTTATCATATTGCATGTGCATATACTTCCTTAGGAAATTTAGTTAAGGTTGCATGCCCAAATCAGTATATTTTACCTTTTAGGAATTTTATATTTAATATTAAACTACCGTACCTCTGCACCCACACCGATCTCAGTTTAAAATCTTCCCTTCTGATCACATAGAGTGTCAGATCTTCAACTAATGTAAATTAGTATAACTCAGCTGAATTCAACAATGACCCAAAATTGGCTCCTCAGCCTTCCATGAGCCAAAATCAATCACTTAGTTTCCAGTGCGTCAAAATAGCCTAGCAAATCTACTAATACTTACAAATACTTACATAGGGACAGTGGTGGTGCATGAAGGGGTGGAATCAGAATTCAGGGTTTCCTGGCTCCCGGCCTGGTCTCAGTCCACTAAACCAAGATGACAGATTTTAAATTTTACAAGTACATATTTTCTAGCAAAAGGGGCTTTTGTTTGGATTTCTTGCACATGTGTAAAATATGTCTAGCCTTTCCAAATTTCTTTAAAAATTGAGTTTTGGGGAGGGGTGGAGGGTATGGGAAAATGATGTAAAAAGTTGAAAAAATCATGCCCATCTGTTTTTGTGGCATAGCTGTACCACAGGACATATATTCTGGTAAGTTGCTTTGAAGGCTGGTGATGACATGTCCAAGATGAAAAGCTTCTCTGCATTAAGACCCTTTTAAGATACAAATGAATATTTTTGATGCATATTGAACTTGACAAATTAACTCCTGGATGAATTGTTTACAAAGGGAGTTGCTTAAGACTATTAAGATATACAGTGAAATGTTCAGTGCTATGTGTTAACATTACTCCAAAGTGTATTTAAAATTTAAAAAAGGTCTGGTTTAGCTTAAGTTTCTCTCTTTAATCATGCATACTCCCCCAGGCTGCCAAAAAAGCAGCCATCAGCATTGCGTACTGAAGGCAGCTTAGTGCTGTCAGCCATCTTATCTCCCCTGTTGCATGGACGATAGCTTTTATCTGTGAGTATAAACATTAAAATGGAACCATAATCCTACCTTAGTCCTATAGAAGATTTCCAGCTGCTTCTCAGATATGAAGAAACGCCTCCTGTTACAGAGAAGAATACACACACACACATTTTTGAGTGTAATAAGGCAGCTAAAGGCAATATAGTTTTGATGAACAGTATAAAAATATTTGGGGGGGGGGAAGAAATCCCCTCAAACCCTAAAAAATGTTGGAGCCAATGAGCTGAACCTGAGCATCAGCCTTATAGGGAGCCCTGACCTAACTTGTACCAGGTCATTTAAAATCTCTAAGAATACTAACTTGGCACTGTAGCATGATCCTCTTTAAGCCTTTTGTCTTCCTAATACACTTTTTTTATTAAAGTGCTTTTTATACAATGTACCTCAGAGCCTCAGTCTAAATAAGGAATGACAAAGAGAAGAATAGCAATGATAACAGTTATGAATTCTGAAAATAAATATAGTGTAAGTAGGCTTTAGCTTTGTTTCTGAAATAGGAGGAGTCAGAATTTCTAATCACTTTGGGCAGATAATTCCAGAATTTCTGCATAGAAACTGAAATCTTTTTTCTACCCAGTAGTTGGTTGAATACAAGGACATTTTCCTAAACATGCTTGACCTCAGCAGGATACCTCAAATGGGGGGAATATATAACATACCTAATAGATGTAGTCTGTCTTTATTCTCTAACCTGCTCTTTTTATTCAGAACCTGCATTATTTCTGTCTCTTCCTGCAGTCACATCACTGTAAGAGCCTTCTTGCTATAGCAACTGCCAAGTGGAACAACTTCCCTATATCTTTCTGCTGCAATGATTCTCCATCTACTTTCAAATCTCAGATGAAAGTTTACTTTCTTCCCCTTAAATTTCTCTCTTCCTCTTTCATATATATGAATGATATGGATTATATATGAAAGAGGAAGAGAGAAGTTTACATGTATAAATTAAAATCTATCTTTGCAACTGCAGATTATATTGTTTCTTCTGTGGGCCTGTGTGGGAGGGATAGAAGAGTGCTGCGTCTGTTTCACTGTTCGCCAGTTCATCAGAAGGGGGATTGGGCTGATAGGTAGGGAATGCTATGAGCATTAAGAAATGGCAGACAGGATATGATAGTATGTCTTTTGCTGTCTCCCCAGCCTCCACTGAAACCAGTGGAAAGACTCCCACTGACTTTGATGGCACTAGATCAAGCCCTAATATTAGGCTTAAATGATGCAAATATTTACATATGTGCTTAATTTTAAGTCAATGGGACCTATTCACATGCTTAAGATTAAGCACATGCATTAATGGTTATTTGATTGGGGCTTTGATGCTTCTGGAAGCGTGCATGTGTATGAGTGGGATTTTCAAACCCATGTAAGGGATTTAGACACTCAATTGTCAATGGAAATTAAATGCAACTGGTTATCCAAATACCCTAAGCAGATTTGGAAATCTCAGTCTACGTGTAGTGGGCACATTTTAAAAGTTCTTCCATTTTTAAAGAGTCTAGTAGTTCTAATGATATTCCCTCACTTAAGAATGAGGAAGTCTGCTGGAAACAATAGATCCTTAATTTTCACATTTTTAATGGTGTCATATGTATGTCTATTTGTATAATAGGTAGATTGTTCTAAAATATATAACATCTGCTAATTTAACAAAACAGGAACATTTTTTCCCTATTCTATGTAGCTGAAAAGTATACAAGCATGTATTATGCTTAATATGGTTTCTTTCCTTTATTTTCTTTTCACTTAATATCTTCCAAGAAGCTTTGATTGCAGCAGTTTTTAAGCTTCTGTATGAGCAGTTGACATTCTTACCATGGGATTTGATTCAGAAATATGCACTCAAATCAAAACAGTTCTCATCAAACCAGGACTGCTCGTGTCCTCCCTCACCAAAATCAATAGTTTATACCAACTCGATTAGATCAGGCTAGATATACAAACTGCTTCTGGCATCTTGATCGTTGTCAGCTGCATATAAGTAAACAAATTATGTCAAGAAAAAATACATTATACAACTGTTCATTTCCATTAGAATATAATCCTTTTGTGTAAAGAATATCACACTACTAAATTACACACACACACTCCAGGGCAGCCTCTGACATTTTTACTCACTGAATTCTACCACAGAGCTAATCCAGCTCTCATTAAAGCCCATGGTAAGATTCTGATTTACTTCAGTGGGCATTGAACCAGGTTCTTCACAAACAGTCCCACTGAGGACAATGGAACTCATGGAGTAATCAAGCCTATAACTTTTAATAATTATTCTAATAATATCTGAAGCAAAAATAATATGGTGCAAATTAAAAAGAGAAAGCTGCTATTTTTAATCAAACTCAGGGGTTTCTTTGTTAATTTTTGTCTTGTATGAAGATGATTAAAGTGGAACAAATCGTTAAAATAGTTTCCAACTTCCTAGTGCTACTGAATCAGGCAAAAGTCTTACACTGAAGAGATAATTGGCATATTTAGCTAATCTTTTATTAATGTAGCACAATTTAAAATACTTCTTGTCTTGGAAAAATCAGCATGAAAGTTTTCATGTCAATATGACACAACTCCCCTTTTAATAATTCTCTGCAGGATTCACTTTTTCATGACAAAATGAATTTTTTCACTTTTATATGTACTGTTTATCATAGAGATTTTATTCTGAGGAAAGTGGTTCCTTGATTTGAAAAAAAAAGCACTAAATCCTTGTATTACAGACTTCTATTATGGGAGCTGTACAAAACTTTTGGTGATACATTTGAACCTGAAAATGTGTACTTTATACAGTTTATATATAATGTGCTACTTTATAGCAAATCAAATTTCTTTTGAATCATGTGAAAACAATATATCCTAGATCAAGGAGGGCCAGCTGACTACCAAAGGACAGACTATCCCCCAAAGCTGCACACAAAGGGGTTAGTTCTGGTCCTAAATTCTCCAAGACTTAAATGTGCAGGAGTGAGCCCTCCTATTGTGTGGTTTAAATAAGCAGATCTCACCAGGTGTTAAAGTCTGTACTTGGACTAAAGTATAGCATGCCATGAATTAATAGAGAATTTTGTGCCCAGAGATTTATCTCTGGGCACAAAAACACCTAACCAAGGAGGAGCAACAAGGTCCTACTCACGCAACAAAGAGTAAGATTCTTCTCCCACACAGCTTCCTTGAGGAAAAGAAAGAGAGTGGGATGATGCCCATGTAATAACCTGGCATATCCATTGCAGTTCCTAACCAGGACTGGGGAAAAATCAAAGAGGAGACCATCCTCACATCTGTCTCAGGTTTTCCATTGAGCACAGTGAATTCTGGGACAGGGTTTGGGCCGGTTAGTTAGTGCTGCATGTATACTCATGCAGTGCAGATATGATCAATAATAATGCTATTACTATACCTCACCAGTGATTTCAGCACTTTAAATTATGAAACACACCTTACTCAGGGACACAACTCCCTCAGCCATGCTGTACCCAGAAAGGATGGAACTCTGCAAGCAGGAGACTGGAAACTGGCTCTAGTATGTGCAGTGGTACAGTAGGATATCACTGACCTAGATACTTTTACTTGAAACAAAACTTAGTTATTTTCTCATTGAATAAAACTAAACATTACAGGGCAAAATTCTTCTCATCTGAGAATCTGCACTCATAAGTAGAATTGAGTGAATAATTAAAAAAGAATAATGTGTAAACTGAGTTTATATGCCCATGGAATACCCATTACGAGTTTGTAGTTTCAGTTGTTTAATTATCTAACAAAAAGTTGTGGTGACTTGCCTATGGACAGACAGAAGGTCAGTGGCTAATGCAGGGACAGAACTCAAGCCCCTCCTCTGGCAGTCCACTGCCTTATCCTCCAGACCACACTGTCAATGAAAATTAAGGTGTGATGAGGGGCTTCCAGAGCCAGATCCACCCACCATTACGTGTGTGTGTGTGTGTGTGTGTGTGTGTGTGTGTGTGTGTGTGTGTGTGTGTGTGTATGGGTCCGTGTCTAATGGTCATTTGTTCTATTTGTCTGCTATTTGACTTGTTCTACTTATTGATAAGTATTTTCCTAATCATTGACAATGACCGGGGTGAAATCTTGGCCTCATTGAAGTCAATGGCAAAGCTCCCATTGACTTCACTGGGGCCAAGATTTCATTTCCAGTTCAGTACAAGGTATTATGGGAAACATAATTTTACATACTTCAGAATGTAAACAGATTATAGAATGACATAAACAGTACTAACATTACAAAATGTGGGGGGAGGGATAGCTCAGTGGTTTGAACATTGGCCTGCTAAACCCAGGGTTGTGAGTTCAATCCTTGAGGGGGCCACTTGGGGATCTGGGGCAAAATCAGTACTTGGTCCTGCTAGTGAAGGCAGGGGGCTGGACTCAATGACCTTTCAAGGTCCCTTCCAGTTCTAGGAGATGGGATATCTCCATTAATTTAATTTAATTTAAAAAAAAAAACTCATACAATTCAACTTGAGGGGAAGTGTGGGAAATTACCCTTCCCCTAATTGAACACTGAGTTTGTATATTTACTCTTTTGTCTATTTCGATGCATTTGGAATTAAATTCAAGCATTTCAATGTTTTGGCTTTAAAATCCCTATTCCACAAGGCACCTGCAACATGGGGAAAATACACTAGTAAAGCCACAGGTTCTTAACTGGAAAGCAAGAGGTAAATTTCTCAAGTCCCCAGGAAACAAAGTAGTTAAAAGCCTTCCTTATACAGTGAAATCCTGATGGGATTTTCTCTAGAGAACATGAGAGATGCATAATCCATAAGAAACAATATGGCTGCCCATTATCTGCCTTGTAATGTCAATAAACACAATTTAAACACAATCCTTGCCAGGATTAAATTATTTAAACTCTTTCTTGCTGAATCTCCCACTCAATTACATTCTATAAAAATGACTGTGGCCATGTGTTTCTATAAGTAAAAAAAAACAAAAACAAAAAACCCAGAACATTATGAAAGGTATCTGTTCTCCATCTACGAAGGGCAAGTTTCTGATCTCAGTTCCATTGGTATAAAGCTGGATATCCATGGAGTTACTCCAAATCCACACCAGTAGAACTGAGATCAGAATCTGGACCATGGTGTTTACAGAGTTAGAAACTGGTAATCTATGGGGCATATGTTCCCTTCTGCTGAGCACGGTAGAATGGAGCAAAGGAATTGAAACCCCACAGAAAAGGTTAGAGCAGATGAATGGAAGCTATGGAATGTCTTTCTCTCTCCCACACCCCACCATGTAGTTGCCTGAAACTTTTTTATGGCACCCATGTGACCAGAACGCTACCAGGAAGAGGACGAAGGATTGGTTAGCTGGGTGGGAAAGAGCTGCTCTGTGCAGCACATTCATTTTTCAGGGTGGCTTAATTAATGAGGCAGTGTGCAGCATAAATCCCCTTTTCTCCAGTTTTTACACCCTGTGGAGGGGATATATGGGGGGGGGGAAAGCCAGGCCCCGGACCCCCTTCCGGACCACCAGGCCCCGGTAAGGCGACAAGGGGGGGGGGGGAAGCTGGTGTGGGGAGGCAAGAGGGAGACGCCAAGGATAAACTGGTATGATCCTACTGACAGTGCTGGGGGACAATGCATATGTGGTGAAATCTTCAGGAAAGAACTTTGGCTAGAACTGCCCTAGAGTTATAGATTCTCAAAGCCCTGGGCCCTGAGTCCTGGGGCAATCCAACTGTCTGTCCTGGAATTGTGGATGCTGGTGCCCTTCAGTCCCCAGCCCTACAGTAGCCCGCCTGGATGGCTGTCACAGAGCCTTCACCTCTGGAAGCCCATGCTTTTGAGGAGCCAGGCAGGCAAGCTGGCAAGAAACCAGGCAGATTTCTGACAAAACCCTGCCTGGTTTCCAGAAAAAACTTTACTGAAATGGAATTATCTCCATGCAATGTTTCGATTTTGATGAATCTGTACATTCTGAAAACTGTTTTGTCAGAACTTTTCTGACTAACTACTAGAAACCTAACTTGCTTAGCTTGTAGTCTGCATAGACCCTTATAATTTCCCCCACAGCTGAAATTACAGTTTTACAGGGTTATGATGCACATGATAAAGGAGCACAGAAGAATGCTGTTTTGACTACATTTACAATCCTATGCAATATTTTGAACAACGGAACGCCCAGATACTTCAAATCTCTCATGTCTAGACTGGCAAATTTAAAATCTCATCCGAACTCATTCCAGATTTGTTGCAGATATTTATGGCCAAGAAAAAATTAAAAGGAGCACTCTCATTATCAGCAGGGATACAACAATATTGTTGCCAGGACTTCACTACTTTTAAGGAAGTTTACATGACTCCGCTCATAATGAACAGGGCTGCCAAGAGCGGGTTCAGGCCCCGGTGAAAAATTTTTTTTGGGCCCCCCAGCAAGGGCGGACTGGCTAAACAGGGCCGACGAGGGGGGCGGGGAGGAAGCTGGGAAAGCCAGGCCTTGGGTCCCCTTCTGGACTGCTGGACCCCAGTAAGGCGACGAGTGTGCGGGGTAAGCCGGGGAAGCCGGGCCCCAGACCCCCTTCCGGACCGCCGGGCCCCAGTAATTTGTACTGGCTTCCCCCCCGCTCTTGTCAGCCCTGATAATGAAAGCATTATTTCGAATCCTCTGTTCAGGGAGAAATGATAAGTGTGCAGTGTGGATTTCACAATTCTTTTGAAGTTCTGCTATGCAGAATTTGTCAAACACCATAAGTCCCATACAATCTTTAATAAACCAGAATGACTTCCTCTTTCTTAAAAATGGGTCCTCCAGCAGCACAGTGCCTACTAACACCATACTGGGACACTGTTTGAGTGCCTGGTTTCAGAGTGGTAGCTGTGTTAGTCCGTATCAGCAAAAACAACGAGGAGTCCTTGTGGCACCTTAGAGACTAACAAATTTATTTGGGCATAAGCTTTCATGGGCTAAAACCCACTTCATCAGTTGCATTAAGTGAAAAATACAGTAAGCAGTATAAATATTACAGCACATGAAAAGATGGGAGTTGCCTTACCAAGTGGGGGGGTGGGGGGGAGTCAGTGCTAACAAGGCCAATTCAATTAAGGTGGAAGTGGCCTATTATGAACAGTTGACAAGAAGGGGTGAATATCAAGAGAGGGAAAAGTACTTTTGTAGTGCTAACGAGGCCAATGCACTCAAGGTGGACGTCACCCATTTGTAACAGTCAACAAGAAGGTGTGAGCATCAGCAGAGGGAAAGTTACTTTTTGTACTGAACCATCCACTCCCAGTCTTTTTCCAGGCCTAATTTCATGTGTCCAGTTTGCAAATAATTCCAGTTCTGCAGTCTGTTTCTGAAGTTTTTTGTTGAAGAATTGCCACTTTTAAGTCTGTTATTGAGGGTCCAGGGAGACTGAAGTGCTTTCCTACTGGTTTTTGAATGTTACAATTCTTGATGTCGGATTTGTGTTCATTTATTATTTTGTGTAGAGACTTTTGTATAGAGACTTCAAAGAGCTCCCATTCGAGCACCAATGTGACCTGTAATAAAAATCTACAAGTACATACCCACAAGGAGATGATATCTGATACTAGAAGGCTCTCTAATTTAGCAGACATATTTTACAGGGTCCAATGACTGGAAGTTAAAGTTAGAAATATTTAAACAACCTTTTAACAATGAGGGTATGCAACCACAGGGACTGCTTAGTATGGCATATGGTAAATTCTTCATCACTTGGAGTTCTTAAATCAAGACTGGATGTCTATTTAGTAGATATCCTCTAGTTCAACAAGATATTGGTCTTCGTGCAGGAAGTACTAGGTGAAATTCTCTGGGCTGCATCATGATCAGACTAGATCACAATATTGCTCCTTTTTGCCTGTTCAACCATGAGACTATGTGCTTTGGATCTGAACCACAGAAATATTTCTTGCTTATGTTTAAAAAAGGTCTGTGCTTAATTTAAGAGACTTGTCACACCAGAATACAGTGTATCAAAACTCATATGTGGGATGCCTATAATACTAGCCGTTGGATCCTTTGTGAGAAAATTACCTTTTACACAACTGGCTGCACATACATTGCATAAATTGCCAGGTTTTACAAAACCTTTTCTACTTGTTCTTACTCTGATGCAGGCTGCTGCGTTAACATAATGTACTGTACTGTTGTGTCTGCAGCGCATTGCATGTAAGTGTATCTTTGATCAGATTTGGGCTTTTATGCTTTTATATTTTTCAAGTAAAGTGCCTGAATTTGTACTTGCATATTTTATTAGATTTTTTTTAATCGTGCTTGCAAGCTGCTAGCAACAGACTGTATATAGTGTATTTGATTACATGGTTAGACAAAACAGTTTAGTACAACACCGTTTAATCAGAATTACTCAAAAATCCTCAATTTAGCCTTGATCTTGTAATATTTTTTGTGTCCTGAATGTACAACTTGCCCATTTCAAGAAGGCATTATGTAGCCGTAGAGTATGTGGAAACAAACCTTTTATTTCCCCCCTCTTTACTCATATGTAGAGTAAATAGATTGGAATTACAAAATCAGCTATGTATGCATGTTCTCTGTGGGAGTATTGGACAGATTAAGAAATTCTTCTCTTTTATAGATTTCTTATTGGGTAGATTAAGAAAGCTAGCAATTCCCAATGTGAGGTTAGAGACTCAAAACTGGTGGTTAGGAAAGGAATCAAATCACTTAAACTAAGGAGGCCTCAGGGGGGAGATGGGGGCAAGGGATTATTGCTGGGTAAGTAACAGATCTTTTGGGTAAAAAAAATCATTTTGGGTTGAACCAAATGAGAAAATCCCACCAAAAAAAAAACAAAAATCAGCAAAGTGAAAACATCCTCTAGAAGTTGACCTATTTTTGTTGGTTTGTTTGTTTTCAGGCATTTTAAAAAGGTTAGTTTCACACAATGGCCAGAGAAGGTGGTGCCTGTCTTATAATTTTTAGCCAGTGGTTAGGGCACTCACCTGAGAAGTACGACATCCAAGTTCAAGTCCCTGCTCCAATTTGTATTTAACTGGAACAGGTTCACCAAGAGAGAAACCTGCCCCTGAATACCCCATAGCCCAGTGGTTAGGGCATGCTCCTGCAAGCTGGGAGAGCAAATCCTGTCTCCTCATCTAATTGGGTGGGAGGAATTAAAACCAGGTGTCTCCCTTTTGGGTGAGTGCACTAACCATTAGTCCAAAAGTTATAAGTGAGCACTAACACATTTTACTCCTTCCCCACCTTTTTGTGAATAAAGCTCTGTGACAGAGTGTTGAGAGATGGCACTTCAGCCAGCTCTGGTTACTGTTAGCACCTATGAGTTTAGGTCTAATTGGTCAGGGTACCTTATCGGTGTCTGATTACTGGCCCAGACTGTGGTTAGGAAATGAATGATCTAATTAGTCCATTAACTCTTTCATGGTCACTTTTGAAGGAGTAGCAATGGGTGCAGGTTGAGACAAGGAAACTTAGGTCCTACAGCACCCTGTTTAACTGGGGAAGGTTAGGTGGCCTAGATGGCTCTAAGTGACAAGCAAGTATAAGACTATGATGTGGTTAAGGCAGTCATGCTGGAGGCAGTCGGCCTGTCCTTGGAAAAATGCTGCCAGAAATTTAGAGTGGCAAGAAGGACTGGGGGAGTACAGCCCGTGAGTTTGCATAGAAATTAACAGATTGGGCCACTCATTGGTTAAATCCAAATACCCAAACTCTGGGGGAGATTATGGACTCTGATTCTGGAACAATTTCTTCAGTGTCTCCCTGACAATATCCAAGTATAGATTAGGTGGCATCAGCCAATTAATCTGGAAACCACAGTTAAACCTACCAAGGAAAATGTAGAGACAGACATTCCCCAGGGTGAGTCAGTTTAAGAGACTAGATCTGGGGAGAAGGACTGGAGAACCTACAGCTGTAGTTGAAAAGAAAAGGGCATCAACAAGAAGAGTGAGGAGCCCTGAGAAACTCAGGTAGGGGCTCTAGCCATAGTGTGTTTTCAGTGTGGATGTGAAGGACATATAAAAAGAGACTTTCCATTCATGGACTGTGGTTTTGCACAGTTTTGTGGTTGGGCTGACACCCCCAGGCATGGAAGAAAAAAGAAGTAATGAGAGAGAGGAGGCACCAAAAGAGTAGTGGATACAGGTTCAGCCTGCTCATTAATCAGGCAAGATCTAGCGATGCCTCACCTGATACTTTCCAGAGCAAGGGTCAAAATTGAATGTGTATATGGGGACACATTCTGCTCTATGGCAGTGGTGCCCCTGAGAGTCAAGAGCAAGTTTAGGTGGAAATGTTTAGGATCAGTGGATGGATTACCACACCCACTTGTACTCGACACAGATTGGGAGCCCTTCCCATTACAGAAGCAAAAGACTAAACGCTACCCCAAGTGGGTGGAAATAAAATCCATGGGGCAAGATAAGAAGGAAACAAACAGAGGAATTGGAGAAATCTAGACATGAAATTTCAGGTCATAGAGAGGGATGACAGAGCAGTCCTGCAAGGTACTGAGTGGAAGAAGGAAGAAAACAAACATACAGAATCAACGGGTTGAAGTAACACAAGCTTGTCCATGGAGGTTGAACCATAAGTTGAGCCCCTAGAATTAGTTAAGGTAGGCCTCTAGAATGTCAATAGGAGGCATTCCTGGGATACTTTGGAGGACTGGGCAAAACAGAGACCTAGGGCAAGAGCAAACCATGACACCAAACAAAGAAGGTAAAAGCAGGGAGAATAACTCAATAGGCTGCCCTTGGTGTGAGGACCTGTGGGAGGAGACAGAACTATGAGGGTGACCTCCACCCACAAAATGTGTGTGTGTGTGTCTTTTGCTGGTGGAGAATGGACGGATCCTATAGGAGGATGCAAGATGACTACCCTGAGGGTGAGGAGAGGCAATGCTCTAATAAAACCTTCAGTAATGGAGGGAAAGTAAGGGGGAAGAAACTCCCTTGCGTTAGAAAGGTGGGGAGGTATGTAATAGAGAGCCAAGCGATGGAGCTTGAGCCAGCACTCTGGTCACTATTAGTACCAATTAGGTTCCCCTGGAAAAAGTCTTATTGGTCAGATGTGTGCCTGATTTTTAGACCAGACTGGGTTTAGGAAATTAAAGGGTCAATTAGCCCATTAATAGGCAAGTAGTTTAAAAAAGTACACAGGAGAAGGAAGGGAAGAGAGAGATCAGCAGGGCCAGGGTAAAGGAAGATTGCTGTATGGAGAACGCTCTTCCCTTGATTCTCTCTGGCAAAAGGGGGTGATGGTCGTATGACACTGTAAATAGCATTGCTGCATGCAACTGTAAGAGGATGATTGTTGATATAACACAAAGTACAAAATGGTTGTTACAAATCAGAGGTGTCAGAGCTATATATATATAAAATTTCTGGCTGAAAATATTTGGCCAATTTATGTCAAATCCATGAATAGCTTCAGGTCCATGAAAACTGCATTTTTATCAAATAAACTATTTATCCAAAAACATTGCCCAGCTCTAGAAAGGATAACGGTCCTGCAATATACGACTTCAAGTTTCATGGTAATATCATGTAGGGTCTAATAAATTTCTAAGCCATTTTCCCTTTCATAGTAACCATTTTGCATTGTAGCTTAAAGAAGTATCCAAAACATCTCTGCAGGTTATCTGACCCTCTTTAGTTGGGAGTCTTGGTTGTACTTTTTTTTTTTTTAAATAGGCTTTTTTAATGTGGTTTTCAGTTCAGTATTTCTTGCTTTAGGCTCCTGGAGTGCTATTTTAATATTTCTGCTCTTGGTCTTGAACAAAAAAAAGAAGAGATTAAATAAAGAAGAAAATGGTCTGAACCACTAAATGTTATGGTCACTTTGAAGTTTCAGCAAAATGTGAACACTTCAGTATTTGTTCAGCTCCTTGTATAAATAATTGAACTAGTGCCTTGCCCACTTGAAATAAAAGGGCCAGATCCCTGGACTCTGTTCTAGCTAGGGTGACCAGATGTCCTGATTTTATAGGGACAGTCCCAATTTTTGGGTCTCTCTCTTATATAAGCTCCTATTACTCCCTGGCCCCTGTACCGATTTTTCACATTTGCTGTCTGGTCACCCTAGTTCCAGCTGCCTTGCGATCCTCAGGAAGCACAAAACACTGAATAGGTGCCATAAAAGGGGCAGCCAATGTTTCTCTGACATAAGGAATTCCTTGGGTGGTGTAAACGCAGGATAGAGACCCTGATACCATCCATTCCACCCAGATGGGAGAGCACAATGAGGCATGGAAAGACAGCAGCCCGGAGTGCACAGCACTCTGGCTTATCCTCGGCCTGTGAAACAGTCCCTGTGTGGCCATTCCAGGAGATACAACTTAGAGCAGCTTTCAGGGAGCGCTCAGTTAGGTCAGAGGCCATATCAGTCCTTGGCATCCCCAGGATGAGGGGAGTTGAAAGGTGGCTTAGAGACACATTCTCCCCACTTCTCAACATAGGAGAAGATTCTGCCCCAAATCTTGACACTAATGGAAAATGCATTGATTTTTTTAACCCAGTATATATTGCACAATCTAAGAATGTAAAATTGGAAAGCAGCACAGGATAACTTGCAATAATGTTCCTAAACTCCAGGAAATTGAGTTCTCACAGGGAATGTGTCTTACTGTTTTTAAGATAGGAATTAAACAGAACAGTAGATTTTCTATAAGTGTTAATGGCCTTTTCAGCCACCCTCTAGCCTAGTGCTATAAATAGGGACTAAAGTGAGAAGCTGCTGCCGGTCTCTCTGAATATCTTCATGTACTGACATGGCCCATTTAAAACTCTACCATCTCAGTGGCAGCCAGCACTGGCTAGCTTGCCTTAAATTTTGAGTTCTTTGGGCCTGTTCCAAAGCCCATAGGGAGGAAGTGGAAAAACACCCACTGACTTCACTGGGTTACAGTTCAATCCCTTAATACAGCACAGTGCTAGGCATTTCAAATGCCTTCCTCTTAAAAATGCTACTTATTTTTCTATTCTGAAACAGACGTGTCAGATTTGTCCAGTTATGCTTCTTAAACCCCTAAAGTTTTTAAACCATACGAGAAAAAGTACTCCATTCTCTGTCTTGTAATTTCTTAGTGCCCTGTGTTCAATTTAAGAAACAGCCCCATACTACATCACCACCACTGAACAGGGCTAAGAGAAACATGTAAGAACAGTCACTCAGCTGATGTAAATCACTAAAGCTCCATTGAAGCCAATGAAACCGTGCCAATTTACAGCAGCTGATGGTCCAGGGTGAAATCTTGGCTTCATTGCTGCCCATTGAAGCTTTGTTATTGATTTCAGTGGGGCCAGGATTTCACTCCTACCTCATCATATCTCCTCCGATTGGTCTCACAGGCCTTTGGGTAGATTCGGTATTTTGTCCTTCTTTAGAAGAGCTGGGTTTTATTTATTTATTTTTAATAACCGAGAAAATGTAATTAGCAGCTTTAGCATATAATTTTGGAGAGCTCCGACATGCAGTTAGACGTGCCAGTCTGTCTTTGGGCTTTTAACATTCTTTTTGACTCTATACACAACACCTTGCCTAAGTGTACAGTCACCATCCAGGCAGCCCACGTGCTACCCACCACTTCCCAGAATGGCCTGCTGTATCACATTTGTGAAGTTCATGAAGTTCCAGCTGCATAGTGTCTTTCATCTATTTTAGCAACATATTCGCTCTTTGATACATTATTGGAGCACTTTCAGTTGATGATATTAAGCCATTTCCTCAGGCACAGGATGCCTTTTTCCAAACTTCTCCCTTTGAGATCTGGGTAGCTCTTTTGGGTGTAATTCACCTCCATCTTCATTGCAGTTTTACTGGAAGCAGCTGTTACCTCTTCTTTAATAGTCTGCAGGTCGTCAGGTAGCCTGAGGAAGTCACCATCTGACATCCGTGCTCGATTCTAAATATACACCTGCACATCATGTTTTCTTGGGGCAAGATAGAGCAGTGGGACTCTCACTTCCTTTGGCACAGCTGCACTTTCATCTCTTGCCTGGGAAACTTTATTTAATCCCCACAGTTTCATTTCATAGTTTAACTATTCTGCCCAAAATTAATTTTTATGGATATCTGTAAAAGTGCTCCAACCCATTCGTCTATGTCTTTCTAGAGATAAATATCCAAAACTCAAATCTCTGTTACCCCTTATGTTTCATTCCTATTTAACGGAAGAAATTCAGACTCGCTTTGGTTAAGAGAACAGGAAGTAATACAAGTATGATTCATGAGTCTCAACTTAAAGAAGTGTGACATTATTAGGGACAGGCTCAGAAAGAATAGATGTAAAACGGTATCATCAGTCAGAGACTGGCACATGGGCAGTCATGCCTAATGGTTTGAGCCGAAGACAGTAGCCAGGAATTGGAGCCAAGGGTCAGAGCACGAGTCAGAGGACAGATGCCATGGCCAAGGGTCAGAGCTGGGTTACCTGCAGCAAGGCAAGACAGGAACAGGCCTGGGTCCAAGGCAGAAGAAAGGCCGGAGCAGGACTGGAACAAGGTGAGAACATGGTTGGGAACAAGAAGGCACCGGAACTATGGCAGCCATGGGTAAATGTTTGAGACGGCACCAAGCTGCTGGGCTTAAGAGGGGTCTGCTGACTATTACCTATTACCTATTACCAGCCAGCGGCACTTATTAGATTGCGTGGAGACTGGATCTGCTTCAGGTCCCGATTCCTGATAACATCCTACTATTATTCTGTGTTCTGCAAGATTAGGCTTGATAGTGGACATAACAGTGAAGACATTAGTACAATGCAATCAAAAAAGCAAAGAGAATTATATATTGTAGTTGGGGACCCCTGAACACAAGAAGTGTAATTATCTATAAGAAACTTGCTAAGCCATTTTTAGGCTATTGTATGCTATCCCTGATTGAGTGCAACAGAAATGATACAGATGTAATGGAAATTAGAACAAGAATGAAGGCTACAGAAATGTCTGATGTAGAAAGGGTAAGAATCTAGAGTGACCAGAGTATCTAATGGAGTAAAGGCAATTTGGAAGGGGTGTGATTCAATTTTCACAATGCTAAATGAGAACTTCTGGGATAATGTATAATAAGACCCATGACTCAGTACAATAAAGTAGTCTAGAATAGGGAAAATAATAATTTGTCGAACATCTTACTTGAAAACAGTAGCAGTGCCCAAAAATTACCACCAGTCCACTCTATACTGGACAACGTGAAATATGCTTAGTGGTCTCGATTGGGAAAATGTTCACAAATGGGAAAAGCAAACCACATCACCACAACAGACAATGATACTTGTGAAGCTACTGGTATTGGCCATTTTCAAAGAAGTCCCATCTTGCTCTCTCTATTTGTGCATGAAACATGTGCACTGAATATTGGGACCCTGTACATCATATATGCAAAAATGATAGAAATTGCATGTGCGAATTATTTGTAGATCCTATCATTTGTGTTAAAGCTGGGTGAAAACAGCAAAAAAGAGTAACTGAACATTCACTCAAATAAAAGTATAAATCACTTTTACCCCTTTTAGTGTCAAATTAGTGTTCAGCAACTATCTAGAAATCTTGTTGACATCCCTTCTCCTGTTTATCAAAGATGCAGTCAGTGAACAGAAGCAAAACCATATGGCTTAGATGACAAATTACATACCACAAAAATAGTAGCCAAAGATACAGGCTAAACATTTATGAACAACGTGCAAAATCTAAACTAAACTGTAACATGACTTAGGCCCTGATCCATGCATTTCTTTACTCACTTGAGCAGGCCCAGATATTTGCATAATATTGCTGGCATCAGAGCTCTGCAGAGATACCAAAGAGCATAGGTTTATTTCTGTGTGCAATGAATCCCGTTGTGCAGGATGTTCATTTTTAAAAGCCTAGTTAAGATCAGCTCTGATTTCTGCAATCCTGAAGGCACAAAGCAGGCATTACCATCCTTTTGAAGGTTGATCAAGAGCATATCATACAATACCACAAAATGCTTCAAATGGGACACACAACACACATTTCCCAGAGTATATTTAAAATATTCAGAAACAAAAGCAATAGTCAATATTAATATTCAACCTAATTTATAAATTGAGGAGGCACAAAATGTCACTACCCCATCTTCTACTGAAGCATAATTCTTTTAAGAAATTTCTATTACAGCAATCAAAACAACACATACAAGACTTCAAAGATGACTGACCACAGTCTTTTGCCCATTTCATAACCAGTGTAAAAACATTGGTTTTCTGTTTAGTCTGAAGGAACATGTTCTAATGATCTGAAAGACAGAGCAGTGACTAAATAATCAATTTATTCCCTTTTTAATTTATAGAGAGGATGTATCTATTTGCAGGATTGTCTTGTGTTCACTGTTCATAACTGTAGTATCTGAGTGCACCACAGGTTTATTAACAGGTTTATCCTCACAACAGCCCTATAACATAGGGAGAGTAACACTTCCCTATATTACAGCTGGGATGCTGAGGTAATGGAGAGGTTAAGAGTATTTCTACGCTGCAATTAAAAATGCATAGCTGGCCCATGCCCTCTTACTCTGGCTCATGGGACTCATGCTAAGGGGCTGTCTAATTGCAGTGTAGACATTCAGGTTCAGGCTGGAGCCTGGGCTTTTGGACCCTAAGAGGTGGGAGGGTCCCACAGCTTCAGCTGCAGCCCAAGTCCGAACATCTCCCCTGCAATGAGACAGCCCCTTAGCCCGAACCCCATGAGCGAGAGTCAGCTGACATGGGCCAGCTATGGGTTTTTAATTGCAGTGTAGACATAGCCTCCGTGACTTCCCCTGTGTTCATATAAGCAAAGGCTGGCAAGGCCTGTAGGCTTGAAGAACAGGATGCCCAGGGGAGGTCTGAATATGCCTTCTGCCAGATCAGGCTGTTTCTTGACCATAGCGGGTACTGTTGTACAATATCTCAGCACAGCAAGGAGGGGAGAGGGTGGTCAGCAATGCAGACCCAGTGACAGCAGCACTGCCAGGTGCTCTGCAAGAAGGGACAAGTGCCCAAGCTATGCCCCATGGCAGGAACCCAGGACCCTAGATTGAAGGGATGCACAAAGTACTGTGCCACAAGCAGTCACCTGCACTGCTGGTGTGTAAAATTAGTCTTAACCACCTCTGCCCATCCTGCTGTGCCATGGCACTGAATCCCATTCACTATGGTGTGCTAAAATAGTCATGTAAGACAGACCAACAAAGAAAAATACAGCAGATAATAGCTGATCAACAGCTTTATGAAAGATCAAGATGTCATTCTGCGTACTGCCCCAGCGATGGAGTCCTGCTTCGAGATCAAGATACTCCCATGCTTTGCTTATCTTTAGGTTGGCAGCACTCCGTTTTTCATGCCTGAATATATTCCATAAAAGATGATTTTTTTTAAACAATGGCTGGTTCTCTAGAAATTAATGTCATCTTCAAAAGACAGGCTAGATACTTCATCGAATCCCAATACCCCTGAACAAAAAGCAGTCTTCTTCCAGTTATTATTATTTGTAGACACATAAGACAAATCAGGCGTAATGTATCCCACCAAGAGGTACAAGCCACAAAAAAGTTAAGTGAAATTGTGAAGCAATATGTAGACTTATAGCATGCCATGAAATGAGCCAAAATATTTGTAAAAACCCTACTACTTTTTTGGGGGGGAGAGGAAGAGGGGGAGAATTGGGGGCCTAGGAGAGGACAAATTCCTCCAATGAACTAGATGATAATAATTATAATTATTTGTAGTACTTCAGGTCCTAGAAATCCCAGTTAAGGAGCAAAGTCCCATTACACTAGGTAGGCTAAGTTTTCAAGAGTGATAGTTGATTCTTGGTCTCTAAGCCTGACACCTTATAGACACCATTACGGATAACTAGGAACATCTAACCTTTAAAAATCAGGCCCTTCTAATATGTCTCAGGTTGGGCACCCATAACAGAAGGCACCCACAATCACTAGTCACTTTTTAAAATTTAGGCCAAAGCAAAAAACAGAGCTTGTCACAAAGTGCTTACAGTCTTGGTATTGACTATCATGGGGCACAGATCCAGAGTTAGATCTCAGTTTGAATTTTCCCAAAATGCCAAAAGTGAGGTGGCTTTATACTCATGATTCTAATTTCGATTAATTCTAGGGATACACCAGATAAGCTAAGACCCAGATTCAGATCTGAACTGGATTTTTTCCAAATTTCAGTGTGACTTTCCATTTTGGGCCCAACTCTAGCCGATCCAGATGTTCACAAACTGGTATAATTAAATCCAGCATTTGTTGTCAATGATATTGGTTTTAATAATCTACTTTATTTTAAAGACCACCAGCAATATATTCACATACTTTTATCTCTCTTCATATCTCTCTAAGGTTTTCAGTTGATTCGCTCTTCCATATGTCATATGTGGCTGTTCTATTTATTGTATTTTCCCTCCCCCCAAAATACATCATTTAAAACCTCTTATGACAAAGCATGTGATTTACAAGGCAATCTCAGAGAGCAGCAAATGCTGTCATGTGATCAGTGTTGTCTCGTGAAGCCCAGAGTTCTTCTCTAGGGAAAGATTGTTACACTCTTACAAAAGAGATACAATGGGAGCACAAGAAGAGAAAGCCAGCTATGCAGCATGATCCTCTATGTAGCTGCCACCAGCCTTTCTGCAAAATCTTTGTGCTCAGATAGACATCACTCACTGCAACATATTGCCCATATATGCAACCTCACAAAGCTACAGCATTTACTTAGTCCTGTGTGGAAAAGCATTATCATGCCCTCCATATTTTGAGATCACCATCAGGGAGGGGTGGTGGAAGCTGAGGATATGAAGGCTTTTGTTGGGGGCATGGATGGGTATCTGAGAACAGCAGAATGTGAGAGAGGTTTGGTCAGATTTTGAGTCAGGGATTCCCAGGGATTCCTGACCTAAAATGATAATCTGGACTACTCCCTTGGCCTTTATAGCAGACCATTTGGCTCAACAGACAAAGGTCAAAACTCCACTGAAAACACAGCTTTCTAAATTCCTGGTCAGATTTTGGGCAAGTGTTCTCCTTTCATGCCTTTTTATTCAGGAAGGAAATGCAGGGCCACTTAGGAAAACCAATTTCTCTTATTCATACAGTAAATTCTGAATAACACCAGAATACAAAAGATCATGAACTTATGCCTCATAGTAGCTCCTCAGTATTGATACCTGACTCATATGTTGTTGAACTTTTTTTTTTTTTTTTTTGATGAAACAGTTTTCTTTTGGAATAGACTGTTTTGTCAAAATCAAAATGGTTTGAAGGAACATGTCAATTTTGATGAAATTTTCTATGCAAAAAATTTGAAATCATTCTTATCAAAATAGATTATTTCATTTTGACATTTTAGTTTTGGTTTTGGCTTCATTTTAATATCTTTAAAACACAATTTTAATATTTGCTTTATACGTAAATATAATATTTAATGTTTTATATTGTAATGATGAAACATTTTGATAATATAGTTTTGATGTTTCTGAAATTGAAATATTTGGGAATTTCCTTTTCATGGTAAATTTCAAAATGTTGACTCTTCATCCTGAGTCAGGACAAAAGGAACTTTTGAAATATTGGAATTTTCCCCAGGACAGAGACTCCATTTTCTGATCATATTGAATGCTGAGCACTTGCAGCTGTCATTAACATCAATAGTTTTGGCTCTCAGCATTTCTGCAAATCAGGCTCCTAAACAGAAATTAATTTAGGTGCCTAAATGTGTATTTGGGAGCCCAATTATAGGCACCCAATTTTGAAAATATTGGTCTTAATCTAATGTGACGGTGCAGGGAGGGAGAAAGAGATGAGGTAGGAGGAGTGTAATGGAAAGGAATGTAGAAAAAAAATCAAATACACATTAAAGAAGCATGAATGTTTTCAGTTCTGTAGATAAAACATTCCAATCATCAGGATACAAATATGCAAAGCTGTATAACTTAATTTTACATTGGGGACCACAGAGTATTTTCAGAAGATTTACATTTCTAAACAGGGGAGACATTTTTAGAAAATGTCATCTCTAATCTATAATGATACCATTTATGAGTACTTAAAACCCCACAATGAAATATATTCAGTGATACCTACTACAACCTAATGATTCAAGACGCTGCATAGGCAAATGGATGATGTGTCTATTTACTACATCCTAGGGATAGAATGTAATATTTGTACCTCTCTAACTGAACACAACAATGGCAAATAATTTCCACGTGATGAATGCAAAAAAGGTGCCAAAAAGAGGGAGACAAATTTGCTGTATTCAGTTCCACACAGACGGAGAGGTTTAATCCCACTGACTTTCTTATTTTTAGAGGAGATACAAAATGATAAATTCAAAGAAAACCTCTTAACATGGGTATTACCAAATGATTAAACTTTTTTCTTGGGAGATTATCACTTATTTATAGAGAGCCACACCATGTAAAATGTCCAGGAGGAATTAATATTAATCATTTGTTTTAAAAGTTTTTGGGGTATAAAATTATACTGTTCCAACCACCTATTCTCCCTCACCCACCATTTCCATCTTTTACTCACTGTTTCATACAGTGGCCATTTTGTGACTTATTGAATTGAATTCCAATAGAATAGAATAGAATAGAATAGAATAGAAAAAGGGGAAAGAAATAATGGCATAAGGTATAAACTATCTTTTCTTTTTGCTGGACCCCATTTATCTTCTTCATTTTCTTGATTACCTGTTCCTCCCTTGGGATTTCCTCTCAAAATCTACTTCCCTCTGTCCCCTCCTTTCACCAGCTCTAGAGTGGGGATCCAGTCACTGATCTACATAAGGTTCACAATCCTGATCAGACCACCACCAGCAGCAAATTCAAGGTGTCTGTAGTTCACACCTCATCTGTGGTCAACCAGGAGTGGTTATCTATTCTGTTGTGTTCTCAGCTGTGAACAAGCTCATTGGTTGCAAGAGGCAAGGAGGTACTTTAAACCACAACAATGGGGGTCAAGTCAGATACGTTGATGTTACGAACCCTGTTAATCTCACATTCCAGCTGAGCGTGGGAGAAACCAAATCTGACAACACACACCGAGACCGCAACAGAAGACAGGGACATCAAACATCAAACCAGCCAACAGTATAAGAGAGATTCAGAGTTGTTTGACTTGGATACCTTTGGGAAGAAACCACTGGGTTCGGGGAACTGCTTAGAGAGAGATTGGAACTGAGCAGTGTGACTGTTGGAGGGGGCTAATTGTGGCACAAATTTGTTGTTTCAATAGCAAAAAAGCTTGGGCCCTCATTCTCAAGATGGAGGACAACCAAAGTGCTTTTCCGCAGTCTCTCCCAACAAAGTCACACACCAAACTCATCCTAAATGGTTAACCAGAACACAAAGCAAAGCACTAAATGAAACCAATCAAGACGGGACTTCGCTCACTCCTCTGAGACAGCAAAATCCACAATCAGCATCTCATGTTGAGGAGCTGACAATAGCTATGAAAACCCTGAAAAGTGGAAAGGCAGCTGGACTCAGTGGCATATCTAATTACTATATTTCAGAACAGGAACAGTAGTGACTACCTGACTTCTTTAATTTTTATATTCAGGCTGCGGATACAGAGAATGAATTGGTTCAGGCAGTAACAGTTTGAAAGGGAGGTACACCTCTACCCTGATATAACGTGACCCAATATAACACAAATTCGGATATAACGCAGTAAAGCAGTGCTCTGGGGGGTGGGGCTGAACGCTTTGGCGGATCAGCACATCAGCGTGTCTGGCTCCATCATGCTGCTCTGAGCGGTGTGTTAAGGATGCTGGGCCAGGGCCGAAGGGTTGGATAAGGGGCAGAGGGTCTTGGGGGGCGATCAGGGGCACAGGGAGCAGGGGGAGCCACTGCCCGAGGAGGGGAGTTGCAGTTCAGGGGAATGTCACACAGGTTCCAGCTGGAGCCAAGAAGTTGGGGAAGACTGGTCCACGCAGGGAAGTTGTGGATCGAGGGTAGGGAGAGGTGCCCGTCCTAGCCGTACAGGTGCCCTGTCCTGGTGCTGAAGGGCTCAACACACAGCAGGAACGGCTTGCAGGCTGCAGCCCACTCACAGCAGCGCTGGGAGGGCTCTCCGGGTCCACAGCGTGCCGCACTACCTGTGTGCAGTCAGGGGCTCCGTGCGCCCTGGTGGCCGCGGCGTCCTCACCAGAGACAGGCTGCTCAGGGCTCTGCGGAGGAGAAGAGATGAGCTGAGCATGGGCACTCATGGCAGGAGCCACCCGCCGATGGCTCACCCCCCCGGCACCGCGTGGGCAGGGGGTGAGGACCAGGCGCACGCGGGCACCTCGGGCGAGGCTGCCCACCCTGCTCCCCCTCGCGGGCTCAGCCGCCGGCCTGGGTATGATCCACACGTGACAGTGCTTCCGTGCGCAGGCTCCCTGGGTCTTAGCGTCCGTCCCGGTGCGGTGCATGGCTCAGCATGGGAATCCTGGGGGTGATTAGGGATGGGGGGGTTGGATGGGTCGGGAGTTCTGAGAAGTCAGTCAGGGGGCGCGAAGTAGGTGCGGGTTGGATGGGGGCGGGGCTATTTGCTGACTATTAATAACGGAAATGCTTGAGGCCAAAGCAAGTTCGATATAACATGGTTTCACCTATAACACGGTAAGATTTTTTGGCTCCCGAGGACAGCGTTATATCAGGGTTGAGATCTATGTAACAGCAGATCCAAACTAGTTGCACACAACCAACACTATATACATGAACTGGAACACTGAGTTCAGGGAGCAGGAAACAGGAAACAAAGAGGAACGGGGAGCAGGAAGAAAACACACACACCAGTCATCACAGTAGTTTAAGCAGAATCTTGAATAAGGAATGGAGGGGACAGCATGGAAGAAGGATACAGACTGGCATCAGTGGAGCACAGTGGATGAAGTGTGATCCAAAAAGGAGCAAAATAATTTAAATTGGGGAGGGCAGAGTGATGGGGCAGGAAGAAACATGTGCATGCAAGAGAAAGTGTGTGTGTGTGTGTATACACACACAATATTTAAAAAGCAATTTGCCTTTGTCTAGACTTAAAACAAATAAAGGAACTTTTAAGAGTACTTCACACATCCTGCTATTCTCCTGTAGTGCATGACCTAATTGTCTAAGAACAGACTTCAATCTGCCAGCTACCTGCTGGGATGCCCAAATACCCCTGTGATAATGGGACATTTTGTTTGTGCACAGACAGGTCCTTGTACATGACTCATTCATGTACCACAATTTTCTGAAGTTCTGCCATTAGATTTAGAAAGCTAAACCAGGTTATGCTTTTCTTTAGTAGAAACTGGCAATGAGCAGATAAAGTCCTTGAAGAATGAGCTACACTCTAAGGACATTTCTCAGAGCTGGGCTCAGTGAAAGGACTGATATTCTGAGAGAACTCAGGTAAGCAAGTCACTGCTCAGTGGCACTTCACATGGGTGTGGCAGGTTCTATTGAATCTGACAGAAATGCATGGGCTCAAACAAAATGCTAAGGGAAAGTCAGACTTTTTTAAAAAACATTAAAAATATGCTCTTCTCTTTTTGCTACAAAAAGGATAATAAAGAGACTCACAAGTTAAAAAAAGGAAACAAATACAGACAGCTCTAAGATTAAAGAATGGCAGAAACCTAAATCCAACTAAATCTCCAGGTAACAACAATAGATCAACTCCATTGCAATAGAAACAAAATTGTATCAATTTCAAAATTGAATAATGCCTGAGAAAGTATTCCTTATCCTATCTAGAGAAATTGACATAAAAACGACTGCTGGAACAGCTTCAAAAAGAAGTTCTTGTTTGCAAGGACCAATAGATAATAATAGATTGCACCTTTTCTAGAAAACTTTCAGACAGAAGGCTGCCTGTGATACATGGATATTGTCTCATACATTATTACTACAATATACAGTTAGATCCTGAGAAAATAAAATACCTTTAAAACACATTTTTGAAACGTTGCCTGGTTTCCCAGGCCTGAAAGAGAATGTGTTAATTTTCATGAAAATGCAAAAGGGGAATAGATGTGAAACTAATATTTGTAGTGAATATTATTTTGGAAAGAACATCGGGCAGAACAGCATTCAGTCACTAGCAGTGACAATGTATAACTACAAAAAGAACAGGAGTACTTGTGGCACCTTAGAGACTAACGAATTTATTTGAGCATAAGCTTTCGTGGGCTACAGCCCACTTCATCGGATGCATAGAATGGAACACACAGAAAGAAGATATTTATACATACAGAGAACATGAAAAAGTGGGAGTAGCCATACCGACTGTAAGAGGCCAATCAATTGAGATGAGCTATCATCAGAAGGAGAGAGAAAAAACCTTTGAAGTGATAATTGAGATGACCCATAGAAGGTGTGAGGCTATTTTAACATATTTTAATGTGAGGAAATAGATTCAATTAGTGTAATGACCCAACCATTCCCAGTCTCTGTTCAAACCTAAGTTAATTGTATCTAATTTGCATATTAATTCAAGTTCAGCAGTCTCTCTTTGGAGTCTGTTTTTGAAGTTTTGTTGTTGCAAAATTGCCACCTTCAGGTCTCTGTCACTGAGTGGTTAGAGACATTGAAGTGTTCTCCCACTAGTTTTTGAATGTTATGATTCCTGATGTCAGATTTGTGTCCATTTATTCTTTTGCGTAGAGACTGTCCGGTTTGGCCAATGTATATGGCAGAGGGGCATTGCTGGCACATGATGGCATATATCACGTTGGTAGACGTGCAGGTGAATGAGCCCCTGATGGCATGGCTGATGTGATTAGGTCCTATGATGGTGTCACTTGAATAGATATGTGGACAGAGTTGGCATCAGGCTTTGTTGCAAGGATAGGTTCCTGGGTTAGTGTTTATGTTGTATGGTGTGCAGTTGCTGGTGAGTATTTGCTTCAGGTTGGGGGGGCTGCCTATAAGCGAGGATTGGTCTGTCTCCCAAGATCTGTAAGAATGAGGGATCATCTTTCAGGATAGGTTGTAGATCTTTGATGATGCGCTGGAGAGGTTTTAGTTGGGAGCTGAAGGTGACGGCTAGTGGCGTTCTGTTATTTTCTTTGTTGGGCCTGTCCTGTAGTAGGTGACTTCTGGGTACTCTTCTGGCTCTGTCAATCTGTTTTTTTAATTTCAGCAGGTGGGTATTGTAGTTTTAAGAATGCTTGATAGAGATCTTGTAGGTGTTTATCTCTGTCTGAGGGACTGGAGCAAATGCGGTTATATCTTAGAGATTGGCTGTAGACAATGGGTCGTGTGGTGTGTCCTGGATGGAAGCTGGAGGCATGTAGGTAAGTATAGTGGTCAGTAGGTTTCCGGTATAGGGTGATGTTTATGTGACCATCACTTCTTAATAGCACAGCAGTGTCTAGGAAATGGACCGCTTGTGTGGATTGGTCTAGGCTAAGGTTGATGGTGGGATGGAAATTGTTAAAATCATGGTGGAATTCCTCGAGGGCTTCTTTTCCATGGGTCCAGATGATGAAGATGTCATCAATGTAGCACAAGTAGAGTAGGGGCATTAGAGGACGAGAGCTAAGGAAGTGTTGTTCTAAGTCAGCCATAAAAATGTTGGCATACTGTGGGGTCATGCACGTACCCATAGCCGCTGACTTGAAGGTATATATTGTCCCCAAATGTGAAATAGTTGTGGGTGAGGACAAAGTCACAAAGTTCAGCCACCAGGTTAGCCGTGATATTATCGGGGATACTGTTCCTGACTGCTTGTAGTCCATCTTTGTGTGGAATGTTGGTGTAGAGGGCTTCTACATCCATAGTGGCCAGGATGGTATTTTCTGGAAGATCGCCGATGGATTGTAGTTTCCTCAGGAAGTCAGTGGTATCTCAAAGATAGCTGGGAGTGCTGGTAGCGTAGGGCCTGAGGAGAGAGTCCACATAGCCAGATAATCCTACTGTTAGGGTGCTAATGCTTGAGATGATGGGGCATCCGGGATTTCCAGGTTTATGGAGCTTAGGTAGCAAATAGAATATCCCTGGTCGGGGTTCTAGACATGTGTCTGAAAAGATCTGTTCCTGTGCTTTTTCAGGGAGTTTCTTGAGCAGATGGTGTAGTTTCTTTTGGTATTTATCAGTGGGATCAGAGGATAATGGCCTGTAGAATGTGGCTGTTAAAAGCTGACACTTGGACCAGCAATGAATGTGGTCTCTTATACCCGCAATGAGATCATCATCATGGTAATATCCCAAAAGGATGTGGCTTCCTTGAAAATTGTGCACCACCTGGATCAATGTATGTCAAATAGGGCAATCAAGCAATTAAAAAAATTAATCATGATTAATTGCACAATTTAAAAAAAATTGTGATTAATTGTGTGATTAATCGCACTGTTAAACAATAATAGAATGCCATTTATTTAAATATTTTTGGATGTTTTCTACATTTTCAAATATATTGATTTAAATAACAACAAAGAATACAAAGTGTACAGAGCTCACTTTATATTTATTTTTTATTACAAATATGTGTCCTGTAAAAAACAAAAGAAATAGTATTTTTCAATTCACCTCATACAAGTACTGTAAAGCAATCTCTTTATCATGAAAGTTGAATTTACAAATGCAGATGTACAAAAAAATAACTGCATTCAAAAATAAAACAATGTAAAACTTTAGAATCTACAAATCCACTCAGTCCTAATTCTTGTTCATCCCATTGCACAGACAAACAAATTTGTTTACATTTGCAGCAGATAATGCTCCCTGCTTCTTTTTTTACAGTGTCACCTGTTCTCATTTCAGATGTTCGCCTGGCACTATTGTAGCCAGTGATGCAAGATATTTACATGCCAGATGTGCTAAAGATTCATATGTCCCTTCATGCTTCAAATCACCATTCCAGAGGACATGCGTCCATGCTGATGATGGCTTCTGGTCAATAATGATCCAAAGCAGTGCAAACCGACGCATGTTCACGTTCATCATCTGAGTCAGATGCCACCAGCAGAAGGTTGATTTTCCTTTTTTGATTGTTTGGGTTCTGTAGTTTCCATATCAGATTGTTGCTCTTTTAAGACTTCTGAAAGCATGCTCCACACCTCGTCCCTCTCAGATTTTGGAAGGCACTTCAGATTCTTAAATCTTGGATTGAGTGCTGTAGCTATCTTTAGAAATCTCACATTGGTACCTTCTTTGTGTTTTGTCATATCTGCAGTGAAAGTGTTCTTAAAATGAACAACATGCTGGGTCATCATCCAAGACTGATATAAAATGAAATACATGGCAGAATGCGGGTAAAACAGAGACGGAGACATACTATTCTCCCCTAAGGAGTTCAGTCAAAACTGAATTAACACATTTTTTAATGAGCATCATCAGCATGAAAGCATGTTCTCTTGAATGGTAGGCAAAGCATGAAGGGGCATATGAATGTTTAGCATATCTGGCACATAAACACCTTGCAATTCCAGCTACAAAAGTGCCATGCGAACGCCTGTTCTCACTGTCTGGTGACATTGTAAATTAGAAGAGGGCAGCATTATCTCCTGTAAAGGTAAACAAACTTGTTTGTCTTAGTGATTGGCGGAATAAGAAGTAGGACTGAGTGGACATTGTTTTTTTTATTGAGTGCAGTTATGTAACAAAAAAAAATCTACATTTGTAAGTTGCACTTTCACGATAAAGAGATTGCATTATGGTACTTGTATGAGATGAATTGAAAAATACTATTTCTTTTGTTTATCATTTTTACAGTGCAAATAGTTGTAACAAAAATAATATAAAGTGAGCACTGTACACTATATATTCTGTGTTGTAATTTAAATCAATATTTTTGAAAATGTAGAAAAACATCCAAAAATAGTTAATAAATTTCAATCAGTATTCCATACTTTAACAGTGCAATTAATTTTTAATTTTAATTAAAACTGCAATTAATTTTTTTTAATCGTGATTAATATTTTTGAGTTAATGGCATGAGTTAACTGTGATATTCGACAGCCCTAATGTCAAAGTGCTTAAAATGGTCCGGTTGTATATCCAGCTTATGTCCTGGCAATCTCGTCACGCCACTGAAACTTTTAATGCCCACATGGTCCGGCTGTGTAGCAGCATATATACACACGATATAGGATTTGTTGGTCTTACATTATAATATGGCCAAGTCAGCTGCCAAAACCAAACTAGCGCTAGTGGAGGCTGTTGGTTTCAACTTCTAATATCCTTGTTTTGGATCTTGTCTTGACACATGATATAGAGCATCTGATGAACATGATGAGAACTGAAAATGTCAGTTTGGTATTTTTCAGCCTTCCTCAGTGGCCACACTTCATTTCCATACAACAGAGTTATAACTGTGGTTCTATATTTCACAGCAAGCTTGATGTCTTGACATCGCCACAAAGGCCCCTGAAGGCCCCAGATTTGGCAGCAGTTGCTGCTACTTGAGTGACCACATCTTTTGAGCAACCAGCAGCACTATCCATGACACGGAGCAGGTGGCAACTGTCTAATATTTGGACAGTGCCCCATTCAGAGAGATAATACTGAGCTGGTTATAATCTGGAGCAGGAGGCTACCTGGTGGTAATGGACAGGGATTTAGTTCAATCTGGATTAATAGGGTTTAATTTAATAATGAGACCATTCTGGATTAATGTGCACTGCTTCTTCACCAACCAGATCAGTGAGCAGTTGCAGCAATTCACCAAACAGAGCTAACCAGACAATATCATCAGGGTATTTGAGATCTTGAGGCAGAATGGTGTTCAGCTCAACACTCCGACCGATACCTCATCATTGAGCTGGGCTTCTTCCTCTGTAAAACATTCAAGGTCATTGTAGGATACGTTTCAAGATACACCTCTACCCCAATATAATGCTGTCCTCAGGAGCCAAAAAATCTTACCGCGTTATAGGTGAAACCACCTTATATAGAACTTGCTTTGATCCACCGGAGCGCGCAGCCCTGCCCCTCCGGAGCGCTGCTTTACATCCAAATTCGTGTTATATTAGGTCGCGTTATATTGGGGTAGAGGTGTACTAGTAGGGTACTGCATAAGACTACGCAAATAAATTATGTGTATTTTCCCTGGGAGCAGCTAAGTTTATAACTCCATTAGGCCACTGAGTGTGCCTTTTGTGAATTAGACATGTCCAGAAACTTGAGCAGACTCAGTCTGAAGCTCATGCAATTAATAAAACATGCTGTGTCTTCTTTCCAGACAAACCTGACTCCCGAGGGCTTACACTGCTGCAGTCAAATAATGCAAGTGGGCTTGCTTCAAGATGGTGAGGTCTTGTAGTGAGAAAATTGTTGGAATATGTAGTTTTGTTTTTTAACAACAATCCAGATGTCTGATGTCCTGTTGGTTTCAATCTATACTTTGCTGTTTACCATCTACTAGCTCTGTTCTAAAATACTAGACTAGGATAACATATTATGTATTTGTGTCAGATCGTCTCTATCCTAACAAGTAAGTAACCCATTCTCTTCTTTTTTGTGGCTGGTTTCAGATACTTTATTTATCTTCAGCCTGATCCAAAGTTCACTGAGACAATAGAAGGACTCCCTTTCATGACAGTGGACTTTGGTTCAGGCCTTTCCAATTCTAGTTCCCCCAGCTTTAATAAGTCAACTACAGGTAACAATGCTGTTTCTTTAGCTCAAAGACATAGTCTGATGATTTCAGCATTGAGGATACAACCCTGATGATGACCCAACAGAGATACCAGTTTTTATTATATACAATAAAAACTTTATGCTGGATTGTGTAACATTGCTATTAGTTATTTATACATGTACCAAGTGTTTCAGGAAGGCATTGACCTATGCAATTGGTGAACAGTTCTGTGCCATGCTTAAGCCTAATGATAGATTGATGGGGTCCCATGAAATCTGAGGATGCCAGAGACACTAAGTTTGGTGCTAAGCAATCTTTTCCAGTAAAGGGAGATCCAGTACAGGTTAATGGACACCAGGACTACCCATATCAAGAAAGATTGCTGGGGCCTCTGGCTCAATAAATGTCTTCTTGAAAACATATGACATCCTTCTCTCCTGCAGAGAGAAGTTGACAATCTCCACCAAGAGTGGGCATAATGTTTTCAAACCAGCTTTCACCAGCCATGAAGAATTTACATTTAATCACTGATTACATTGCAAAGCCTTCTCAACCACTTCCAAAACCTGAGTGGCTGAAGCAGAAAGGTGTAGCATTTGTCCTCTAGAAGCCTTGCAAACATGCTGGTCTTATAAACCCTGAGCGTGGACCATGAAAACAAATTATTTGCCCCCATCCCCAAACAAAGGGGATCAGTCCGTCATAATCTCCCACAATCAGCTATCCCAGGCCAAACACTAGATCCCCAGTATGCAACTGCACGAATCAAGACAGAAATTATGTGGGTTAGTCCCACTATTGTCAAACTAGCCATGAAAATGTGAACTAATCTAGAAGAGTTATCCCTGAAGTCTTTCAGATCAATTACCCTTGGCAACACCACCAACACTTGAAAGAAAACCCCAGTCAAGTGTAGCAGAGACTCCTAGGTGCAGGAATGGGATTGTGTGGAAAGCCTCCAGGTTTGCCCAGTCTGAGTGGTGTAGTGTCCATGTGTCACAGCCCTACAACAGTATGGGGAGGATACAGCTCAAATGGATCCCGAACTTGGTTGTTGTGCTAAGCTTATGTTGATTATATACTCATTGTAAATGACCCATGGCAGATGCTGCCATACCAATCCAATCAAGAATCTCCATGTGAGAGTTGGAAGAACTGGTGAGTATAGAATCCAGATAGAAAAAGCTGGATCCTGCTTTGACAATTTCATTATTCAAAGAGATTGGAGACGCAGGTAGACCTGGTCCTAGATTTTACAGCTTTGTCTCTGACCAGGAAACATATAAGCCAGTCTTCGCCGACTCCTCCTTCATTTGCTGGAGTGCCTCACAAAACCTGTCAGGACTCTGTACTAGAAGAACGTCATCAGTATAGTCAAGGACTGAGAGCGAGAGATCACCAATCTTAATGCCTATGGACCTGATGGATGCTGCATTATGAAATCCATTGCCCGACAAAAGAGTGCAGGGGCCAAGACACAGTCCTGCCTGATAACAGATACTGATTTAAAAGATGCTGACATACAATTCCCAAATGTACACAGGCAGTGGTTCCATTATGCAGCTCTCTAATCAAGTCCAGCAGAATATTATGGACACCTATGCCCTTTAAGGCCTTCCATAGAGCGACATGGTCAACTGAATCAAACGTAGCCTTAAGATCGACGTACATCCCGTGCACGGGCTTCGTGAACTCATGGTGTATCTCTGACAACAAGCAGAGAGCCAAAATCGCATCTAATGTGGACCTGTTCCTTGTAAAGCCTAACTGTTGGGGTGATGCTTCTGATGTAGCAGAAGCTCCAAGTGTGCCAGCAGAACATACACAAACACCTTCACTGGAATGGACAGCAAGGTGATCAGCCTGTACTTTTTACATTCACTGTGGTCCCTTGCCCTTATAAAGTGAGATCACAATACTGTCCTTCCAGGTGGTTGGCAAGACTCCAGTTCTCCACACTAAACAAAAGATGGCCAGAAGTGATTCTGCTATTATCTCTGTTGGCTTTCCAGAATGATACAGAAAAATGAATGAGGAAAAGTGGTTAAAACCCCCCCTATTTTTTTAATACACTTCTGTTTTAAAAGAATCATCCCCCCTAACATTTTGTCTAAATCCTCATGCCCCTGTATATCTGAATAGTTAAAATTAAGTCATTTATAACTGAGAGGGATGTTCTAATTCCTAAAACTATTGAACAGCTTCACTTCCAACTTTCACAAACATTTACGCTTTACCTTAAGGGAAAGTGATGTACATTTGAAGGCAATCAGAACTTGTTTTTATGCCTTGCAATGGGATTTCAACAGTGTAGTTGAAAAACTGAACTCAACTTTAACTGTGGAGTAACTGGTAAGACTGCATAATGCAGATCAGGGTTTTCAAAATTTGGAAATGTTAACTGGATGATGATCAGAGATTATATCCTACCCCAGTGCCACATAAAAGTTAAGCACTGACAGAATAACACAATTCACAATGAACTTTGGAAATAAGCCAGAATTTGTGCAGGTGTGGTCTATTATATGGTTGCTTTAATTGTCAGCAATTTTATTAAATCTACTCATTACAAAACTTGCCTAGATGTACCTTGAAAATCTGTTTTACTGATTGTGAATCTCATTTTATGAAAGCGGTGATTTTTGTCCTTTTCCTGTTCTTTGCTCATGAAGAATTTAGTGGATGATATAGCACTAATTAAATAATACTGCACATATATGACTTTTATTAGCAGTATCACTCTATAAAAGTGGAAATTACACTTCCTTCTCTACTACTACAGCACAGTACCGAGGGAAGCAGCACTCTAAAAATAGCTGTTTTATGAGCTTTTTAAAAACGTTATTGGCTAATTCTTGGTCACTTTACTCACATGAGTAGTCCTTTCTATTTAAATGGGAATAGTCTCATAGGAAAGACATGCCTGTTTTGGTCCTATATTTCTTTTGCAGCTTTGCCTGTAATGAAGACAACAGGGCGACAATCTCTTTTACAATCATATTAGCATAAGCTTGGAGTCTACAATTTTCCTATTACAGCACCCAAACACAAAGGCACTGCACAGATGACAGACAGTCCATCCATGCCCTGGGGGGCTTATAAAATAAGTGAATCTGTTTCAGGAAAGCATCCATATTCAGGATTTAGCACATGCTTAAGTGCTTTCCAAGTTGGGGTCTGGGAAAGGTAAATAGGCAGGCTAGTAGTCGGACTTCAGTGGGACTATTCATGAACTTAAGTTATGCATGTGTGTGACCAAGTGCACTTCTGTGTTCACATTCTACACACTACTGTAGTCATCTTTGCACAAAATGTATTGTGAAGTATTATTTGAAAACTAATAACTCACTGGTCAATAATATCATGATGAAATGTGTGTACTAATATTATATATAAAGTTATAAACATACCCTGAAATTAAGCCTGAAATGTGGCAACTGTGGGTAAACCACAAAAAGAACAAGAGTACTTGTGGCACCTTAGAGACTAACAAATTTATTTGAGCATAAGCTTTTGTGGGCTACAGCCCACTGCATCCGATGAAGTGAGCTGTAGCCCACGAAAGCTTATGCTCAAATAAATTTGTTAGACTCTAAGGTGCCACAAGTACTCCTGTTCTTTTTGCGGATACAGACTAACACGGCTGCTACTCTGAAACCTGTGGGTAAACCAGTTTCTCAAAGATAAAGGACAAACTGGCACCTCTAGCCAAGTGTCATCAACATTGATAGGCAATCACCTGTCCAGTGGCCATTCATCTGCATCTTAGCAAACAACAAGGTGAAACCTCTTTCACCACAAGATTCCATGACTCCAACTTCACAGCAGGAATTAAATTTATCTAAGGGTAACAACCGAAAAAAAGAACAAGAAGTGCGCTGGACAGAGCATTTCAAAGAATTGCTGAACAGGGAGCCACCTAAAGAGGAAGCAAACATCCAGGAGGCAGAAGAAGATCTTGATATCAACAGACACCCCAACTAAGGAAAGGATCATTCAAGCCATCAGATCCTTAAAAAATGGGAAAGCTCCTGGCAAGAATAATTTGAATGCAGAATTGTTCAAGGTAAATCCTAAATTAGCAGCATCTATCCTGGCCCCTCTATTTACATCAGTCTGGGAAAGGGGAAAAGTGCCAGATGAATGGACCAATGGGGTTATAGTGAAGATATCAAAGAAAGGAACTCTGTGATTGTAATAACTGGAGTGGTATCACACTTTTATCTGTGCCAAGCAAAGTATTGTGTAAGATGATAGTCCAGAGTATATCAGAGGCAGTTGATAGCATTCTCAGAAAAGAGCAAGCTGATTTTTGGAAAGGATGTGGATGCACAGACCACATCTTCACTCTACGAAACATAATAGAACAGTGCTTAGAATGGCAATAGCAACTCTACATAAATTTCAGAGACTTTGAGAAGGCTTTTGATAGGATTCACAGGACCAGCCTATGGTGCATTCTGTGGACATATGGAATTCCTTTCCATATAATCAATGTCATCAAAAGCTTCTATTTCAACTTTACATGCAGTGTTGATCACAGTGAGCTCAGTTTTGAAGTTAAAACAGGAGTATGTCAGGGGTGTGTCATGTCTGCAATCCTCTTCAACATTGCCATCGACTGGGTAACAGTGTACAACAGAAGATATGCCAAGAGGCATTAAATAGACACCCTTCTCATCCCTTGAAGACCTGGACTTGCAGATGATCTCGCTTGCCTATCACATACCCAACATCATATACAAGAAAAAACAACTCGACTCAACGCATTGAGACAGCAAATTGGACTGAAAATCAACCGCAATAAGACAGATATCATGACCTTTAATATTGCCTCACCATCACCAGTACGGATAGAGGATTATGTTCTCACCAATGTAGAAACATTCACATACTTGGACAGCACCAATCAGCCAGGATGGTGGAACAAGCCAGGACATCCGGAACAAAATCAATAAAGTCAGGAACACCTTCAGGATCTTAAATACAGTCTGGAAATCATCAAAATACAACACCAAAACCAAACTCAAGATTTATCAGAGCTGCGCACTTTCAACATTAGTTTATAATGTAGAATGCTTGGGAATGAGAAAGTATGACATGTCCAAACTGTCTTCATTCCATACAACCTGCCTCAGAAAAATCCTCCATATCTTTTGGCCCAGAACAATCTCAAACCAAGATCTATTGATACAGTGCAGCTAAGAGGATCTGAGCACCATCATTGCCAGGAGGCGCTGGAGATGGATCGGTCATGTGCTTTGGATGGAAACTGATTCCATCACCAGAGTAGCAATAAGATGGACACCTGAAGGCAAGTGAAAACAAGGCCGCCTGAAAACAACATGGCAAAGAGCTGTGGAAGCTGAGCTGAAAAACCTGGGACACAGCTGGGGAACCATTGAAAGACTTGCCAGAAACAGACAGTAGTGGAGGAGCTTTGTCACTGCCCTAAATGCCAGAGGTGTCATAGGACATCATGATGATGATAATGAACCCTCAGGAAAATACATTTCAAAGGGGTACTGGACTATAAAAGTGATGGGCAAAACCACCCCAAGATATGTTTCTCTCTCTCTCTCTCTCGATTTTTTCACCTAAAAAGATAAAAGAAACAGCCGTTGGACTTTGGGAGCAGATCCTGGCCTGAGAATTTGATCAGCAGTGTTACTGGGAACATGTGGTAAGGGACTTCATCTTTAACCAATTCTAATTTGGCAAGTTTTAGTACTAGGACTCGTGTTATCTTTATTTCTCTTGTAACCATTTCTAATTTTAATGTGCTATACTTGTACTCAATTAAAACCTATCTCCTTGTAGTTAAATAAACTTGTTTTCTCCTTTAATAAAAACGAATTCAGTGTTGTGAACTGTGTGGGTAACTCCATTTAAAGTAGCAAACTGTTGTATGTTGATCCCCTTAGATGTGCAAGTTAACTAATATATCCGGACTGTCCAGGAGAGAGCTGGGCAGTGCAGAACACACACTTTGGGGCAAAAATCAGGACTGCGAGTGTATTGGGGTCACCTTGCAAGTGGTAACCAAGGCTGGTGGAAAGCCAAAGTGTGACTGATGTGTGGCTGGCAGGCTGCAGCCATACACAGACACTCAGGGTATTACCTGCGTGCTGGAAGGGCTATGTGAGAGTGGCCCAGTTTGGAGCTCCAGCAGCAAAGCATCGAGAGGCATCGAAGTGTGCAGGACAGGGGTGATATAGCCCCTTGCTGGTCTGGATTGCAATCCAAAATGTCATAATGTGTTCAAATACCTTGCTCAATTGGGACCAATTAAGGATAAAAGACCCAAGGAAGAAGATGAAGTGTACATGGATGAGGCTCATCATTTAATTCAGTTTACCCTAACTCCAGAAATAAAGTCCCTACGTCTACCCACATAAATCCAGCTGCAGGGTTGGGTCCCAAAGCAAGGTGCACAGTGCAGGATCAAATCACATTGCCTCATTTGATGAAATTATGGGCCATGTTGCTTGGTGACATAACTCCACTGAAGTGAAAGTTGTCATACTAGCAGGCAATTTGTCCCAGTATGTTCAAGACAGTATAGCTGGTGAATTTAGTACCACACAAATCTGGATAGAAGGATGTAATAAATGTTTGATTTTAAAAGAGGGATCTCTAAAAGTTGACATTTGAGCCCTGGATTTAATTTAAGTTTAGGATCTAAAAAAAGGGTAGAGGATATAAGAAGGTATCAAAAAAGGATGAAATCCTTCCCCCATCACCTTCTCTCCACTCTGCCTCTTTCGGTTATTCATTTAATTCTTGGATCCTGGAATTTTGTACTGTATATTCTCCATAATTGTAGCAGATTCATTCTGATGGGGATTTCAAATAAAATTGGAAAGATGCACAAGCATGTGAAAAGAGAACCTGATGCACATGTGTACTTGTGTATTAAAATTAGAATACTCTTAACCTCAGGTTTCCCAATGAGCCTAAGGGAGTTAGGTACCTAAATGCCATTAAAATTCAATGAGATTTGAGTCCCCAACTCCCTTAGACTGCTTTAAAAAGTACAAGAAGGTTTTTCGTTTCAGGGAATTATGGGACAGCTCCTTGAGACATGGTACAGAGAAGAGGGATTAATTTCTCTAAAGCAGATGTGCTTCAGAGTCTCTAGCTTTGTTAAAATTCAGTGTGTTAGTGCAGCTTTGTAATAGAAATGCTCAAAATTCCTCTGTGAACATATCTAACGTGTCACTTACTTTGCAGCCCAAATATTTGGAAAGGTCAAGTCATTAAAAAAAAAAAAAAAAGCCTGATTGCCTTTCCTAAACTGAAACTTACCCACTCGCAGTTCCAGGAATATTTTTGGCATCCCAGGGTCCCTTTTTTCTTAACTGTCAACAAAATGATGCTCTCCTGTTTTTTCCTTGATAACATTTATCTTGGATCCAAATCCAAGCTGTGTATGTAAGTTTGAAATGAGCTGCCTGTGTGTTACCACCTTTTGATAAATCATCTTATCACTCCTCCTTCACAAAGTTTTATCCAAGTGATCCCTCTGATGTTAAAACGAGGAAAAAGTGATAGCTTTTCTCTTCAAAATCTTTCTGTCCTCACCTCAATCTTGTGTGCATCAGGAAAACAATAAATTCTCCAAAGGCTTCTGTTCTTTCAAGTATCAGGACAATTCAAATGTTTTACAGGAGCACGGCAGCAACATAGCAATGCAATCTAATCAAGTATTAGAGCTCCAGGTTTTATGCTGTAGGTGATGTCATTGACACAGATTGCGGTGGACTGAATTGAATACCACCTTAAAAAAAATGCACAGTGCTGACTTTTAAACCATTGGAAAATTGGAGCCAAAGTCATGCTTGTTAATTGATTATTTATCACTTAACACAGAGAGAATGGGACTGAAGTGTCAAAATATTGGCACACCAAGAACTAGCTCATTAATAAGAGACAATTTGAAACATGACTGTAATAATGTGAAACAAATATATTACTTCCTTTTAATATCCAATAGAATCTAAAATGAAATATAAAGTTTTGGGGGTTTCTTTTAACTGGCTTAAACTTGAGTTTATGTTTCTCCTGCAACAAAAAGATAACACTAGTACTTAACCAACAGAGTGAGCTGAATTCATAAAGCTGCATTAGATTTAAGGGAGGTCAAGTTTGTTATTGGCGCCACAAGGACCGAAATATGAACTCAGGTCTTGACAGATTAGTAAAGGATGAAATTATCATGTCTTTATTTTTTTGGTAATTGCAAATATGTCTATTGGTAACTCCCAAGTCTCTATAAGAGTTATATCAGAAATCTGCAGTGAAACTGAAACCACATGAGGGATGTTTGTGTTTCTTCATCTCGGTGCAAAAATTGCTCTATTTTTGTGCACAATTAATGCATTTTGTTTAAAATCCAAAAGGGAATCCTTTTGGTTAAAATACATTCATAAATAGGCAGAATAAGGCTCACACACACACACACACACACACACTCACACCATGGCAGATGTAAAGCTCACCAAATAAAAAGAGTAAACATTTGTGCATATTCATTTACGTAAGTAGATTCACACATTTAGATGTACAGAAATAATTACATATGTACACAAATTTGCAGTTTATAGAGGCCATGGGGCTCTAGTTATCACTGTAAATCCAGAGAGACTCTATTAATGCCCATGGAGTGACTTAGGTATAAGTCATGGCCAGATTAAAGCATAGGTACCGTGGCACCATCCCCAGTTAGAGGGGAACTGGTATGGGATCTATCCCATTGGCACTGACTCTGAGGTAACATCAAGTGGCCGCTTTAACTCCTGAAGAGCAGCAGTGACCTCCCTCTACCTGGGATAACAGGAGCTCCCTTCCCCCAAAGATACAGGGATGGCAGAAGAGGTTTCTCAGTACTTTCATTGAGCTAGTGGGATATCTGTTTGGATGATGGACCAGGCCCACTGCCCTACTTCTCTTGCCACATACACTTACAGACCTCAGAGCTGTCGATCTTGGCATTAACACCCTGTTGACCATCAAGGGGAAGTTCACACCCCCCAGAGCTCTTGTTCCAGGCTATCTGCAGACTCCGGTAGATATCAGTGTTTCAGTTAGGCTCAGATCATATTTTCAAGCTTTCTTTCACAACTGTGAGTACTAAAAACTTCCTTAAAAATAATAATAAAAGTTGAGATGCTTATGTAGTCACGTGACTCCAAAAAATGGAGCCCCTAAGCATAGGCCTATGGAGCCTATACCTTAATCTTGCCCTTGAGGAGAAGGAAGAAAGGAAGTACAGTTGCTGTGACTGGTTTTGTTTGCATCTCCTTGTACTATTTTTAAAAAAAATTGATATCAAGGGCACTCAGTCGTGGACATGTATCCTTTGGTTTGAAGTCAAAATAAATACAAATACAAATTAAATAATAAATATTTGGCTGAGGGTTTTGTTTTTTGACTTTTTCCTTCTCTATTCATACTGCAGATCTTCCAATCCTGGTTCTAGATGTGTGAACATTATATATAGCATGATTGTATTCTTTATATAATAGATAAAAAAGACCCTCCCCCAAAAACATTCATTTTCTGGAATGAACTGGATCTTTGAACACTATTTCACGCTGTCAATTAATTTCCTAAAAAGTTTTGCTCTTCTAAGTCAAATGAAATTCTCAAATGAACTATGTAAATAGGAGTTAAGCTACTGTTATAAGTTCTCTGTTTATCCCTGAGGATCCAGTTCATACCCTACAAGAGAATTTATGTTAAAGAATTGTTCTGAGGGACACGTTAACATGAGATAACATGATTTATGTTCACGTCCATCATATTGTCAGACTTTGGACAGAGGTTGTTTGAGCTAAACTGAGCAAAACATCTTAATCAGATAAAGAATATTTCAAGCTCTCTTTCACAATACACACAAATGCACTATAACATGGTACATCATGGAAACAGCAGAACCAGGAGCCAAACTGACCCCTCCTAATGGGAAAGGGGTAAGAGAAGACTGAAAACTCTGCAAGATTCATCTCACAGAAATTGTTCCATCTAGTAGGAGGGGTCTGATAAGGAGTGGGCCCACACACTTTGGAGATCTAAGGATCATCCAGATCCATGGAGACAGGAACTGTCCTATATAGGTGCTTTCATCTCTGTGTGGCTCTGCCGGCACCTCACTGCCACTCCCCCGGTGAGTATCCATAGAAAGAACCCAGAGGGAGAGCTTGAATCAGCTTCAGTTCCTGACCAGATTTCAACTAGAAAAATTTATAAATTCAGCCAGGAACAATGCTACAAAAAGTAGCTTGTCCCCAGTACCATCTCATTCTCCCTCTATTGTTATTTCTGGCACATTACTGACCCAGTGCCATGAAGTCCAATTGGAGGGACTCCCCTGGACAAGGAGAGGGAAAGTGTGCTGTGGAAACTCAACTCCTCCCATAGGGATTTCCCAGGACAGATCTGAAGTGAATCTAGGCACATAGTATACATATTCTCCTCCTCCCCCACTCATATAGATACCCACAGGTGTGTTACGTATGGTTTTTCAATTAAATACAATACTAACAGTAAAATAATACTAAATAACAATACATTATTATAGTTCTGGTCAGAGAAATATGGCATATATTTTCAGAAAAAAGTGCTAAGTGACTCAGGAGCATAAATCCCATTGGGACTAAAATATAGATACTTTTGAAAATTGTATACCTTGTGTGACTTAGTTTTCATTTTTGAAAAGGGACTGATTTTCGGAAAGTGCTGAACACCCACCCTCAGAAAATCCAGCCCATTTAAAGCATCTCAAACGGGGCACCCAAAACACCGATTCATCTACAATCACTAGCTCATTCTGAAATGGTCCTGAAGGAACTCAAATGTGAAATTGCAGAAATACTGTGTTATGTAACCTAACACTTAAATCAGTCTCTCTACCAGATGACTGGCAGATAGCTACTCTGATGCCAATTTTGAGGAAAAAAAAGGCTCCAGAGGTGATCCTGGCAATTACAGGTTGGTAAGCCTAATTCAGTACCAGGGAAATTCGTTGAACTATAGTAAAGAACAGAATTATCAGACACATAGATGAACATGATTTGTTGGGGAAGAGTTAATGTGGCTTTCATAAAGGGAAATCATGACTCACAATCTATTAGAATTCTTTGAGTGGGTCAACAAACAGGTAGACAAGGGTGATCCAGTCAATATAGTGTACTTGGATTTGAGAAAGTCTTTCACAAGGTCCCTCACCAAATGCTCTAAGCAAAGTAAGGAGCCATGGGATAAGAGGAAGATCCTCTCATGCATCGGTAACTGGTTAAAAAATAGGAAACAAATGGTAAGGAATAAATGGTCAATTTCACAGTGGAGAGAGGTTAAAGCAGGGGCCCACAAGGATCTGTACTGGCAAAAGGGTTAAACAGTGAAATGTCAAAGTTTGCAGATGCTACAAAATTACTCAAGATAGTTAAGTTAAAAGATGACTGTAAAGAGTTACAAAGGGATCTCACAAAACTGGATGACTGGGCAACAAAAATGGCAAATGAAATTCATTGTTGATAAATACCAAATAATGCACATTGGAAAACATAATCACAACTATACATAAAAAATGATGGGTTAAATTACTTATTACCACTCAAAAAGGATCTTGGATAGTTTTCTGAACACAGTTGCTCAATGTGTAGCAGAAGTCAAAAAATCTAACAGAATGTTAGGAGTCATTAGGAAAGGGATAGATAATAAGACAGAAAATATCATAATGCCTCTATATAAATCCACAGTACTCCCACATCTTGAATTCTGCATGCGGTTTTGGTCATTCCATCTCAAAAAAGATGTATTAGAATTGGAAACTCTACAGAGAAGGGCAACAAAATAATATAAAGTGAGCACTGTACACTTTGTATTCTGTGTTGTAATTGAAGTCAATATATTTGAAAATGTAGAAAACATCCAAAATATTTAATACATTTCAATTAGTATTCTATTGTTTAAGAGTGCAATTAAAACTGTAAAAATGATAAAAGAAATAGTATTTTCAGTTCACCTCATACAAATACTATAATGCAATCTCTTCATTTGTAAGTTGTGCTTTCATGATATAGATGTTTTTTGTTATATTTTACCAATTAAGTTTTTTTTAGTTAATTGTGTGAGTTAACTACGATTAATTGATAGCGCTTCTCTCAAAATTTCCAGACTACTGTACCCTGTTCAGGAGGCAAATTTGTCTTGCGTACCCCTAAGTTTCACGTCACTTAAAAACTAGTTGCTTACAAAATTAGACAAAGATACAAAAGGGTCACAGCACACTATTGTTGAAAAATTGCTTACTTTCTAATTTTTCCTATATAATTATAAAATAAAATTAAACATACACACCAGGATGAGAAACACATATGGTATATAGAGCAGTATAAATGGTCATTGTCTGTATGAAATTTTAGTTTGTACTGACTTTGCTAGTGCTTTTCGTGTGTCCTATTGTAAAACTAGGCAAATATCTGGACGAGTCCATGTACCCTGCTGGAAGACCTCTATGTACCCCTGGTTGTGATCCACTGCACTAACAGAAAACATTCCACAGCCACAGAAACCACATCAGATGTGTTCAGTTAGTTTGCACTGTCTGTGTTCCTGAGTCCAATTTTCACACTAAAGTGCATAGTTCAGAATCAGAGCATTATAAGCAATCATTTTCATACTTGGAAGCTTAACGCTAGACTCCTAAGCAACAGTAGCCTGATTTTAAAACGTGCTGAGCACCTGCAGCTCCTATTGACTTCAGTGGGATTCTGGGATAATTAGCACTTTTGAAAAAATCAAGTCAGTTTTATGAAGGAGCCTAACTTTAGGCACCCGGCTCTGAAAATAATTTGGGACATTATATGGACAGAGATAGAAAAGAATGTAGAAAAGACTTTCTGTTATACAAAGAGCATATATGCTTTTGATATCTGATTGGGCACACATACAGCTCCATTAACTTTAGTTTGCAAAATTTGGCCCTATAATGCCAGGAAGATCTCACAGGGAAAACAATCACAAAACTAAATGTGCAGTGCTTTGAATGCATAAACAGATATTGATATGAATCACCGACTATGTATATTTGTTTCCTTTAAGTGCAGCAGCTTCTTGGCTTTTAGTGCTGAGGAGGGGCTATACTTCTATTTTAACAACTAGCTAGAAATCAAATCAAGCAGACTTGGCAGCTTCACTGCACAGACAAAAGCAATGGAAATAATCCACATGGGGGGAAAAAATAAAACCAAAGAAGGAAGAAAGGGAAGTAGCAATAATTCTATACTGAGGCAATCATTCTGCACTAAGGATTGAGCAGACCCAGTGGACTATATTCTTTGAAATGGAGTTATCCTTACATTTCTTAGCTTTGGTTGGTTTTGTTTCACAGCCTTAATGTTATTAAAGGAGTTCTTTTGCATTGAAAAAATGATTCCATTCATATTTGATAAAACAGTATGATGTGGGAAAATAACTTTCAGGCCTGAATCTTCCAAGTAAGTCTGAGACCCCAAATTCGTTTCCAACCTGACCTCTTCATTTCTCATGCCATATAAGTTGTTACTCTCTGTTATCTGCATGCTTGTTTGCAGACCTCCCAGAGATACTTCAGAGGATATCTTCAGAGGTCATAATTTTATCCTTTGTGAGACACAATTCAAAATGGCTCGTTGTTGAAGTCTGGCCTTCATTTTTTCCTGTGTAAGTGCTAGGGATGAGTTTGTTCCCTTTCCTGCTCTTCCATAGGCATGGGGAGATTGTGATGAAGTGCAACATGAAGCAATTAAAGGGGCTAATATTTCTATCATCTGGAAAAAGGCACAAGATTTAATGGCAGAAATGGCAGATGCTGCCAGCATTGACTAATCTTAGCTTTCTGTATCTCTGTCTATTAGTCCCACGCAGATGTGAGTAGCTCATGACCTGGGTTAGTAGAAAATTGAGGTTAAAGGCCTTCCTCCTTTGCTGTAGGCCCCTCCAGGTTAAACCAATCTAGTCTCCCTGCAGCCTTTTTATCTAAGCTCCCCCATGCTTTTATCGTCTGTTTGAAGCATAGTTCCAGATATTAGCTCATCCCTTGGTAAGCAAAGAGGTGGAGAAAAATCTGTTATTAAAGTCTGCTGTTCTGATAAATAAAACACATGGCTTCTTTTCCTATCTAAAGTGGGGCGTGGGTCATTTGTATCTTATCTGTCTTTCTTCTCTCCTTTCTTATGGAGATCTGTTTGGGAAATTTTGCTGAGGAACTGACTTATTGAAATAGAAAAAAAAAACACCTATTTTATTTAGGGGCATGATTTTTTTTAACTGAAATAGTTCAGTCAGTACAGCCCCTAGTGTGAATGCAGTTATAATGGTACAAAGTGCTTAGAGCAGAATAGCTTAATAGGAATAAACAATACTGGCATAACTGCATCCACACTAGGGATTGTTCCACTTTAGCTATACCAGTTTCAAGCTGATATAATTCAAGTGCTACCAAAACTGTGTGTAGACAAAGCCCTTAAACTCTCTGAGGCCTTGTCTACACTGAGAGGGGGAGGAGGGGGATCGATCTAAGTTACGGAGCTTCAACTACGTGAATAACGTAGTTGAAGTCGACGTACTTAGAGCTACTCACTGCGGTGTCTTCACTGCGGTGAGTTGACTGCTGACTCTCCCCCATCGACTCCGCCTGTGCCTCTCCCTCCGGTGGAGTACCGGAGTTGATGGGAGAGCGCTCGATGGTCGATTAGACTAGACGTGATAAATCGACCCTCACTGGATCGATCGCTGCCCACCGATCTGGCAGGTAATATAGACAAGCCCTGAGTGAAATCCTGATTCTATTGTTTTCAGTGGGTCCAGGATTTCATCCAGCTGTGCTGTTTCCCCATCCATCAGAGAGGGTTAATAATGTTTACTTACCTACCTCAAAGGGATGTGGGAAAGATTAATTAATGCATAAATTTGTACAATGCTTTGAAATTGAACAGTGCCGTATAGATACTAAGTGTTAACATAAGCAGCAGTAATTATCACAATAAATTACTGGGATAGCTACTTAATGGTTTTCATTAGAACTGCCTGTTTTCAGGCATTCATATTTTTTTGAAATTTTCACCTTTCAGCATGAAATTTTTCAGGCCTTGTCTTTTTCAGATCAGTTTTTTAGAGTGAACAAAAGCTACTCAGTTGCTTTGGATCATGCACAGAGTGCTGTACTTATGCCATATGTTTGTCTAATTATGTTATATCGAGCAGTATATTGGCAATTTTATGAGCAGGCAAGCTGTATAGCTTAGGTACTTTATTTTCAGTTTTTTACTGGTTTTCATCTGAATTTTTGACCACTGAAGTACATGCAAATACTGACTACGTGAAGTAGATGTGCTTATGTTAATAATAAGTTAATCAAAGTGTAAATGTGAGGCTGTTAAAGTAAAGCAATGTAGTGGAAGATACACATATGCACACGTGTGTGTGTCTGTGTATTATTAATGTACATTCATGAAATAAACCACAGAATTAAACAGCTTTTACTTTCAATACTCTTTTCTCTATTTCTTGCTTTTTTTCTGTCCTCCCGTCCCTTAATATTAACCCTGATATTTATCAAGAAAACTGGAAGTTAACTTTTTGCACTGCTTTTCACCTTTCCCCCTCCCCATTTTTGTAACAAATACTAATAAATTCCAGGGAAATTTTAAACAAAATAAAAAAAGTGAAAATGATGGGCCTTTTGTAGAGCACATTTATGTTTTGTCTGGCCCCGGATCACAATTTATGTTGGGGAACTATGAAGCCAGTTTAATTCCTGATGTAGCACTATTGAAAACAATGCAATTTAATTGCACCAGAAATGGCAGAATAAGGATAACCCAGTGGGTAGTAGCTTGGGATTTAGGAGACATAAATTTAATTCCCTACTCTACCACAGGCCTCTTATTTTACCTTGCTCAAGTCATTTAGGGTATGTCCACACTTTGAGTTGGGGGTGTGATTCCCAGCTTGAGAATTCAGCCATGCTAGCTCTGGTGAAGCTAGCATGCTAAGAATAGAGTGTAGCTGCAGTGGTGCTAGTGGCAAGGAGGTATAAGCCAACCTGAGTATGTGCCTAGCATCTCAGATGGGTATGCACTCAAGTTGGCTAGCAGCTCACAGCACCGTACCGCACTCTACTTTCAGCATGCTAGCTCCATCAGAGCTAGCACAAGTATGTCTTCTTGAACTGGGAATCACATCCCCATCTTGAAGTGTACAGATGTCCTCAGTCTCTCTGAGCCTCACTTCTGATGGGGAGAATATATCCCTACTGCATGTGGGTGTAGTGAAGATTAACAAATTTAAGATTGTTAGGCGCTCAGATGCTCTGGTAATGGGGGCCAGACAAGCACCTAAGATAAATAATTATATTTGGTTTACTGTGGATTGGATTAATTTTCTTTTCCTCTTAACAGATCTGATAAACTGTGAGACTTATCTACTGCATAACATTTACTGGTATACCTTCTTCCCCATTATTCACAGCTGCCAAAATATACTTTGCTCCACAAATAAAAAATTAGCAATATGTTACCGGCCAGATTTCCAAAAGCACTCAGCACCAGTAGTTCCCACTGAGAAGCAGCAAGCAGCTACCCTCCAATTTATAACAATTGTTATGTCGAGAATAATTGTTGCTGCTGGATGCTAAGTGCTTTTGAAAATCTGTCCCCAAATGCCTGTCTACATCCTCTGCTATACTTTTGTTTATTTGCTCTGCTGTATATTCGTCAAGCGATAGTGTGCCAAAGTGACTTAGGAAAGTCCATGGGACTTGCACCCCTGAGTCACTTAGGTGCTTTTGAGAATCCTACCCTGTACTCACTAAGCAACCAATCTGTCTTCAGTGGGAGTTTAAGTGAGGTCTAAGAAAGAAGTTTGTAAGGAGCTCAGGATTTGATCCCAGGAATGTACAAACATCCTCAAATCCATCAGTAAATTTACAGATCTAAAAAGAAACCCAGAAAATTAGCAAACCACATAGGGTCATGTCTACACAGCAGCTGGGAGGGTGCTTCTCGGTGTGGGTATATAGACTTGCTTGCATGCTGAGCAAGCACGCTATAAATAGCAGTATGGTAATGGTGACATGAGTGACAGCTTGGGTAAACTGCCTGAATACAATGCCACCTGATCACTGGGTAAATCCTTGAGTGGCTAATCTAAACTCACCTGTGCTGCCTTGGCCACACTGCTATATATATATATATTTTAATGCAAGAGCTTGAGGAAAGTTAGCGCATGTCTACACGCTGGGAAGCACACTCCGAGCTGCTTTGTAGTCATACCCCTATTGTCAGAAGAAAAGTAAATTGTATGCAGCATCCTTCCGGTGTAACTTTTTTTTTCTTTCTCCCCCCCCACCCCCCCAAGATTAGAGGACAGAGTTCAGGTGAAAAATGTAAGGTTTACAGCAAATTCATTGTAGACCAGATCACCAAAACAACTGTTCTAAGAGATAAAGATAAGGCATTATCTATTCCTGGCAGAGGGGTGCTATAGACTGAATATGCTATCTGTCATTCTTCTACTACTGAGAAGTTGCAGAACATTTCTGCAGTAAATACTTGCTGCTGTTTAGACTCAATTTGCTCTGAATATTTGAAACATGCCTGTTTGGTTCCAAGAGGTGTCTATTGCTATTTAAATGGGGCTCAGTTTGAAAGACAAAACAGGTTTTAAATTTATGGCTATCATTTTATTGCCTTATTTAATATGTGGGAAAATGTAGAGACATCATTGTTCACCATTCCTATAACCATTCTAGGCACCTCTAATTTCCCTCCAGCTTACATCAAAAACTGCATTTATTAATTAAGCTCTATTGCTGTTGCCTTGTTTAGGGACTTATCCACTATTGTTGGTGTCCATACAACTCACATGAATGCCAATTAATGGGCATTGAGTGGAGAATAGAGTCCCATAGTGTTTGCTAAATGCTTTAGTGTGAAAAATGAAGGTTGTAAAGATAATATTTATATAAAGATATTACTAAGTTTCTGTTAATATGTTGACAATAGGTTCAGATCTGTCTAGTTTGCTCTCTCTCTCTCTTTTATTATTGAATACAGTAATATACAATATGTTAAGGATGGGGATATAGGGCAAAGTCAATGGGCTTCCTTGTGAATTTCAATGAAATTGTGCCAGGTGTGAATTTGGTCCACTCCATTTGATGAAATGAAAAAGCCCCTTAAACCTTGTGGTTTGGGAATGTTCTCAGAGAAACCAGGTGAAATCCTGGCCCCTCTGAAGTCAGTGGGAACTCTGAAGTCTATTGTAGTCAATAACAAGAGAAATGCATAAGAATGATGGTCTCCTCTTGCATAGGATATCTTCCCACACTGAAAATCAGAGTCTGAATAAAGAAAGCTCCAGAAAGTATCAGCACCCGGCTAATACCATCAAACAAATGTTGCTTTCTGGCATGTTACATTTCACATTCTGAACAGACAAGTTTTATCACCTCTCCTAATTGTCTCTCCATTTCTCAGATCAGTGGAATGTGAGGGTTAATTTTTAAAAGACTCTCCTCCACCAGGCCTCTGGACAAGTGGCTGGATTTATATTTGCACAAAGCTATTCTGAAATTTATTACAAGCTTCAGAACCAAAAATGGCTGTCACCTCATACTAAATAGCTGTCAATCATGATGTATTACTCTTCTCCCCTCCCCCTGGAAATAAAACCAGATTAAAAGATTTTCAGATTCCATTCGGAATATTTTGCACAACATTTTTATCACATCTCCAAGGTTAAACTGTACATGACAATATACTCATCAATATAAAATACAATCTAGTCATGGTATGACTGAGTTAAAGGTGCTGGGAAAATGAATATTTTAACTTCCTGTCTTTGGGAATTAATATTCTCTATTTTAAAATGCCATTGGTATAGCATTTTTGTCTCAAAGGCTGTGAGTCTAACCTGCTCATTGAAAGCATTGGAAACAGGATTGACCCCTGAATATTAATATACCTGATAGTATAGTACACTGAGATATGTATGTGTGTATCCCATTGTATAGTAGAGTGTACAGAAGCATTCACGCACACACAAGCTAGTCCAATTTTTTCCACTCATGAAAATTTGACAAAGATGAAAAAAACCCTCTGGTTTTCCTGAAATTCTCGACAGAAATCTTTGAATTTTCAGTGAAAACTCAGAATTCAAAAGATTTTGGCTAAAACCTTTTGATAAAATAACTAAGTTCTGTGAAAAGCACTTTTTGGAGAAAAAAGAATCATGTAATCAAAAGCCAAATTTTCCGTTGAAAAACATTTTCTACAGGAAATTTTCAACCAGGTCAACCATATTCAGTGTGTTTTGGATATTTTGGTGACCAAGAAGATGAGGCAAAGTACCAGTATTTTAATTATAGTTCTTTGGAAAGAGAGTCAAAAATGATGAGTCAGTTCTGAAATTGAATTATATGGGAAAAGTGGAGAAAAAGAAAACTAGTACATTTTACTTGGTGTAGTCACAAAAACAAAAGAGGCTGGGTGGGGGGAGAATGATATCAACCGTTACTAATGACAGGCTTGAACAACACATCCAATTTTGTGGGTGGGAATTTTCTTTTTTCCTCTCTACAAAAGGCGTGTGTAAACAAGTCATGTTGTTGTTGGAGTTTCCCATCGTAGTTGATGGATGAGAGTCAGTTTGTTTCTGGTCAGAAAGAAAGATTCATTATTCGGCTCAAAAGCTTTGCTTAGGTAACATCACTGTGGGGACCTGAATTACCCTGTGGATGCAGAGAAATTCAAAGATGAGCTTCTGATTCTAATTACACCTTTCTCTAAAACTTACGTGGACATCACTGTTCTTTTTCTTCAGAGCGGAGGCTGAAAATCTAGACTGACATTCCGGCTTTAATTTACTCCACTGTGGGAGTGTGAGAGGAAGAATGGCACAAGGCATGAGTCAATATAGAGTGTCAGCCCAGATTTTCAGACTTTACTCAGGATTTCCATGCTTTTGTTGGTTTAAGTGAATGCATTAGTGCTTCATACAATGCAGTTTCTGGTGGTCCAATATCCTCTTTTAAAAATGATTGCATTGACAAAAGACAAAGAAATAATTTTAGCTTGGGAAAAATAAGACAATGAAATGTAAATTCTCCTTTACAGCTATTGTGCTCTGTTGATTAAATTGAAAATTACAGTCTTAAAAACTCTAATGATTTACTCCTTTGTATCCCTTTATAAACAGTTGTGCTATTAAATTATTATGGTCTTATTAAAAACTGGATGTTGTTGGCTACCAGCTTATAGTCGACTAAGAAAATGTGCAGTTTGTGAATTCATGCACTAATGGAGTATAGTGATTCCTTTGAAAAACTACACAGAATATTCATTTTGAATTAGTTTTAAATGTTTAAGTTCTGATGAAAGTTAGTATGCATGAAAGTAAGGGATTAAAACAACACTGGCTTGAGACACACATAATGCCTAAGATGGCCCTAGGTGAGCTGGTCTTCCAAGCTCTATCAGTTTAACTGAGTCAAAACCTTTTACTCCCTGCTGATCCAGGTCTCTGCTACTTCTCAGTACAGACTGCCAATTGTGCCAGGGGAAGATCCTCCACTGGGGTAAACTATCAAACCAATGGAACTGTGACAGTTACACCAACTGAGAATCTGCATGAAAGACCTTTTCAGTGAATGAAAAATAAGAATGTATGCATTTATATTTAGCTTGGATTGATGTATTATCTATATATATTCGTAATTACTTACATCAGCCAGCAGGTCTTAGAACCACATTTTCACTCTCTTTATCTTTCCTGCATTTTGATTCTTGCTAAATAATTTTTCCGTTTCCGAATTCTTATTTGTTTCAGTCATCTCTGATGCAGAAGTTATAATGCATTATACATGAAGGTGGTGTGGAAAAAAATGAATTTCTATAAAAAACCCAATTTTTAAATCAAAAAAAGATTAGCAATGTTGTTCCAGGCCATGTTGTAGAACTCAAATTTTGCTTTTCATCAAGTGTTTTTTCCCCAATCATATTGTAAGGATGAGGAAGGGATGTTATAGTTTTCATTGAGCCATAACCCTCCTCCCCCCGCCTTCCCAAAAATAGAGTATCTTTTGATCTGAAAATTGCTTTTTGCTAGAGTGCAAATTTGTATTTAGAATTCCAGTTTCTAGATATTTGCTGAAAAATATGAGTATATTTTCACTCAAGTCAGTCTTATTTTGAGCCAAACCAACAAAATGTTATGGTTTTCATTGTAACATTTTCACAAACTCAAATAAATGATGAAAATGTGTAATTTCAAGGTTCAAAATTTCACTGCAAGCATTTGCCATGCTGGTAATACTATCTCAGTTGTATTTCAGGAGCCTAACAACTTTATTTTATCCTTGTTTCAATTACTCAAGGAAGTGCATGCAAGAGCCTGTTCTACCATTCTTTCCAATTCATGCCAACTGGTAGATATTACGAGGTTGATTTTGAAACATTACAAATGGTAGTTAGGGTACCTTGACTTGCACTATTCTTTTACCACAATTTACAGGCTCTCACACACAATCATATTTTTAGTATAAAACATACAATTACAAATAACTGGAAAAAAAAATCAGAAACTCTGATGTGAAATCCTGACCAAACTGAAATCAGTGCAAAGCTCTCATTATCTTCAGTAGGGGCAGGATTTCACTCCTTGCATTTAATTTTCTGTTTGAAAGCACATTAAAAAGTTATTCGTTATGACCTTCTTTCATAATAATCCTTAATTTCACGATTACTCTATTTGAAAATATCATACAGCATTGTTACTCAAGAATAGGCACAGGAAGTAATGGTTGTCTTCCATTACTCACTGCGGAAGCCCTGACAGGGTGAGGTAAACAATTAAAGAGTACTGGAAACTCTCAAAAGAAAAAAAAATACTGCTTGAATATAAAACTGAATGCTGAGGCTAAGGATGATGAGCTGATCGCAGTATCCAAAATAAATTTGGTGTCTCTATATACCAAGCAGAGATTATAACTAAGTTTACTTTCACACACTGTTCATAATTTGCTTCTTTGGCCCCTAAAGATATCTTTGGCTGGTGAAAACTGGAGCAAGGAATGTTAAGGCCAAAATTTTCAGAGCTGAAAAACTTAAGAGGAGCACCTGAATTCATGCTTAGGCAATTAAATAAAAGTAGCCTGATATTCAGAGATGCTCAGACCTTCCAGTAAAGTCAACAGGATTTGTAGGAGTATAAACAAGTATGAAAACAGAATCATAGCACTGTAGGGCTGGAAGGACCATGAGAGCTCATCTAGTCCTTCCCACACACACACTGAAGCAGGACCAAGTATACCTAGACCATCGCTGACAGATGTTTGTCTAGCCTGTTCTTAAACACATCCAGTGATGACCAAAGACTTGTGACATGCTCAAAACCACAGAGGGAGCCATTGCCCTCATTACTCCACCATCTCCCTTCCTCTACTTTTCCTTTAGTAGTGGTGCCAACCTTGGAACAGCACAATGTTACAGTAAAGGAATTTAACCCCTATTGACCACTCCATATTTGCATACTTCTTCTTTTAGTACTAGACATATTTTTGTCTTACTATTGTCACTTCCTCCATTGGCATATGGCTTTCAGGGAACCATGGTGAGTTTCCTTTCAACCACACAGGTATTCAAAACAGTTAAATGAAGAAAAGCAGAAAATAGAGGAAAATGTGGATCTTTCAGGATTCAAATTAGGCATTTTAAAAAAACCTATGTTAAATATAATCTTGCTTCTGTGCAATCATAAAGAAAACCAAACCTTTAGTCATGCCCAGCTGAGGATATTACCATTCCGAACCATTTTTAGAGCTGACTATTTTGCTGCCTTTATAGAAAAGTGCATGGCATGCATTGCATAGTCCTTGTCTAATCAAAAATAATTTAATTAAAAAATTGCTGCATAGGTGTTTTTTTCCACTAGACTACACAAGCATTTTAAGTTATCTTTCAATTTTTCCCCTTTGGACTTTAATGCTTACAAATGAAGTTTCACGCTTCATGAAACAAAGTTTAGCAGGCCACTTGGGCAAACCACTAGCAGGTAACATGATAATGCCAAACGCTAGATCTGTGGTGGGACCTGAGAGTCCAACGAAACTCATCTCAGGTGGAGAATATAGGGAAGGAGCTTCTGTAATCACCCTCACTTTGGTCATCCCAGGTCAGTAATAACTAGCAGCTCTTACAATTTTATCACAAGTCTGATATTTGGTAATTTTTGTTAAGCCACAGCTCCTAGAATCATATAATTACATGGGAATCTCTACTTTCATTTTTTAAAAAATCCAGTTATCCAGTGGAGAAAAGCTTGAACCCTAAAGACTCAAAAACAAAAAGGCAAATAAAAGTAATGCATCAATTTAAAAAAAAATAGTAATGTTTGGAATGCTTGGATTTGGCAATACTAATAGCTCCGGAAAGCATATCCAACCCACCACACACTGAAGAAGGTTTCACTCTATTGAGAAGGAAACAAAGAGGATGCTTAAGGATCCTATACCTAGAAACTTCTTCTTTCCTCCTCCTCCCCTTCCCCCCAAGCATTCACCACCATGGAGTCTAGAGGCAAAGTGGCAGTGCAGATTTTGACACCAAAGCAAATGCATTTGCAATGTCTTTGGTGGAAGCTTCCCCCTGCCACACCAATCCCTTTTACCCCCTCCTCACACAGCCCCCCTCCCTCCCAGTACACCGACCTGCTTCATTCCTTGTAGAATGATTTGTGAGTAGCAACTTGATCTGAATATTTTATTTCCTGCAAGCAAATCTCTCTACTACGTTTATCAGAGGGGGAAAAGTCCCTCACTGTGGCTACAAAAAGTCTTTTGAATTTATATTATCCATAAAATATGCAACTAAGTATGTTCTACAGTCACACACAGCCAGTGCTGCTGAATTGCTTAATAAAGCCTTATGTGAGAGGAACACTATAGTGATACCTGAACCTATGCACTTTTAAGCTCATAATGGACCACACCTGAGCAATGCTGTCAGTATAAAACAGTAATTACTTTAGGACCAGAAGTAATTAAAAATCACAGAATTGGATAAGGTAAATAAGGTAACCATACAAGCATGCAGTCAGAGTGAAAAACAACTATTCACACAGATAGGAAGTACAAAGAAGAATGCATCTTAGTAGAAGATATACACAAAGATGAAGCTCACCAGGAGACACAGGTATGTGTCTGACATAACACAGGAATCTTTGTATATATTAATGTGTAGGAGTCCATAGAATGTATATATCTAGGATAACATGTTTCATAAGAAACTGTTAATTTAGTGCCTTGATACTGATAGTTCTTATCTGGACACTGTCTCTGGTATTTCTGGTTGATGGCAATGCTGACAATGTGATGGCCTAACCACTGGCTAGTCTCTTCCCCACTGATATAACTACATTACCAGTACCTCTCTGGTTCACACTCTATCACCAGACCATTTATCTCTTCTCTCTCATAAGGATAATTATTTGTTTTTAGCACCAATAACACGACTAGGCTAAACTATATCTTTATATCCATTGAAGCCCATGACACCAGCTTACATCCCTCTGCCCCCCACCGTCCCTCTGCTAACAAGAAATGATCCTAGCCATTTTCCTTAGCCAGGACAGAAAACTTTTCACTGGTGGTCTCTCACCCATGAGAACCAAAAAAATAGCACCACAGTGGTGTGGTGGCATCCCCTGGAAGTTGGCACACAGTGCAACCATCCTGCCCACCCCCAGAACGATGCTAACTTCTTGAAGGTCCTCTACACTGTTCTATTCATACATGATGAAAATTGCTTTTCTTCCATAGCCTTGATCAAATTTCCCTTATTTCCCATATTTCGCTTAGTTCATCCAGGCAAGACATCATCTCCTTCTTCAGAGTTAATTAGTTGCCCTCAGGCTGACACAATTAAATATTTATAGCTTCTCCTTTGCCCATGGAGATACATTTTCAAACTGGATGGAAGAGTCAAACCACACTCATACACTTGCTATTCAAGTAGTTAATTCTTCATAGCAGTGCAATCCAAGATAATCCATGAATATCAGTGTGACACAAAGACCCCTTGGCAAAGGGTCCCCTGTTCTTTGCAAACATCTCACTACACCAAACACATGCCTTGAAGGGGTAACATGTAAGGTATCTGCAGAAAGCTTATTACTTATCAAGACTCATTATCATCGTGAGATGTATGTACGGGAATATTTAAGGAATAATGTGACTATACTGAAAGTATGCTTTGAGGTCCTGGAATAAAAAAGTTAGTCATCAGGGGATAATGTATCGCAGTGATGGCCCATGGAAGTAGAAGGAAGATGTCAGCCCTTCCAGGTTAGTCAGTGATGCACTGCAAAACTCAGTTTTCTAGCCATCCCAAGAATATCAATGGGAAACCATCTAAACCATGTGAAAGTAAAAAAGGAACATTGCAATAGGCAGGAGATTGTCCTGTCTATAAATAGAGACAAAATATTGTTTTAGTATTACAGAGTGGGGAGATGCACTCTATATCCATTCACTGAGGAAACATCTTGTGCAGCAGGAGTGTTTCCATGAATGTTTGGATCCTGTAAAAACAGTCAGCTCTCCAATGGACTAAACTTTGTGGAGAAACGTATTTTATAAGATAGGAAAGGTAATTATTAATAAGAATAGGCCCTAGTTCACATGTTATGATGCTATTTTGTATGTAAACATTTGCTTCCATTGCACTTTCTTGTTTTTAATTGAACCTCCATTATTTCTTAAATAAATCTTCTCTTGTTCAATTACAAGTTCTATGTGATACACAGGAGCAGTGATTTAAGGTAAAACTGGATACTTTGCTCCTTTGAGGGCAGAGAATATGGGATTTCTGTGAGTAGCCACTCTCAGGGGCTAGATATCACAGCAGAATGTTTCAAGGGGACTTGGGGATTAGGTGCACCTCCCGTCAGCCTGCAAGGCAAAGACATGCATGGCATAGCTCAGAGGAGAGTGCTTGAATGGCTAATAACAGACTTGTTGTGTTAGGGAGGTAGCCACCACAGGCAAGGCTACCTGTTGCTAGAGGCAGGAGGGGTAACAAGGTAACAATCCTTGGTATTGTGAGACCATTACAATCAGAATGCTCTGTTTCCAAGAATTCCAGAATCATGGACAAATCAATCTTTCCCAAGCAATTATACAATTATTTTTGTTAATCACTACCAATTTTCAGCCTTACTTCACTGGCAGAGATTTCCTGGAGATTTTTACTGGGAGGACTTCAACATATCCATCAGAGTGAGCACATTCCAGGTGTCTAGCTTCTGTGCTCCCCTGGAGCCTGATCTAAAGTCCATTGAGTCAATGAAAATATTCCAGATTACTTGGATGGTTGTGCGGTATTCTCTGGAACAACCAAAGTATTTTCAACAGGAAACAAAACTAGAGCTGAGTGAATTTTTTCTTCCAAATCTTTTTCCTGTGAAAAATGCAGATTTGGTGACATTAAAACATTTCACAACTTCACGTTGGTTTTGCCAAATTGTTTTGGTTGGGGAAAAACAAAGCAAAAGAATCAGAAAATAAGTGAAATGTTTCATTTTTATATTTTTAAATGAAATGTTCTGATTTTTCAGTTTGAAAAGAATTTATATTTCAAATTTCCTTCAATTTTATTAAAAAAATGAAATGCCAAAAATACAAATAACATCTTTCATTTCCAGTCAATGAAACATTTTAGTCTATCCAAACTGATTTTTTAAAACTTTTTGATTCACTGAAAATTTCAAAAAAAATCTGTTTCTGGTCACCGCAACCTGAAATGATCCCTCCCACCCCCTCAGTTTTGCTGGAATTGTCAACCAACTGAAAAATTCATTATTTGCACCACTCCAACCAAATCCCTTTGCAATACCTTCAGTTCTTTTCCCAATATATACGTATCTCCCTCCCTCACTAAACAGTCTTCTTTCTCCATATCCACTAGCTCTTTTTGAAACAGTAGAGTGGAGTCTTTGCTAATCATAAACATTAATTTTAAATCCTCTCTGAATCCATGTAGTACTAAAGACAAATTTGATTAAAATGACTGCTATAAAAACATAAATATTAACCTGTGCAAGAAGAGCAATTAGGAACATACTATGCATTCCAGGACATCTTTAATTGTTTTTTTAATACTCCTAGTCTGAATTTTCCTATCTTTGTTTTGTTTTGTTTTGTGATATTCTCTTTGGATTTAGGAAGAGTGCATTCATATCAAAACCCAATAAGACTGCCATATTATTAAGGGTACTACATGTATGTTCAAATACAGTAATAATAGGCGAAAAACAGTTAATACACTATTTTATGTCCCTGAAAGGAGACCTGAAAAGTACAAGGAATCCAGAGGCTGGAATACCACATCAGCAGAGGGTTCAATTCAGTAAGAAAAAGCAATTCAGTATGATAATACCAGCAATTTAACAAACTGCTGAGCATTCGAGGAAATGTAAAACATTTATGTTCTAATAGGGCAGCACGACAATGCAGCAAATATTTGTCATTATTTTCTTTATTCTTCCATCCAGTTCAGAGTGATAGCCCTTTGCTTGGCATTCATCTAAATACAGTTAGGGTATGTTCTGATAGCACAAGGGGTGCAAACCTGAGTAACTCTGGATTTAGATTTTGGTTGAAATTGAAACGTTTGTCAAACTAATAGCTCCTACATCTAATCTCCCAATTCTACCCAGGTTCTGGAGTTTGACTTTTGCATTACAACATTCTTCTTGAATAGATGTTTTTCATGGTTTTGTCTTGACTAGAAAAGTGAATTTAGTTCAGTCTTAGCTGACACATGCTAGCTAAATTCAACTTTTTTTTTTTTACTGTAGATTCAGGGTAATGACTGTAGCTCAGTTTCAGCTGGTTGAATTCAAGCTGCAGCAGGAATCTACCCAACAGAGTGACCCACTAGGTTTTACCTTGAGGTGCTAGGTTTTATCTAGAAACTACACTAGGAAAAAGGTTGAGTGGAGTTTAGGCTTACGTAGCATATCAGGTAAACGCAACCTAAACTGGATAATTTGACCTAATCAAGTCAAAGACCATGTGAACAACCACCTGTACTCAATGATCAAGCTTCCAGAAGGCAGGATCTTCTGAGCCACCATGGTGTCTGTGTGTTTCTTTGGGTGATGCAGGGCTCATCTAGCCTTAATGCTTTTCCACACAGCTAGGCTTTCCTGCTAAATATACTTCAAGAATGAGCTCTTAGCAAATGGGCTTATCTGGGCCAATTGTAGCACACTGCATAACACCGTTTTGTCTGCTGAAGTGGATTCACAATATAGGTATGACTTCATTAAAAATTTAACCCAGATGACCAGCATCTGTGTCTGAGCACTTGGCTAGTGTAGCCACGCTGCAAAGATATATCCAAGTTAGAAGCCACTCTCTCATTCTTTCCTAGTGAATTGTGGGAGAACTTCTCTGTCCTTTGGGCACCCAGGAGGATCTGTGGGATGGTGTTGGAGGACTACCGGCACTCAAGAAATTTAACCTTCACCCTTATTGCAAATTGAGCAGGTTACCAGCCCAAGTGGAAGTAGTACCCATGTATTAACTCATACCTCCAGCTGGGCCAGCTAGCCTTGATAGAAAACACCATTAAACTCAGGAGAAGGGTTTGTGTGGATGGTTGGGGCAACACCTGGATAAGTAGCTGGGTTAACTTTGCAGTGAAGATGTACCCTTAAATGGTTTGATCAGCTATCTGGGTCATAGTGAGATGGCCTGGGAAATTTTGGATTTCTACCTAAAACTTTCATCCACTCTTTGTCGTAACAAAAATTAATCCTATGTAAGGAATAATGTTGTTCAGCAGAAGAACCCACAGACATCAACAGATGGAAGCCTTCTGTCCTTTAAAAGACATATGAGGGGAAGAGGAGGGTGGGGATGTCTCAGATACTGGAACCAGGTAGCCAAGAAAGTTAGCTGTATGGCAGGTTAGTCCCAGAGGTTTGGATAGTCTTCAGTATAGATTAGAAGCTAAGATCTGCAGACTTTCTAGGCATTGCACAGCCTTTTGTGAAATGGAAAGTGGCAGTTAATTTTCTATCAAATACAGGCAGAAGAAGTAGTACTACTAAAATATTATCATGAATGTTTTGATCCATGCACTAAGCTTTCACTTTGCAAATATTATAATAATCAAATTCAATAATGTGTTAACATTTTAACATTAGCATTGTTATCTATACAGGATTATCTCTCTATTCAACAGCAATTTTTGTAAGTCTACTACAATCTCTTTGTTCTGATGATCCTTGACACCAGAATCCTCTACATAATGAGATGAATACATTTTAATTAAAAATCTGCACAAGATTACTGCATGCTATAATTGTTTTTGATCTGGTTGTCATAGTCCAAGGTTGGGGAAGGATGTTGTCATATTGGGTATTATTGTTTTTCATTCAGCATGTTGTAGTTCCTCCAAATTTGGACCTTTTGCATAATGAAAACTTGACCTTTGTAACTAAATAAAAAGTTTTTATTTCTTTCTTTCTCTTCCATAAATCCTGTGAAAACATGCAGCTTGATATTATCCTTCAGTATATAGCCCCATTTATTTCTGAAGTAAGTTTTCCTATATGGTTCCTTGAAGTTTAAAAACAGTCTTCCATTTTCTGCATGCCATTTTGCACCTGCTAATAATTCTGGGTGCAATTTTGCAGTTGGAAATGATGGCAGATCTCCATGACTGTGTTAGCAAAGGAGGGAGATAGCAGAGCTAGTCCAAAACAAAAAATATTTACTATAATATTTTCCCATCTGAAAATGTGGTTTTGTTGAAATTTTCCATGGCCAATGTTGACTAATTTTTTTCCAATTTTCTGTTGGGAATATTCAAAATAAAAAAAATCATTTTGAATTGACAATTTTGAAAAATAGTAAAAACAAGTTTCATTTCACTTAATGTTTCATTTCAGTTTTTGGAAAATAAAATATTTGGTGTTCCATTTTCAGTTTTTGGATTTGAGGTTTTATTTTCCTGCTTCCCTCTTCTCGCCCCTCCCACTATAATAAATTAGAAAACTGTAAAAACTGGGAAACCAGGCTGCCCCCACAGTTTTTAAGCTTTCCTCCTTTTTTTTCCAATTTTTTCAAGGTGGAAAATAGTAACTATGAAAAGTGGATTTTTCAGACTTGCCTCTCTGTCCTGCATCATTCCAAGCTCCGTGGTAACAATAACCCATTACACTCAAATCATTCGAGCAAACTAGTGAAATCCAAAGTATGCCCAATGGACTGCAGTAATGTAACCGCTAATCTCTGATAACTCTATTTTTAAAAATACAAGGGTTGAGGAGGAATAGCATCTATGAGAACACATAAGACCTATAGCCATGGTGAAAAGATGCCTCAGAGCTAAGAGTTAAAGTTGTAGGGCAGATCCGCAGCTTTTGTAAATTGTCATAAGCCCACTGAACTCAATTCATTTACTCCAGCTAATGATTTGCCTCTTATTATTTCTGTTTATTGTGGCAGTGCCTAAAACCCAATCATGAATGGGGCCCCATTGTGCTAGCCAGTGTACAAATAGACTAGCAGATGGTCCTTGCCCTGAAAAGCTTACAATCTAAGTAGACATAAGAACAGCCATGCTGGGTCAGACCAATTGCCCACCTAGTCCAATATCCTGTCTTCTGACAGTGACCAGTGTCAGATGCTTCAGAGGGAATGAACAGAACATTTCCTTCCATCCCATCTTCAAGACAAGAGAGTCATAGGGTAGGGGTAGGTGTATAACACACAAACAGAGTGAACAATGGGATGGTAGGAAATGTTGTGTAAATACCACAAATTTTGGGGTGGTTGGTTTACTTAGGAGGGTATCAGCTACATGGAATGAAAAGGGAAGGGAATGAGGATGAATGGAACAAAGCAGGTGAGAAGGTTAAGAGCAGCAGGTTGTAGGGAATTAGTTCGTTTCATCATCCATTTATCATTGTGTTAGGTGGTGTTATAGTCAATTCATATGCTATTTCATAGATAATCAATGTATGTTAAATGGATTTAAGTTGTAGGATTTTAGAAGTATAAGATTGATAAGTATTTAGGAGTGATGATTTTGTATTAGGTAGATAAGTAAAGCAGGACTGAAACGTAAGGCCTACAGGCTGAGACCTGTAAGATTTTAGCTTAGCCATATGAGGCCATAGACTTAAGAATGCTTGACATGAGTGGGTGACTGTGAAATAAGCCTATGTTAGTATGGTCACAAAATTACTGTAAAAATGTGCCAGTAGGTGACATTACAGAAAAGTGGATCTCAATAGACAGCAATGTGTTGTCCAAGAACACTAGACATTTGATTGTAATATCTTTGAATATCTGATCCTGACTGCATAGTACATATTGTGCTAATGAGACTAAGAAGAACTAAGAACAACTTATTAAAAATGGGGTATTTCAATATTCATAGGGTGTAGAAGTATAGATAAGGATATGCATAAGGTGTTAGGTGTGGTCAGAATTACAATATAAAAGAGGGTTCCATGGCTGGGTAAAAGTGGGAAGACCCACGGATCAACCCCACGGGAAACCCCAGCAGGAACCATTCCTCTAGCAATGATCGTCTATTGCGCGATCTATCAGATCATAGAATGTCTTTGAGTATGTATGACTACAATTATAATTATCGCATGGGTTTTTGCAGGATTTCTATATGCATGCTTAATTGTAATTGTACTTGTTGGTTTAATAAAACCTGTAGCATGGACAAGACTTTGTACTTGTGATTGTGTCTGTGGGAACGATCCTTGGACCTTGTGTGTTTCTAGAGTCTCAAAATTTGAGAAAAGCACCAGAGGCAATTTTTACTCTGTTGAGCCAGAACCTGTAGCAACCAGAGCTGAATAATACAACATCACTAAGTTCCCTTTAAATACAATAAAAGGCTACAAGGTATGGAGTGATGGTGAGGTGAAGACACTGAAGGAAGCGGAAGGAACAGCTTGGAGCAAACCGCCAATCAGTACGGGGCAGAGAAAACTCTCTCAACACAAAATGTCTGAAGGTCCCTGCTTTGGCTGCTTCTGCAGCTGCTACTCACAGCTAGAGTATCTGGCTGGTTCCTCTCCGCAGTTTGTCTCCAAGGTCATGTGGTGGGGGGCAGGGGAGGCACCATCTGAGGCCTCATGTCTCCCAAGTGATATGGAGTCTCACCTGCAAATTCTTGGTCCAGGAAAACTGTTGGGGGCAGGGGTGGCTCTGGTTGGGCCTCATTTTACCTATTCCCTCCAACTGCAGCTTTGCTTGCTGCTCCTACTGACTGGAGTCTCCATGTGTGCAAGGCCCATGCAGAAATATAGAAAGACAAAATCCCTGCCCAAAATGGTTTACAGTATGAAATTTTAAAAAAATATATAATTAGAAAAGAGGATAGGTGAACAGGATACAGCCACAGAGTACTGAACGCAATGGGTGACTAGGATATCCATTGTTACCTTCCACATTATGTACACAAAATTTAAAATAAATCTAATCTATACTTGAGCCTGGCATTTTGCCTATAGATAAATTATTCCTCATTGGGAGTTCTGTGTCTTTGGCAGTGCAGAAGTACTGTATACAACAAGAAATTCAATAGTTTTCTCTTGGTTCTCTCATTTTGCATTTTCTTCTCTTCAAGCAGCAATAGCCCTTGTCAAGATAAGTCACCTCTGTCACTCAGCCTTCATGTTTCTGAAAGCAGTTTAGGAAACTGACAGTATCCAAGAGTGAACTTCAGATGAGTAGCCTGCAGTAGGGAATGCAATATTGGTTTGACCTGTGCAAATTCGTATTCACCTGTCCACACAATCTATGAAACACACAGACAAAAAAATGTATGTGTATAATACAATTACAAATCTTTGGTTGCCTAGAACTTCATAGTAAATGCTAATGCTGGTTGAACAGAAAAATAATTTAATTATAATTTCACAAATAAGCTCCAAGATCGATGTGGGGGACCACAGGATTCATTATTCCCTAGTTTTAGAACAAACAATTAGTTTGAAATTATCTGTGAATCCTGAAATTGTCACCAATTTAGCACAAAATTATGCTAAAGTTTGTATTTGTGTTATTTTAGAGTTTATAAAGGAATTTCAACCACGGAACAGAAACAATACCGTGAGTCTTAAGCAACTGGCCATACAATATGACTAGTTTGCGTACAACCCAGGAACTGAAGATATTCACTGAATACATCTAGAGATCATGTAAGAAAATAAACAGATATATTTTCAGAAACCTTTCTAGGTTTGTGAAGTTGCAACTAGTCAAAAGAGGGGGTATATTCATAACCATTCTTCTAAATTGTTCAACCAGTTATAGTTACCAGAGCACTGTATATTATGGCCACTTTAAATGTCATGGTACTGTAATAATGGGGCATAGAATTCAGATTCTTCTGCTACAAGAACACAGCCTCTCTCTACCACTTGAGGCAAAAAAGAATCTGCTGACTACTAGCAATAAAGGGCATATGACACTCAACTCAGAAGTTATGATTCTATCCAGCAGAGGGCAATGGTCATAGTAGTTAGAGCAAAGGCTGAGGCACCAAGGGCATGTCTACACAGCAAAGAAAAATCCACAGCTGGCCCATGTCAGCTCACCTGAGCACTTAGGGCTCGGGCTGCAGGGCTGTTGCATTAGTACGTAGACTTCAGACTTGGGCTGGAATCTAGGCTCTCAGACCCTGTAGGGTGAGAGGGTCCCAGAGCCTGGGCTCCAGCCTGAGCCTGGAAGTCTACACATAGGGTTACCATATTTTGAGTGTCCAAAAGGAGGACACTCCACAGGGCCCCGCCCCAGCCCCCCCACGCCCCCCCAACTCCGCTCCTTCCCCAAAGTCCCCGCTCCAACTCCGCCCCCTCCCCTGCTTCCCACGAACATTTGATTCGCGGGAAGCCTGAAGCAGGTAAGGGAGGGGTGGGGGGAGGAGGCGTGGCCCAGTCTGGCCTCCCCGGCGTGTCCAGCCTGGGTCGGCTCGGGCCCTGGGGTGCTGGCCCTGGGCCTGGCCCCCGGCCGAGCACCCCCGGTCCGCCCAGCACTGCCGGTCCCCGGCCCCCGGGCCCTCGGCCGAGCACCCCCGGCCCGCCCAGCACTGCCAGTCCCCGGCCCCCAGGCCCCCGGCCGAGCACCCCCGGCCCGCCCAGCACTGCCGGTCCCCGGCCCAGCCCCCGGCCCGCCCAGCACTGCCGGCCCCTGGCCCCGGCCCCGGCCCCCGGCCCGGCACCGCCGGCCCAGCCCCCGGCCCCCTGGCTTGGCACCGCACTGCACCGCCGACCCGGCCCCCAGCTCGGCACCGCCGGCCGCCGGCCTGGTCCCCGGCCTCGCCCCCGGCCCCCGGCTCGGCACCGCCGGCCCGGCCCCCGGCTCGGCACCGCACCGCCGGCCCGGCCCCCGGCCCCCGGCCCCCGGCCCCCGGCTCGGCACCGCCGGCCCCGCATGTCCCGATTTTCCTGGACATGTCCGGCTTTTTGGGATTTCCCCCCAGACGGGGATTTGGAGCCCAAAAAGCCGGACATGTCCAGGAAAATCCGGACGTATGGTAACCCTACTACACAGCAATGAAACAGGCCCGGAGCCTTAGTCGGCTGGCATGGGCCAGCCAGGGGGTTTTCTTTGCTGCGTAGACATACCCCAAGAGAATCAAGGGCTTCTAATTGAAACTGAGCCATTGACTCATTTTTTTCTTAGTTTCTTAAACTTCTGTGCCTCACTTAGGACCTTTATTGCAAACCAAAAGCTAAATCTGACCTGTTCTATCCTAAGTGTATAGTATATTAAAAGATTCACTGTAAAAAAGTTCTACTGTGTAATGATTATTTTTACAGATCATCATCACTGCAGACTTGCCCCTGCAAAGTGCTGAAGCCTTCCAAGAGGACCTGAGTACTCTTCGCTTCCATAAACTTCAGCGGCAATCAAGAGTACTCCGCACCTTGTAGGATCAATCCCTACAAGACAAGGTTCCTCCTAAACAGAACTGCACTTTGCACATTGCAATGCACTGATACAAAGGGAGGCCGCACTGCCTTAAGACCAGGCTTTTATTGCTGCCACTGACACTTGTGTCTACACAGCCAAACAAAACAAAAAACAAAAACAAAACCCCCTGCAATTGCAAGTCTCAGAGCCCAGTCAACTGACTCAGGCTCACTCTACGGGGCTAAAAATAGAAGGACATACTTTCCCATTTGGGCTGGAGTTCGGACTCTCCCCCTTGCCAGTTTTCAGAGCCTGGGCTCCAGCCCAAGTGAGAACAACTACACTGATCTGACCCTATAGCATGAGCCTGAATAAGTTGACATAGACTCTAAGAGTCATTGCTGCAGGGGTTTTTTATTATTATTTTGCTGTGTAGGCATGTGCCTCCTGGATAAGTCACTTAACCTTTCTATGCTTCATTTCCCCTTTATGTAAAAGGATGATAATAATAGTTCCCAATCTTATTGAAGTGCTTTAAGATCTTTGGCTGAAAAATTCTATATAAGTGCAAAAGATTAATTAATTATTGTTATTAATGTGTAAGTTTTGTTCTACTTAACACAAGTGGAGTATCACTATATTTGTGTTCCACTGTATCATTATCTTTCACTGACACAGAGTAATATCTTAGAATAACTAATAGCCTTGGGAAATGCTTAGTTGCCACAGCTAAGGGGGTCTGCAGAGGTGCTTAAGTTGGAGCCTGAACTGGAATTCATGCCTCCACCACTGTAGTCCAAAATAGCCCAAACACTTTGATCTTCAGGGCATGCTGCAAAGCACATCTCTTTTCTGAGCTTTCAAGACAGGCTGCTGTTTGTAGCTGGGGCGAATTACATATTTTTCCTTGCTGGTTTTGGAGAAGCTTCTGTGTTTGCTTTTGTTAATACTAGCACAATTACATTTTTAACATATGGCAAGGCATATAAAGCCCTAGATAGGGGCTTTGCCTCTAGTGTATAAATCTAAATTAATAAATAACTCCTCTTTGCTTTTCCTATCACTGCAGAAATCATAGTCAGTCATACCTTGTTTGGCATGTGTCACTGAAATGTTTCTGAACTGTAACTTTTATGCTTACTTGAATTTCTCTCCTGTTTGCAACTGCTGTTAACAGATTCCATAGGGGCCTCAGAACGGACCTTAAAAGCCTGGAGGTAGCAGAATCAACAGCAGAAGGTAATGAGTAGGGCTGCACCCTGGGCGTTGCTCTGTGTGTGCAATGTGCAACAGATGCTCTTGTAGCAGCTGGGAGGAAACAATTAGCATACCAAAGAGACATGTTGTAGTGTCACATTGCATAGTCTTGAGCAACCCAGACCTTAGGCTTGAAATATCCAAACAATGAAATATATTTAAAGGGATGCTGGCAACCTGAAATATAGTCAATTACACACACACACACACACACACACAGTAAAAGTAGTTTCAGAGACTGTACCTGCAACCAAGTCCCCAGATAATTTTGCATTTCATGTGACTTGCCAGTTCACATACTTTTTGGGCCATAAAAGGACACAACTGGTAGAAGAAAGAGAATGAAACACAGGACATTGAATAGACACAATTCCCTGTTTGCCTTATTTAGCTGATGCTATTGTGTGCTCTGTGAATCAGAATTACAGGGAATATGAAATGAAACAGCAGTAGGTAAGTGATCAGTTGCATGGCATTCAGCAAATAAACTTGGACTTTCCATTGGCTTCAATCAGCTTTGGATGAGGCCTCCACTTTTTTTTTTTTAAGTGACTTTCCTTTTAGTCATCCATAACCTAAACAGGATTCTCCTGCAATACTACTGTTGGACAGAAGAAGAAAAATGGAGGAATATTTCATTTTCATAATCTTGCATTTCTTGTAGTTGGTAACTTCACTTAACCAATGCAGTACTTGGTTGTCTACTATTGTCAGCAACAAGGACTATGCTTGGAGGCTCAGCAGATGTTTTTCCAGTAGCCCAATGAGACAAATATCCTTTTTTAAATTAACAATCATTTTATTTTTCTTGTTGCCCTGATCCAATTAAAATAACCAATAAATGAATAAATAGAATTAACACAATAAAAAGAGGTCTTTGTTTACAAATTACACTCAGTCATTCTATTCTTTGATTCTAGCTCCAGCTGTAACTACCACCACCCAGCAAGCTGCCTCAACTCTGCCATACAGAATGCTGCAAGATGTGAAGCTGCAGAACCTGCATGCAGAATGGCTACAGTTCTTAAAATTCCTTACTCCACAATTAGCAGCTTTCAACACGAGGTATGGAAAAAAACACCAAGATTTAGAATTAAGTAAGTGATGCACTGTAGGGTGTCAATTGCAGATAAACCCAGTTATGGCTTTACATTTTCAAAAGCTGAAAGCAGCAGAGGCCAGTGAAGGGTCCCTTTTTTCCAGGCAAATAGGTTACTTCATAGGCTCAAAGAATGGGGAAAGAGCTGCTTTTTCTTATTGGGAAGTCAAAACATTGACTGAGTGGGTGGAGTCACCTTGCCCAGAGATGAGAGGTAAAGACACCTGAAGAAGGACCTGCCATTGCAGGTAAGTGGCAGATCATGGGATGGAGTGAAGGCCCCATGCTTATGCAAACTTTAAAGAATCATCACAATTTTTTGCTTCAGATTCAGTGTGAAGGACAATAAAAAGTTTGTTGGGAAATCTTATCTTAAGTGAACCACTTTGCTCATCCCTACTCTAGTTAACTACACTTGTCTCAGTGAAATTCCCCATACTTTTGGTCTGGAATTAACAATGATCCAAAAGAGAGATCACATATATTATTAATGGAACATCGTGTACCTCACTGACCATGATTTAAAGGCTAGTGTAGAGGAAATCCCTAAAGCCATCTGAAGCTGCAAGTAGAAAAGGCAATTGGGATAGCATACAAATCAAAACACGCATATATATTCGTTTATATTAAGCTTTAGTTACGCATTGTCTAAATTGCCATATTTGGTTTTGTTTTCATACCAAAAAATATTACTCTATTGGAGAGTGCAGAAGGCAAAACAGATGGGAGAGTTCAGGCTTTCAGAATATTTGTTATTAGGAAAAACAGTTTACATTTATTCACTTTGGAAAAGAGAAGACTTTGAGGTGACCTATTTAGCTTCAGTGGTCTTTGTTACTTGACAATATATGAAATAAGATGGCAAAGAGAATAAATGTGCTTAAGCCTTTTTTTTAAATGGACAAAGGGGTTTAAATGATATAGTTACAAAGCAGGGAGGTGAGGTTAAAATAAATCTAAAGGACAACCTTACTGAAACGTGCCCTTTTCATGACGAGCAATCCTTTATGTCATTATGATAGTTTTATTAATTGAAATAAAAGAGAACATTTTACATGTGCTAGCTCCTGCAGAAGTGTGTAGCATGCAAATGAGGTGGTAGGGATGGAAGGGAGAAAAATTAAACCTGTGCGAACAATTTGCTCAGAATTTTTGCAAAGTTTGCTTGCAGATGTACCCAGATGGTTTCCATGGATTTCTGAGGCTGCTCTGAATAACTGAGGACTGAAGTGTCCCTGACTATTTGATTTCCCCCCACCCACCCACTTCTTTATGCATGCAAACATTTCTAGCATTTTCCCAGAAGTTTCATTGTTGGGAAGAGCAGTTTTTAGAATTAAAAAAGTCAAAGAAAGCTGAGTGGAAGATTTTCAAAGGCACAAGAGGCAGCTAAGTGCCCAGTCCTCACTGGCTACCAATGGTATCTAGGCACCTAACATTAGCTACTATTTGTACATTTCAAAATCTTCCCCTAAATCTTAAAAAAAATACATCAAAGGGAACTAGTCCTTTCCTCCCTTGGGAAAAACTATAGTAGGTCAAAGCCATTAAAAGGAAAAGTGTTTCAAGGTAGTAAATAGAGGACATTGACTGCTTTCTGGTCATCTTATTGTAAGTCCTTGCCTCTTTATCATGGTATCTCATGGTATTCTCCTCTTTCAGTGGCCAGTCTGACATAACTCCACTAGATTTGGTGAGAGACTGACTTCAATCTCTGGGTATATTATGTAAGCAATTCTTTCAAAATCCTTCATGTAGGAGTGCTGAGATGGGAGGAAGAGTGGAGGAACTCTGGAAGTACAAAACTTCACTTTAGTGTTAGTAGACACTGCAGTGAAATCCTGTCCCTCTGCAGACTATGAGCTAAAATGACAATAACCTCACACTGAGGCCAGGAAGGACTAGAAATTGCCACTAGAAGTTGCCACTAGAAGTTCATGGCAGAGGATGATGTATAAGAACAGATGATGCACCCAGCAAATCTTGTTGCTTGCCCATGATTTAGGGACACAATCTGGCTACAAGCCAATAAATTTCCTTTCCCCATATATTCACTGAAAACTGTTACATAGAATCCTAGGGTGACCAGATAGCAAGTGTGAAATATCAGGTCACTTTTTTATTTTCAGGGTGGGGGTGAGGCTTGAGCCCTGGCAGCTCTTTAATTACAAATTAAACACTGAATCTGGTCACCCTATAATACCCCCACTACAAATCCTACGAGGAGATAAGAACATAAGAACGGCCAAACTGGGTCAGACCAAAGGTCCATCTAACCCACTATCCTGTCTTCTGACAGTGGCCAATGCCAGGTGCTCCAGAGGGAATGAACAGAACAGGTAATCATCAAGTGATCATAGACCTCAGGAGGTCATCTAGTCCAACCCCCTGCTCAAAGCAGGACCAACACCAACTAAATCATCCCAGCTAGGGCTTTGTCAAGCCAGGCCTTAAAAAACTCTAAGGATGGAGATTCCACCACCTCCCTAGGTAACCCATTTCAGTGCTTCACCACCCTCCTAGTGAAATAGTGTTTCCTAATATCCAACCTAGACCTCCCCCACTGCAACTTGAGACCATTGCTCCTTGTTCTATCATCTGCCACCACTGAGATCAGCTGAGCTCCATCCTCTTTGGAACTCCCCTTCAGGTAGTTGAAGTATGCTTTCAAATCCCCCCCCCCCACTCTTCTCTTCTGCAGACTAAACAAGCCCATTTACCTCAGCCTCTCCTTGTAAGTCATGTGCCTCAGCCCCCTGATCATTTTCATTGCCCACTGCTGGACTCCAATTTGTCCACATCCTATCTGCAGTGGGGGTCTCAAAACTGGATGCAATACTCCAGATGTGGCTTCACCAGTGCCGATTCATTCCATCGCCCATTCCCAGCTTCTGGCAAACAGAAGGGACACCATCCCTGCCCATCCCGGCTAATAGCCATTGGTGGACCTATCCTCCATTAAGTTATCTAAAAAGGGTCCCATTGAGCAGAAGGGACAATGTTCAGATGGGAAGGATACATTCCTGGTGGTGTTTGGAGGGGGCTGAGTCTCAGAAAAGCGTAAGTCCTGGGACTCAATAGAATTCCATCCAATCCCAAATTTCCATAGAAAATGGAGTTGAAACAGCAAAATATTTTGCTTTCCTCAGAAACAATTTGAGAAGTATTCACTTGTCATGAAAAACATCTCACCAATCTAATCCAGATTACAGGTGGTGAATAGTTTGTAACAAAACTCAGTTCTTACATGTAATTATTAGAGTGTGTAGCAGGGAGAAGGGCTATTTCAAAACCTAGTTTTTCAATTTCACAATATCAAAATTAAAAATAGGTCAAACACTGAAGATTTTAAGTTAAAATCCATCTAATGAGAATGAATTTTTTGGATATTGGAAAAATATTTTAGGAGAATTTTTACATTTTTATTTTGATTTAAATCCTAGAGGTTTCATGTAGCTGTAATAAGGGATAATTATCCTGAAAAGTGATGCTGTAGATTTAGACTACAAGGATTTCAACAAGACAACCCATGGAGATGCTACACTACTGAAATATAATGTGCCTGTAGAAAAATTAAATCAAAGTTGATTTTGTATTGCTGTTTGCATCTGATCCATACCAGATTGGCCTGTGATTTTTTGACTGTTTGAAGCAAATTGCCAGTAAGGAAAACTTAATGAATAGAAGGAAATACTCTGTTGTCTTGCCACCAGGGAACAGAGAACTGGCAAATCATGACTGCTGTTTTATTGATCAACAATTCAAATGACAGGAAGCCTAAAGCAGTGTAATGGTCTTAAAGGAGAAAAAAAAAACACAACACATTTTAAGAGGTATAGGTAAATGTCGATTACACAAACCTTTATGATCCAAATGTCAGATTATTAAGAATTTGGATACATCATCTCTTTCCCCAGTCTGAAACTCTGATAGAAACAAATTTTGTTTAATCTGAATTCCAATTATGTGAAACATGTGGATAATTGGGATCTATCTGTTGTAGCTATGAGCTTATGAGAGTGTAAGGTATAAAACCGGTAACTTCCACTGAGAGAAGAATAATGCCACTTATCAATCAACATTGATGCTTATCTCCTAGATGCCCTGGCTTTTGGACTAGGAGGGTCTGTCTTCAAATCTCAGCTGTGTTAATATGATAGACACATAGGGATAGATTTCTAGCTAATATAAATCAATATAATTCCATTGATTTAATGGAGGTACACCAATTTAGACCAGCTACATCAGTTTACACCAGTGGAAAATCTGGCCCATATACATTAAGTACAGCCAGTAGTCTGTGGGAAGTCTCCATTATTTGGTGAAGTCCACTCTAATGACTGATCGGCATTTGGCAGATAAAATCTGCAGGTTTTTGGACGTTTCTGAAATTGCCAATTTGTAATCTATCTACTATGATGTCAGTTAAAATCTGAACTGTTTCATTTAATTGGAATTCAAGTTAGGTATTTCTAGCATGCCATTTGTGATACAGATCTTCCCTTTTAGCATGTGCACACGAGTCCCCAAGCATGATGGGATTTATGATAAAAATGTAAAAAAAGACAAAATGCTGAGACCCCTGAAGGGCAAATTTCTAGTTCAGTAGCAGAAAGCTCTGGCAAGAATTGGTGCTGCTATGCTGAAAAATCTGACAGATATGACTCATGCTTGTCTATCTACTAAAGTATCTAAACTGAAATGTCAAGAACATTTTATAATATGCGCTGATTAAATGTTTTCAATTTACACTTAGAAGTATATTCTCTAGCTTACTGTATTTATGATAAAACATTAACATTCATTGTTACCCCCAAAGCCTTCGTTTACTGAGTTCTAGGACTAAGATATGTCTTTGTTTGCACCGTAATATGCGTGTGTATATAAATTATGTATATCTATTCATATACAAACACACACACACACACACAGAACAAACATACTGTGGGGTATAAAGATTTCACCGTCCTGCATCTGGCTGCAAGTGACAAAATATTTTATTTGTGCTACTGAATTGGTTGTTCTTATTGTCCTTCCCTCCAGACTTTGTTTTAGGGTACCAGTCTGGCTCCTACTGACTTCAGTGGTGCAAGATCAACCATGAAATCAACACTATCAAAAAACTTGGTTTACTGTATCAGCAAAAACAGCACTCTCATGGGAATTTACTATACCCTAGCCTCACTACACCCCCACATTAATAGCAAACAGGAAGACAGTTGGCTTCATATGCCATTTTAAATTGCAAGATCATCAGAGGAATTCTTTCTGCATGTGTGTGTGTGCACACATGCACATGCATCAGTTATGGTCAATAAACTGATGATTTATGCTTTTGTGCTGTATGAATTTACAATTTAAGAAAAATATGTGCAGAATGATTTATCACTAATGGTGAACATAAATATGTAGAGAATTAATGGGCTATTCTGTGTTATAAATATATTTATAACATGTATGGAAGGAGAACTAATAATCCCAGTGAGTTACCTATGGTACAAGACCTGGAGCATCACTTTCCACTGCCTTTTTTAAAAATCAGGAACATAATATTATTCAATAAAATTTAGCTTGCAGAACAAAATATCTCCTCTAGGTCAGGAAAATGTAAGGCTTAAGGACTGTAGTAGCTGCTAATACTAACAACTCCAAAAATCACATGCAGTATTTAATAGAATAGATCGATAAACAGAATTTGATGATTTTTAATAGAAAATAAAAAGTGAATTGTCATCTGAAAGGGAATAATTTAAATCTTTCATCTTTACATTTAGCCATGTGGAAAATACCACCCAAACTGTTTCTTTAAAAAGTGATGAGAAAACCATGGCAATATTTTCCCAAAAAGGTTTTTATTTTAGCCGCATGGCACCATTATCTTCTAATGGAAGATATTTTAGCAGTATTTTTATGGTTCTGTTATCTTTTAATCCTAAATGTATTCACTTCTTTAATTCTTTTGGTGTAGAGAAAAGGGACATACAAAGACTTATTTTTTAAGCCAAGTTTTAGAAGTGGTGGTGTTTTAGCTACATTTCCAGCACTTGCCATCACACTGAGAATAAGTAAATCCCAAATGACCAGAGCCCTGCAGGCCCATCCTACAGAAAGGATTCTGAGTTGCATCCATTAATCATATGAGTCCAATTCTGCTGCAGGTAGTCTGGCAGGTGCATGTCAGCACAGTAAAAAACATTTGGCTGACAAGCTGCAGTTTAAATTAAATGCTTTTTAAAAGCTTTTCCCTACAGTTTCATGATTTTCTGTTAAAAAAATAATAATCAGAATTTAATACCAGTAGCCAAAAGATATATGTTATCCTGAACACAAGTTAGTCTCATGGGCCCTATCTACTACATAGTGCAGAGGAGATCAGAGCTCAGGGCCAAAAAGGACAGAGGCCAAGAGTTTTTCAAATACCATCCCATAGCACTGTGCAGTTGTCAGCCACACTGTGTCCCTCTACACTGACTGTGCATTAGAAAAGCTGCAGAGAGCTAAACTATATACTCGTGGTTTCCCATGCAAATAAATGTTAATACTACTAGTACTAAGTACACCTCTACCCCGATATAATGCTGTCCTCGGGAGCCAAAAAATCTTACTGCGTTATAGGTGAAACCGCATTATATCGAACTTGCTTTGATCTGCCAGAGTGCACAGCCTCCCCCCCATCCCCCACCGGAGCACTGCTTTACCACGTTATATCCAAATTCATGTCATATCGGGTCGCGTTATATCGGGGTAGAAGTGTATTATTATAATACAGTAATGCAAAGAGGCCTTAACAAAGATCTGGGACCCACTCTGCTACACACTATACAAATACACAGGGAAAGAAAATCCCTGCCCCAAACTGGTTAAGGTCCAACATCTTAGAGGAGGCAGTATAGTCCAGAGTGCAATACTTTGGACTAAAAACCTGGAGAGCTAGGTTGTAATCCCATCTCTGCCACTGAACGGCTTTGTGATCTTGGGCAAGTCATTTCACCTCTCTGTGACTCATTTTCTGTGAAATGGGGATACTGATACTGACTGATAGTTTGTGCAATGCTTTGAGAGCTATGGCTGAAAAAAGTTGTGCATGAGCAAATGTTTACTATTTAAAAGAAAAAAAGTAGTTAATCATGGAATAACAAAAATGTAGAGCTAGAAGGGACCTCAAGAAGCCACCTAGTCCTGCCCCTGTGCTCAGGAAGGACCAAGTAAACCTAGACCATTCCTGACAGGTATTTATCGAACCTGTACTTAAAAATCTCCAACGATGGGATTCCACAACGTCCTTTGACAGCCTATTCCAGAGTTTAACTACCCTTGTAGTTAGAATTGTTTTCCTAATATCTAACCAAATCTCCTTTGCTGCACATTAAGCCCATTACTTCTTAGCCTACCTTCAGTGGTCATGGGAAATAATTGATCACCATCCTCTTTATAACAGACCTTAACATATTTGAAGTCTGTTACCATCCCCTCCCTCCTCTTCTTTTCTCAAGACAAAACATACCCATTGTTAAACTTTTCCTCATAGATCAGGTTTTCTAAACCTTTTTATCATTTCTGTTGCTCTCCTCTAGACTCTCTCCACAGGGACCACATATTTCCTAAAGTGTGGTGCCCAGAACTGGACTTATAACTCTAGGTGAGGCCTCATCAGTGCCAAGTAGATCAGGATAATTACCTTCCATATCTTACCTACAATGCTCCTTTTAATATGCCGGAGAATGGTATTTGTCTTTTTTGTAACTGCATCATGTTGTTGACTCAGTCAATTTGTGATTCACTATAACCCCCAGTTCTTTTTCAGCAGTACTACCACCAGTTTCTCCCAATTCTGTAGGGGTGCATTTGAATTTTCCTTCCTAAGTGAAGTACTTTGCAATTGTCTTTATGGAATTTAATCTTGCTGATTTCAAACCAATTCTCCAATTTGTCAAGGTTGTTTTGAGTTCTAATCCTACCATCCAAGTGCTAGCAACCCCACCCAGCTTGTTGTTATCTGCAAATTTTATAAGCATTCTCTCCATCCCATTAGCCAAGTAATTAATGAAAATATTGAATAGCATTGTACCCTATGGGACACCTGTAGATATGACCTCCCAGATAGATAGTCATTCATTGATAACTATTCTTTGAACAAGGTCTTTCAACCAATTGTGCACCCACCTTATAGTAATTTTATATAGATCACATTTCCCTACTATGTTTATGAGATTGTCATGTGGGACTATGTCTAAAGCCTTGCTAAAAGTCAAGATATATCACATTTACGGTTTCCCCCCTATTTACTAGGCCAGTAATCCTGTCAAAGAAGGAAATTAGGATGGTTTGGTATGATTGGTTCTTGACAAGTCCATGCTGGGTATTCTGTAGGTACTAACAAACTCATGGTTTAATAAATTGTTCCAGTATCTTTCCAGGTATTGAAATTAGGCTGACTGGACTATTGTGACCCCAGGCACCATTGTATTCATATCCAAAACCCTGTGGTAATAACATTTGTACAAACTATGACTCGTGAAGTATAATAAGAAAGCTAATAACACACTGGCTATTAATAGTATTGTAAAATGCATGTGTTAAAACAGGGGTCGGCAAACTCTGGCATGCAGCTCGCCAGGGTAAGCACCCTGGCGGGCTGGGCCAGTTTATTTACCTGCTGACGCAGCAGGTTCAGCCAATCGCGGCCCCCACTGGCTGCGGTTCACCGTCCCAGGCCAATAGGGGCGGCAGGAAGTGGCGCAGGCGAGGGATGTGCTGGCCGCTGCTTCCCGCCACCCCATTTGCCTGGGACGGCAAACCGCGGCCAGTGGGGGCCGCGATCGGCCGAACTTGCCACGTCAGCAGGTAAATAAAGTGGCCCGGCCCGCCAGGGTGCTTATCCTGGCGAGCCGCGTGCCAGAGGTTGCTGACCCCATGTTAAAATTATATATGAAGTTACAATTTTCCTCCCTATGATATTACTAGAACATGCTTAAGAACAGACAGCGTAGTCTAGGTAAAGAAGATAAACAGGTCTGTCCTAGACTAAAGAATGTGGGTTTACATCAACTGATATATTACTGGAAAGCAAACTCACAGGGGTTAATCCTGATCCTGAGCTTGAGAGACACAGAATTAACATGTCTACTGGACCTCAGAGAGAAACAAGAGACTGAATCCCCAGCAGGCCTTCCTGACTTGCCAGACAAAGGCAATTTCTTTGGGGACATAAGAAACAGAGAGAGACTCCATCTTTATTCTTCACCTTAAAGAGACAAATAAACCAAGCAATTTGATGTCTGTGCAGTGTCCTGGCCAGGCTGGTCAGTAAAAAGCTTGGAAGGAGATTGTGGGTGAGAGAAACCCGCTTGAATAAAGACTGTATCTTGCTAGATTAAGTTTTAGATTTTAGATGCATGTATTCACTTTTAATTGCTTGTAACCATCTTGACATTTATCTTTTTTACTTATGTCAGTTCTGTTAATGTCACATGCCCTTTTGTTTAATGAACTTTTTTTTTACTTGTATTATAAAAACACAGTTCAGTGCTGTGTTTGAAGGGAATGGTGTATTTACCCCAGTTACATTAATTAGCAGTGAGGTACTTTCGTAATGTTAGTACCTCATACTATCTTATGGTCTCAAATCAGTGTAAGTAGTTCAAGCAGAGGAAGATTGTTTTCATAATCAGTTAGAGATGGGCTTGACCGAAAAGTCTGAATCTGAATTTTCCTGAAATTTGGGATGTTTGGAATCTGGATCTGGATCTTAATTTTGCAGCTCATGCTCATCTCCATAATTAATCAAACCCTCTGGTTCTTCATAGAGTTAAGCCTCATTCATTCAGTGCCATCTCTGTAAAGCCATTGTTTTCCCCTTCAGATTACAATCATACCCTTTTAGCATAGTCTGCAGCGCTAAGCTGAATGCAACTGTGCTTTACATGTGGAAGCTATATTTGGTTTTCAAAGAATCCTAGGAGAAGAGGACTAACAATATCCCATTCCTCTCAAGTGCTGCTGAATCTAGATAGCCCTGGTGATAGCTATGTCATATTACTACCTCATCCAACAAGCTACCCTTATAAGTGCTTCAGGCAAGTAGCTTTGTTAATAATTGATATGTTAATTTTCCAATATTTTTCAAATTCGTAGCTGAAATTTCCTAAGAATAAGTTTCCTTGAGCAATCTTCCAATTTTAAATTCTCTAACTCTATTAAACTCACCATTTAGTATAACCTCCCTCAAAGCCAGAACGACTTGATTAAAAACCAATTGAAGTCAATGGAAAGGGTTACCTTGTCATTAACATCAACAGGCTTTGGATTCACTCTGTAGATAAGAAATATTCCTATTAATCTTTATGTACTTAGCCTGTTCATCCCCCATGAGTTTTACATTTCAATCTATATTGTCTTTCTCTTAAATTTGTCCAGAATTCCAGATTCCTAACCATCAGGTTTTTTTGATACCACTCCAACCCAAAGCTGTTTGGAAAAGTCATTTGATTTAAAAAAAAAATACAAAAAAGAAAATGAGAATTTTCTAAAAGCCATATTCTGCCATCCTTACTCACAGTGACAAGTATTTGACCAGGAATGTTGTCCCATTGAAATCAGGACATCTTCAGTTAAAGTATTATTCAATGGGACAGATTCTGCTCTGTTAGACTGCTTAAATCTAGGGTAACTCTGCAGATTTTAGGTGAAATACACTAGTTTCATACCAGTATAACAGAAGTTGGCCATACTTATAATAAAAGAAAAAATATATAGATACAATACAAAGTAAGTTGCAGCTAGAGCCTTAACTCAGCTTTGTAACCTGTCTGTCTTTAGTCATTTTTTTAATCTAAATCCAAGGGCCAATCCAAGAGTTTTGAAAGCACATTGAAGGAGGCAAGAAAAACATAAGTAAGAATCGAGGCATAATTATGGTGATTTGTGGTCATATGCAAAATATGAAATTTTCCAGGGCATATGGGAACTGACTTGGAGGAGAAAGTATTTACACTTCATATGGAGTATTGAGCAGGGATTAATTCATTAGTCTCAGGTGGCCATATCCCACGCTATGTTCATTGTTATTGCAGGCACTGATGGATCTTCATCCCTCCCATCTTATTTTGCATGTTTCCACTGCAGCGTTTTCATTATTTCATTCACAGTGTCATTTCATTATGTTAGCTGTCGGCATTTTAATGATGAACCCTGTTTTTCAAGGGTTTATTATTATAACTCATCTTTAAATGTACGTTGAGCTGGAATATAGTCGATGATATTTCATCCTGGAAGCAATTTTTTGTACAGGTTTTAAGAGTGTCTTTCTGGCCATGTTTCATAGCAACTTATACTGTGAGTTGCAATATGCACAAGAAAGAGCTAAGGTCAAAATGAAACTTTCATTCTGAATATCGTTGTTTTAGTATATTTTCTGCCAAAGACAATCAGGTGTAGTTGAACTTGTTCTGCCCAATTCTGAACCCACTTGAACAGTTTGGATTCAGAAGCTGAATTTGGCTATTTTTAGGCTGATGTTCCACTTATGCATAGTGGAGACAAGAGGGAGGAAAAGTTTGCTGAATAAAAAACAAATTCAATATGGGTAAGTATCTGCCCTTGGTAATCTCAGTTGTGCTGGACAGAGTAAAATGGGACCATGTTGTAGCTGGAGTTCCAGGAGGAATTTTGGTCTTTGAGGAGACCCCGGGGTTGGACACCTATTATGCCTAATCTATAATACAGACTATGTTTTAGATGAGAAACATTACTAATTAGAATAAATCTAGAATCTGGTCCTGTAGATCAAGCAAAGCCTCATGCATTTCAATCCAGAGATCCCACTTTCAGTCTCTGGAGCTGACCCAACCAGGAGCACTTTTGAGGTCACTTTAGAAGATCTAATCATCCCTTCTGGCCAGAAAATCTATTAATTTCTCTCAAGGGACAAACAGGATTAAATTACATTGGGAGTGAGGTGGGATTTCCATATTTGAAATTAGTTTTGTGAACCCAAATAATCAATTGACAGGTTTAAGACTCCCTGAACGCCTCATGGTTTGCCCATCTCTAATAAAAACACATCTCACTTTAACCAGAAAATAAACGTGTACTTAGGTCTATATAAAACAAAAAATAAATGGGTGACAATTTTCAATGGATTACCACTCATCCCAAATTCAGAGGAGGACAGTTTTGGTTTCTTGGAAGACTCTGCTATAGTTGTGGAATTTTGAAAACATTATAACTAGAAAGTAGAAGAGGCTGTGCCTCATAGGAAACTTATAGCTGGCAATTTTTCACAATAAAAAAAAGCCTCACATTTGAGAGATTTTGAAGCTTTGCAATTTAATATGTGAGCCTGTCTCCATCACTTCATCTACCTGTCAGAGTTGATGCTTGTTTTTCTTTTTTTAAGGCTTTTTTCTTTTCCTACATTTGTTTTTAAGTAAGTGTTTAGCAGTAAAGTGCACAGTCAACCATGGATCAATGTCACCATGCAAGGTCCTATTATACACAATATTACAAACTGTGCAGAACAGACAGTTGATAAGCAACATCTTATGTATGGCTCCATCCTTACAAAATAGAAATGTGGGAACAAGGATGCTACTATACAGAGACAATTAATATTTTATGGGGACCGGTTCTCATTGGAAAAAAAATGTCATCCCCATATATGTATGGCAACACCTGCTGCCATTACCCAGAAGACTACTCTGCTGGACCACTGACTGCAGTTGCCCCCTTACAAAGAGACCTCTGCTGGAGTGATAAAGATTTCAATCCCCCATCACCATCTACACCTACACATATAGAGTCTTCTGCTGTGGTCTTCCCCCATTCTGCCCTGAGCCCTATTCCAGTGGTGGGCATGCCAGGCACCACCTGCCACCACAGTGAGATTTTAGTCCTTTGCAGAGTACTTTGTAGAGGTGGATAAATGTCACCAAAGATATTTTAAACAATGCAAGAAGCCAGAGACTTTTCTCCAAGGGGAGGAGAGGGAGCAATGGAATAGTACACTGGGGAGTTTGGAAGGGAACGGAAGACTTCGCTAAAGCCCTCAGCTTAGTCTTTGCAAACTCTGGTTACTGCTGCTGGTACAAGGGACATACAACCCTGCATGTTGTTTGACAGGACTTTGGGGGAAACACCACACCAGAGACCGAAAGAGAAGATGCTCTTATCAGGTTAGAAGGACTGCCTGATCCTGTCCTGCTCAGAAGTGCCGGAGGTCCAGTCAAGTGGAAGGAAACCATGAGTGATCTGGGTAACTTCTGGGAACAGTTTAATTTGGGTACACTCCACGGGCTAAACTGTACACAGACTCCTTGGTTCAGCAATCTCACAACTCTATCACTATTTTGTGAATCCCCACAAAAATTGACCCAGCTGGTCAACAATCATGCATTTAAGATTGATGGTTTTGTTTGTTTGTTTGTTTGTTGTTTTAAATTGAGCATGCAGCCCTAGATAGCACATAGTATGGACTTGGAATCATATTTCTCTCCATATTGTAGTTTGCCATGTTATCATCATTGTCATTGCTTCTTTCCTTTTACTTTAGCAAACTGTAGGCAGTGAAAGACTCTGGATTTGTTAAGCTTTTTCCTAGTGTACAGTACTAAGAAGTATTTGTCACTGCACTGATATAACAAATATTGGGTTATTTGCTATCAGGCAGCAAGAAAACTGGCAAAGTGATCAGAATTCTACCTGCTGTTTACCCTGAAGATGTCCTTAGCAGGAGAAAAATGAGAACTTTGACCTGACCATTTGACTTGCTTGCTTTGAGCAGGTTGCAGTTACAAGCCACCTATCATTTCCCTATGCATAAAAATACAGAGTTGGAGCTCAAATGTAGCTAATGAGAGTTTAGACACAGATGTTGACTTTCCCAAGCTAATACAATGCTGGAGTAATTTTCACAGTCAGACTGCATAGCACTTGCTTTAATTTTAATGTATTTTGGAGGCATTTATGCTAGGAGGGTAAAAGTGGTATTCGAAAGTTTATTTTTTATTTGAACGTATTAGTATTGTGTCTGCCAGCAGGTGGCTAGGCACAAAGGGTGAAATTCTGAAGTCAATGGAAAAACTCTGATCATGGGAGATGTATCAGGCTTGGGAGTCCAGCTGATAGTTTAGAAAAGGGACAGGAAGAGATTGAACTACAACTCCCTTGTGGCACTGGGGTGGCATATCCAAACAGAAATATTTCAGCTCTTGGTTTTTTGATGAAAAATTGAAATTTTTTCGATGGAGACAGGTACTTTTTTGTGTTTTTTTTCATGTAGTTTATAATTCAATTTTCCATTCAGATAAAGGGTTCATTTGAAATGGTTTGACCAGATGTCATGTTGAGTGAGTCAGGCCACCAACGGCACACTGCCTTATTCCATATGACATTTTAAGATAAGTGAGTGAAGGCAGGCTCTGGGATTGTACACCTGATTTAGGACCCACATTCCAGTCCTTCTTAGTGAACAGATTCGCAGCATGGAATTTATTTTTTCTATCGATTTTATTTTTTAATAGAAGAAATTACATTTTAAAAATTCACATTAAAAGAATATTAAGGTTGAAAAGTCCTCACAAGTCAGAAAATGCCAAAATTAAGATGATACATAGTCTTGCTTCCTTCCATATTCCTTATGACAGCCTTTAATTACGTGATTACATATTATTTCCACAGGACCCCATTGCCTCTTTCTACGAATGAGCTGAACCAGTGGGGACAAATTACCTAGTTGTGGAACACAGCTTAAAACGAATTCAGAAACATGTTACAAAATACATCCAACAGTCTTTACTCAGGCATTATTCTCATTATCTGACTAAAGAGCACAATTAGCACCAAAGCAAGCTCAGGGACTTACTTGAGTTACAAAAGAGACATAGCTTAGTGCTGTTTACCTGGAATTATTTTTCAAAACCCAAATCCCTGGTTTATTGAAGTTAATGGCAACATTCCCACTGATGTAAATGGCATCAACATTTGGCCCTCTCTATCTAAGATACAGGGATATAAAACAGCAATTGAGAAAAGACTAATTCATATTTCATACATGGCTATCGTGTATGGTAGCCAATATAGTTAGGGTACACATACACTGGAACAAGTGAGCAGTTGGTAAACACTGCAAAAAATCAATATTCATGATCCTATTAATCCATTTTGCCCATTCAGTCTACACTTGACCTACAAAAATAATAAGCACACATAAAATTATTATACCAGCAGAGAAGAAAGTATATATTAAACATAACATCTATTAAGGGCATCATATTTACTTAAAAATCTTTGATTGAATAAAATTCTATAGCGTAGTCAAGTCCACAGAATGGTGTTTGTTGTATTTTTCTATGGGTAGAATTTTAACTATATCTGGAAAAACAATGGAAATCTTCCTAATTATACCCAATTTCCAGCATTACCATTCTATTTGTCTGTCTTATGGCTAGGGCATGACATTATTATCTAGGCCAGAATAAAGGGCAGCATGTGATTGTGCTGTCCCTGAAGCAACCAGAGAAGGAGTCACAACCTCCTTACCCTGAGGAGGGAGTATACTGTGACAGGTTTATACTTGCCAGAGGATATGCTTTCTGATAGACCAATGTAGCTACGCTGCTAGGTGTGTTGGGAAGGAGGGGTGGAAAAGTCAGGGATCTGACCCTTTTTTTGTCCTCACCTGTATGAGGGGTGGGAGTGGGGGAAGGCATAGCAGCTCTAGGGAACCAGTTACTACCTGCATATAGTTCAGCAGACCAACCCAAGGGAGTAATAGGTACCCAACACTGCCCCTTGCTCTGGTGTGCAGAATGGACTACGATCTGACTCTTAAGTATTTTAATAACAGTCACCAAATTATCAAGGTGCTAAGTTTTCCCCCCTTTCTGCCTCATTTCTAGTCCATTTACCCTCACACATCCATCTTCTCCCTTCTTAATTTCATTTTCAAGAACTCTTCCTCTGGATTCCCTTTCTCAATGTGTGGATGGAAGAATGGGGTGCATATGTAGGATTCACACTAAGGAAACAAAGATGATCATTATTACTTCATGACCCTGTACAAAATCATTCTTTCAAATGACAAGTCTATTGGAAATCGGTAAATAGTGTTGAAAGTGAATGGTTCACACAACAGGTGAAAGCTAGGGAAAACAGGCACTTTAGCCATTACTAATCTAAGTGAGCATGAATGGTAGCTGATTCCATATTTACCTTGCAGGGGAGATTTGTTGCATTTTCTTTTCTACAGATTCCCCTTTTCTCAATCCAACAATCACCAATTGTGTTAGGAACAAAATAAAATATGCAGTCTCAGTTTTTATTAAAAATATATTGTAAATGTACTAGATCCCTTATGTACAGATTCATTTCCATTCCCAAGCCCCTTTCCATTATGAGGTAGAATACATACAATTTATGCAGCTTCTTTGTCAATGATCACATTTCATATATTGGTCCAGAATTGTAGTATAATAAGGTCATATAGAGTTTACAGAGATGCAGACGCCCCGGCAACTACAGACCATTATCTTCTTGTTCTAAAATGACAACTACCTCCCAATTTCAACACAATATTGTGCCTGTTATGACCCATAAGGGACAATGCATTTGTGAAAATTCAGCATTTAGGAACAATTACTTTATCAGAGTGCATAACAAATTCAATGCACTTGGCGCGGTCCCAGATGACGAAAAAAGAGCTTGGAAACTCAAACACAGTCATCGGAGAAGACACAGATGCCATTACAAAACCAGAATGCTACAAATGACACTCTTGGCTTTCTAATCAGACATTTCAAATAGAAATCAGTGGCCAGACAGCACCATGATGATACTGAACATAAATGTTTACAAGGTATTTTTCAGATGAGAACAAAAGTGGATCATGAAGCTTATTTTGAGAATTTGGCAAAAGAGGCAGAAGAGGGAGTAAGAACTAATAAATTACAAACTGCATTCAAAGCTATTCCATCATTTTGATCCAAAACTGGACTTTGCCTGGGGTTTATGCTGCTAAATAATGTGGATGCTCAATTCAAGAAGTCATGCTGAGATGGAAAGAAAATTATGAGACTACATTTAACCATCCTGAAACAACTGCATGCCCAGAGCTGGATGCATTAGTAGTAGATGCAATCTTTGACCTTGAAACCTGTGTCGACTTACCTCCATTGGAAGATGTCCATTCTGCCATAAAAAAAAAAAAAAAAAACCTGAAGTGGGCATGCTACTGGATCCAAACTTCTCATGTGCACTTTAGAGTGTAGCATTAAAGTATCTTTTTGTCTGGGCTTGGACTACTGGGAAGCACAAGTGGAATGGAAGGAAGGGATCATCATCTCACTTTACAACAGTAAAGATCCACGTAATGAGTACAGCAGCTACAGGCCAGTAACTCTGTTATATTTTCCCAGAAAAGTTTTTACACATGTCCTACTGACCCAACGTCAGCCTATCCCCATGAAACACCTTTGCCCAGAGCAATTGGGCTTCACTGCTTGGCAATATACAATGGACACTATACTTGCTCTTCATCTTTTATCTGAAATTCATTGCAAATTCAATCCTCCTGTGTCAGCAGCATATATAGACTTAAAGGGAGCCCTCAATTCTGTCAACAGAGCTGCCCTGTGGCAGGTTCTATAGAACACTGGAATTCCCAACATACTCCTGATTCCAATTCAAGAGCTACATAATGACTAGGAGCATGGCTGTGATGGCAGACCCATAGGTCTGTCATGTTTTACACTAGACCCGGGGTGAAGGAGGGATGTGTCCTGGACCCAGTGGATTGGCTCCTTGAACGTGTTTCTGCAAATACTGGAATAACTATTGGCTCAACTATTGACCTGGATTATGTGGATGTTGTCCTCTTTGGTCAGGGTTCAAACCACCTTAAAGATACAATAGAGAGCTTCCAGCACTTGGCAGCTGCCCTTGGGCTAAGGATTTCTTGGGCAAAAACAAAAAATGAGAGCATCTGAACAAGAGCTGAGACACAAGACAGCAGTGCTGCTGGACAAACCGTGGAAGTAGTGGATATTTTACCAATTTAGGCAATAAATTGTTATTAAATGGGTGCAACCAGCCTGACATCTAAGGACACTCTGTCTAGCAGCCTTAACCATGAAGGACCTGCATAGAGTCTGGAGCCCAAAAAAGGTGAAATTGTATACAAAATCATGAATTTATCAAATCTGTGTACTTCTGATCCTCTTATATGGATCCGAAACATGAATGTTGCTTCAACAAGACATTAGGAGACTGGAGGCCTTTCATCTGTGTTGCCAGTGGTGACTACTGGGCATAAGAGGGTTTGATTTTATCAGGAATAGGGAAATATTGAGAAGTTGCCTCAAGAGGATTTGGATTCATCATCAGACACCGCTGGCTGGCGCTGTTTGATCATATAGCCCACGTTGGAGATAATGTCCCTTTCCATCAAGCCCTGAAGATCAGACTTGAGATCCAGGGGAGACACTTCCTCGCCATAGACTGGTAGCAGACACAGGTAGTCTGCAATTCTCTTGGCTGCACCAGATCAGTAATCTCCCTGTGGAGCATTTAGAAGCCTGGAATAAAACCGTACAATGTGGCCATGGACATTGGATGCTATGCTGTCAGTCTGAGCTCCTCTCATCCAAGTCATTAAAATGTATGTAGGCTTACTGAGCATTACCATCCAAATCACTATTGCAATTATATATCCCCCTGGCCATGTACAGCTCTACCCCAATATAACGCTGTCCTCGGGAGCCAAAAAATCTTACCGCATTATAAGTGAAACTGCATTATATCGAACTTGCTTTGATCCGCCGGAGCACGCAGCCCCCCCCCCCCCCCTCTGCCCCCCACCCCCACCCCCGGAGCACTGCTTTACCGCGTTATAGCCGAATTCGTGTTATATTGGCTCGCATTATATCGGGGTAGAGGTGTACTTGAGGATCTTTTAATCTCTATCTTCTATAATCTTTTAGATGACCCTTGGATGCCCCCTCCCTCCATTTCTTTTCTTTTAATGACATTTCACTGGACTGAAACGCTGTTCCTCCTTCTGATGATCTCTTTCCGTGTAACTCTTCTTTCTTTGAAGGGAGGTTTGCTTCTTCCAGATGGGAGGAGAATTTTTTTAAACTCATTAACTAATATCAATAGGTTATTTTTTTTATAGAGATTTCTTTCCTGGAATTCCTTTTTGCACAGAACCTAAAGCTGTTCTTCAGTGTTTATTCATTCCCTGGTCCACTTTCCTCCCCATTCCCGTCTTCTCCCAAGAATATTAACAACAATAAAGTTACAGAAATCAAGGAATACCTTTAAGAAAAATCCCACAATAGTTGCAGTTACAACTTCCCTCAGCCTTCATGTGTGAGGCTGTGCACCTATGATAAGCTGAACACATTATAAGAAACTATATTGAGTAGAATATCCTACACTCCCAACAGACAGTAGCTGCCATACCCCAAATATCATTGCTTGACAGCTATTGGCAAATGCTGAATTTCCAAAGGCACCCACTGTATGCACTCACGCAAAAAACTCTATCTGTCCAAACAACAACTGTATCCACACAACCACTGTGTATCATTTATACTGACTGAGGATCTGGCCCATCATCTGTCTAGAATGTTTTCCTTTGAGTTCACTTAATAGGTCAGCTAGCTTACTTCACATTCAACCTTGAAAATAATATCCAGCCATTATATGCTTTTCTTTAGCATTCAGTCTAATCTGACTAAAGATTGTGAAGTTCAAACTGGTGACTTTTCCTTGGCCTGTATTACATCTATCTACCAAATACCTTGGAGTCCTGCTCGTTGCTTGACACCACTTTATCATTCAGTAAACACATCGATTACATGTCAAATAAGATTCCAGACAAACTGAAAGTTTTTCATGTCAATTTAGATCCTGTCACGCTATTGGTCCAGCCAACATAATTGTAAGTCAAATTTATTTTCCCACATCTAGGCTGTTAGTCTGTGATATATTTTAGTCTGGTCTCCTGGACAGCAGTTTAAAGCTATTCAATGTTCATACAATCAAGCAGCCACAATTATATGACAGGTTTCAGAGTAGCAGCCGTGTTAGTCTGTATCCGCAAAAAGAAGAACAGGAGGACTTGTGGCACCTTAGAGACTAACAAATTTATTAGAGCATAAGCTTTCGTGGACTACAGCCCACTTCTTCGGATGCATCCGAAGAAGTGGGCTGTAGTCCACGAAAGCTTATGCTCTAATAAATTTGTTAGTCTCTAAGGTGCCACAAGTCCTCCTGTTCTTCTTTTTAATTATATGACAATAAGTGTTGCTAGTATGAGTTCTAAGATTAGAACTCATATAGAGATTTGATGCTCAGATTGTATTTCTAAATTAACACATTAGAGAGTCTATGGCAGTTGGCAACTTGCTGGTGGTAAAAATATTATGGTGTAATTTAATTTAGGGAGATAGATACATGAACAACAACAATAAGGAAAAAAAACAGGTAGCTCCAATGCGAAAAGAGCAGAAGAAATCTCTTTTAAGCCACTAATTACAACAGATATAGGAGACCTTCCAGTGAGTCTGGGAGAATCATTTGTAATTGATGAGGAAATAAAGGATAAAGTGTCATTGCTCTCTAAAGTTTGAAGAAATGAAGGGAGAATAGGGAAACTCAACATCAAATTGTAAACAGACTCTTTCAGCAGATTTAGGGCCAGGGTGATTGTATTCAATTTTTCTGTCCCATTTGTTCCTTAGAGCCTCCTACTCTCTTCTTTCTGTAGCCCAGGATATTAATCATTATAGTTCTAAAACAGATTTTAGCTAAGTCTGCACAAAAACTTTTTATAAAACTAAAGTAGAAATTTAAACTAACATGGTTTCAAGATTTGGGCTTACCAGCAAAACTAATGAACACTAATGTAGAGGTGGCAAAGAGATGGGGTTTGATGAAAGGTTTGCCCAAACCCAAAGTGTTTCATTGCTATAGTTTTGTAACAAAATACCGGAATTCTACCCATTTCATAGCAATAAAGATTAAATTAAGTGACTCTGTGATGGATGTGATTAAATTTGCATGGGAGGCTTGGGCTTTAAGAACACACAAAAAACTCCAAAGAAAATAGTGGTTCATAAAACCACAAAAAGCAAGTCATTTGGAAAGAGTGGCCAAACCAAAAATAACAGATTTGGGCAAAGTTCTAATTCTCTACAACCTGTAGAATTCTTCTAAATTAGAACCAGAAACACAAGCTTCAAAGGTTTCTGACAATCCTAATTACAATGCAGTTTTCATAATCATCTTTATAAAATATAACTGGAATGTATTTGGGTCATCACTTGCAAATAAGCACTGCTGCATCACCTCACTATTGTTTAATATGGTAGAGATAATGATAGAACAAATTAACTAGAGCTGGATACAAAACTTTTTTTCCCCATCCAGTGATAATTGAGATTTTGGAAATATTTTCTATCCCAAATCTTGACAAAAAGTCAAAATCTTGAAAATTTTCATGAGCTGAAAATCTGAAAATAAATTTCTTTGAGTCAAAACATCTTATTTTGATACTTTTCAAATGTTTTATTTGCTCTGACCATTAAAAATAATACTATAATCACCTTAAATTCCTAAACAAAAAGTTATTTCAAAATGGAAACAATTTTTATTATTTAAAAAATGTCAAATCATAATTTAAAAATTTTTTTCAGCTTTTTTTCCATGTCAAGAAATTAATTGAACCCAATCCTTTCCCCATAAATAGTTTTAGTTTCACAAATTGCCATTTTCCAACAATTTCAAAAAAATGTTTCATCAAAGAATTCCAGACCAGCTCTAAAATTAACTTCCCTCTCAAAGAAGCTACCCCCTGTAATACCAGGCTGAGTTCTAATACGAAGTTGTTTCCCCATATTTTCCTTTTAGAGAAACTACTTTAAGCAACAAATAATTCATAGAAATAAGATCAACTTTGGCTATATTAAAAGTAATAATAAATAAAATAATAATCGTAATACTTTCCTGTAATGGAAATAGCATGTACTAAGAGGTAAGTGAAACTCAGACAAAGCTGAAGGTTTGGTTAAGTATTCAAAAGACAACCAAATTGAAAGTTCAAACATGTTAAATTGAAAAGACATGATCGCCTTTTGTGATGTGGTCATGAATCTCTTCTGTATTTGCGTTCCTTCCTTTACCTTTCCCAGTAAGACAGTAAACTTTGCCCTCTACTATTGGGAGTGCATAAGCAATTACAATACTACAGTGTCTTCCATGCCAATATGTCAAAGTACTTTACAAATATGAATGAACTGAATCTCTAAACACAATGTTTAGTGTATTGAAAAATTGACAGAATTAAATTTCAGGTCAAATGAAACATTTTGTTTGAATTGCAAGCATTTTAAAAACATTTTTAATAAAAAATGAAAGGAAATTTAAAAATGAAAAGTCATTTCAAATCAAAAAGAGCAAAACATTCATTTCTGAAGAGGAAAAATAAAATGTTTCAATCTTTTCTGATTTTTTTTTTCAGTTTTTTTCCCACTCAAAACAATTCAGTGAATTCTACATGAATTCACTAAATGTTTCTGGTGACTCAAATCTGTATTTTTCAATGAAACAAGTTTCAGCTGTTCACCCCCACTGTAAATGAATACTCTTAGAAGAAAAAAATAATTGTATAAAGAAAGGGAGCCTAAAGAATTCAGAAAAGGAACAAGCAAAAGAGACCTGAATACTCAATACTGTCATTCCCAAAGATGTAATTACTTATATCATAGATTTTTACAAATGTTTAATGTGTATGTCCTGAATTTCTAATACTTGCATCTAAAACTTTGAAAAATCCAGAAACTGCATTAATGTTTTTCAAACAATGTTTCATGTGCTGCTCTATATAGGTTACATTTGTAATATCATTTTCATGTGGATATTTACTATCTTTGATAACACTGCTCTACAGCCAAAATGCTTCTGAAATAAATGTAGTCAAACTTTACTAATTCTGGGTCACTGAGAACGAAAATGATGCTTAAAATTGTTGATTGGCTCTAGTTTTCAAGATATGCTACTGGGTCAGTATATATGACCCTGGACTTGGGAATGTCGGAGGATAAGTGAGTTATAAAGGGAAGGGATCTCAATTTAAACCAGAAATGACTAAAATACATCTTTGACTGGATCTATGAATAAATCTATGACTGGGTTTGGACAGTACTTTCTTTTTAGGCAAAACAATGAATGATGAAATCTTAAACTGGTATTGCGTCATACATGATATGAATTGCATCATGTTATTCCTAGAAGTCATGGATCATGCAATCATAACGAAGCTTACATCACTCTGCTGAACAAATTGCCCTATATCCACTCTAGAAATCATACAGTGTCGTGCTCTCTTATTTGTCAGTGTTTGATTTTGCAAAGGGACACATTTCTGTTTAGCCAAAGTGAGCAGAGATGCCTCGTACTTGTGTGAACAGTGCAGATAACTTCTGCTATGTTTGTGGTGAAGTGACTTTTGCATCACAAAAGCGTAGTATAACCACTATGGTTAAGAAAGCCTATCACCTTTATTTTGGCTGCTAAATTGGAGATCAGGACAAGAGGTGGGCCCCACACATATGCTGCAACACTTGTGCAACAAATCTTCGCCAGTGGTTGAACAGGAAAAGGAAATCTATGCCTTTTGCAGTGCCAATGATTTGGAGAGAGCCAACAGATCATACCAGCAATTGTTACTTCTGCATGGTGTCTCCAGTTGGGAAAGGTGTGTCAAAGAAGAAAAAGTGGACTGTGCATTATCCAAACACTCCATCAGCTATACGCCCAGTGTTACCAGATTTGCCCATTACTTTGGGGTATGCTCATTTATTCGGGTTACTCCTCAGGGAAGGGGCTTCTGTAATCCTGTCAACGTACTGCTTGTGTCACTTGTGTTTACATATGGAGCTCTACTTCTCCCTTCTGCAAGTCCCCTCCCAATGGAGCTATCTTGCAGGGTCCCTAGGGCTGGGTTACTCCCACCCCAGAACCGGATGAACACCCACACACCCATACGTACATTAACAGAGCAAGTCTGAGCGGACAGGGTCAATCAGCACTGTCAAGCTGACCGCTTATATGTCTCTGGACTCACTGGGCTGGAGGAAGCAGCACTTTCAAGCTGTCTCTCCTTATATACCACTGGGCTCCATGGACTGGGTCAAGCAGCACTTTCAAGCTGTTACCCTTATGCGTCCCAAATTCAGCACGTCCCTATCCCCACTCCCCCAACACAATTGTACTGGCAGTAACCTACTCGATGAGCAAACCCCACAGTATTTTGGGCGCTGCGGGGTTCTTTAGCTTAGGTAAAAGAAGCGTTGCTGTAGAGTGAATGGGGAAAGCTAAAAACACAAACGAGTAAAGTTCAGAAAGAGAGAGAGAAGCAACCAACTTAACCATAGAAGTTATTTATTGAATAATAGTAATAACTACACAAGGAGGACTAAACCAACATAACATACATGATTAAAGGTTAATACCTAAGGTAGAAAGGAAAACAGAGAGAGAGAGAAAGAGGGGGGGTCTCACCCACTCCATGAGGCTTGAACTGGCCAGGGTTCCCAGATGATGGTGGTAGCTGAGGGTTCTGAATGCTGGAGACAGGCAGAGCCCCCAGCACGATCAGTCAGGAGATGGAGTTCCAGTGGAACTGATGCACAGTGTGGATCTAAGCATCAGAACCTTGACTAGAGGGTGAGTAGGGATTTTTGTAGAGAAATTACAATGGTTCAAGGGAGAACACTAGATTTGTTTATAGGTAAGCTGATGACTCAAGGGTTTTCTTTAGACTAGACAATAGGAGCTGATCACTTTTGGCTATGGGTGGTGTTTTCTTCCAGGGAGCTCACAATGCAACTAGACTGCTTCAGCATTTGGATATCAATTAAGGATTCCTTACTAGAATTGGTCTGATAACTGCTGAGCTGGGTGTGTGTGCAGGCGTAGGTTCATTAGCATCTGGAGCAGAGATTCCCAGGATGCAGTGCTTCCCTGCTTTTTCTGGTCCCAGAATTCAGTGTGGTTCTCTGTTCTCCATTCTGTATGTAATTGAGATGTCTTCCTGTCCCATCTTTCATGCAGATGAGGCTAGGGGAGTTGTCTTTGCTCTCCATTCTGTATGCTAATGGAGATGTCTTAATCTTGTCACCCTTGTCAGGAGGGGTCTAGGTGTGTCTCCCAACGCCCTTCACTGCTCTCTGCAAGCTTTCTTTTTCTGATGGGTTTTGGTTTAAGCAGAGGCTGGGGTGGGGGGTGTCTTTCATGAGTCTGGCTGGATACTGCACCCAGGTTCCCAAGGAACACAGAGGTGTCTGGTATCACCAGTACCCCACGGAGAAGGACTGCCGGTTCCTGGTGCACCAGAATCATTCTCACTTGAGTCAGACAAGGAAGAGAAGAGGATGAAACTTCTGGTCCTGAACCATCAATGTCACAGGACCCACATTTTCTCCCATCCTCCTCCTCTGAACCACACCTCATAACACAAGGTGAACTGAATGACCTTGTCAGGGATTTGGAACTACCCAAGAGTAAGGCAGAGCTGTTGGGCTCCAGACTACAGCAGTGGAATCTCCTGGCAGGTGATGTTAGGGTTTCCATGTTCCGTGACTGTCAAAACTCATAGACTCATAGACTCATAGACTTTAAGGTCAGAAGGGACCATTATGATCATCTGGTCTGACCCCCTGCATGCTGCAGGCCACAAAACCGTCCCTACCCTTCCCTTGACTCTGCGGATGAAGTCCCCAAATCCTGTGTCTTGGTGACTTCAATTTGCAGAGAACCCTCCTGCTAGCGATCCCTGCCCCATGCTGCGGAGGAAGGCGAAAAACCTCCAGGGCCTCAGCCAATCTACCCTGGAGGAAAATTCCTTCCCGACCCCAAATATGGCGATCAGTAAGACCCCGAGCATGTAGGTAAGAGTCTCCAGCCTGACCCTTGTTAGCCATTATACTATTTACCTGCTATTGCTCGGTATTCCTCAGCTAATATGTTTTACCATTAAACCATTCCCTCCATAAACTTATCTAATTTAATCTTAAAACCAGACAGGTCCCTCGCCCCCACCGTTTCCCTCGGAAGGCCGTTCCAATATTTCACCCCTCTGACGGTCAGAAACCTTCGTCTAATTTCAAGCCTAAACTTCCCCACTGCCAGTTTATATCCATTCGTTCTCGTGTCCACATTAGTACTAAGCTGGAATAATTCCTCTCCCTCCCTGGTATTTATCCCTCTGATATATTTAAAGGATCTTGTCCCATTCTTCTTCATGGAAGGTGATCTTTTAGCCTGCAACAATATCGATGGTGTGATGGCAGCCCTCAACATGGTTCACGATCCAGATGAGTGGAGATCCAGATGATTCATCGAAGACGAGTCTTAAAGCTGTTTTACCACATAATGGCAATGTTTTGCTATCAATTCCAGTTGGTCATGCAGTCCATATGAAGGAAACCTATGACAACATGAAACCAACTTTCGAGGTGCATAAACTATGACCAACATCAGTGGCAGCTTTGTGGCGATTTGAAGGTTGGTGCTCTCTTGCTTAGTCTGCAGACTGGATACATAAAGTACTGCTGTTTTCTCTGCGAATGGGATAGTCGTGCAAGAGATTCCCACTACATCAAGAAAGATTGGCCACTCCGACAGTCATTGGAGCCTGGGAGGAAAAGTGTTCAGCATCCACCACTTGTTGAAACAAGGAAGATTTTGTTACCACCCTTACACATCAAGCTGGGTCTGATGAAGAACTTTGTCAAGGCCATTGACAAAACACAAACAGCTTTCAAGTACCTCCGTGGAAAATTTCCAAGGTTAAGTGAAGCTAAGATAAAGGAAGGTGTCTTTGTTGGTCCTCAGATTCGTGAACTTCTTCGAGATGATGCATTTGATCATGCACTGCGTGGCAAGGAAAAGACGGCATGGAAAGCCTTCCAGTTAGTGGCAATAAATTTTCTTGGAAACAACAAGGCAGACAACTACAGGTTGTTGGTGGAAAACCTCCTCAAGGCATACAAAAGCCTTGGTTGCAACATGTCACTAAAGATACATGTTTTGCACTCTCATCTAGATTTTTTTGCACCGAACTGCGGAGCAGTGAGCGACGAGCATGGTGAGCGATTTCACCAGGACATTGCAACAATGGAGAAACGATATCAGGGCAAATGGAGCCCATCAATGCTTGCAGACTATTGCTGGACAGTGACAAGAGACGCTCCATTTAATGAATACAAGAGACAAGCCAAGAAGCGCCGAGTAGACACTGAATAGGACTAAACTATGTACATAATAGTTTTTTGCCTTTTGTTTCACAATAAATTTTATTTATATAACCCTTTTGCTGATTTTTAAAGTGTTACATAAACAGGACAGGTGAAATATTATCATGTAAAGCAACCATAAACACATGAAAAGGCCTAGGTTTACACTTTATGATTAAAACTCTACTATCTACATAATATACATAGACATAAAATGTAAAAACTTAAATATCTTAGAAACAGTAGCCAATCAGTTGTTTTAATTGTCATATTTGAATTCAGCACATCAAAATACATAATAAATAGCACATTTTATCTCTGAAGCAGACGACTTCTCAAAAATTGTAGACCAGTGTAATTCAGCAAACAACCTTACCTGGAATATAGTGTCTCTTTGAACTGCTGGTTTGCATCAACCAAATTGAGCTATTCTTTAGACAGATGTTAAATAAATACCTTAATGTGTTAAAAAATAATGATTATTCTAATTGACTTCATCTATCTGAATTACAACCAATTGTAAAGCTTGTGGCAACTAATGCTTCCAATGGGGAAGAAAAAAAAAAGAGTGAAACTACAATGGGTGATAATCTATTAGAATAATCTACCCTTAGAAACACTCTAGTTTACATCTTTGTGCAATTCTGGTGTTTAGGAGTTCCCTTGTTGACATTCTGACAGTTACACACATGCTTACACTTCTTTCCTCACTCACTCCAAACTTTTGTATACTTTCCAGGCTGATCTAACATTAAGTAAATTCAATGTCAATTACATCAAAGTGCTCTGCTCTAACTGCTAATGTCTTTGACATGTATGCCCAAAGATTAAAAAAAAAAAAAAAGATTTAAAGATTTAAAGAAACAGTAACAATGCTATGTTTTGGCTTTGAATGCATTTTAGATTTCATCCTGTTCCATCAACGATAATTTGCTGTGGTCACAGAGTATGGACATGGTGGCTTTACAAGCATTACACACTAATAGCTTTACTGTTTTTTTCTGGACAGTATTAACTCTTCAGTGGAAGTTAGTAAGTCATGATTGGATAGTTCTTCTATATGTTCTACTTTGGATGGAGCAAGAGACACAGTCAAAGGGCCATATTCAATGGAAGTTCCACAAAATTTTGGCCCAAACATTGTAAAGTTTTGGAAAGCATATGAAATGGTACATATGCCAGCCTTCGCTGCTAACAAAAGCAGGAATACAGCATATCTCTTGTGAGTACCGGAAGTGTCATGCCATAGCATCAGTAGGGAGACTTATCTTGGCTTTTCCCAAAATGTTCTTTCTTACTGCAACAGAGTCAAAGTGGGCAGAGGGCCAGGGCAGCCCAGAACACAAGAGCTTGAGAAATCCTGGGTTAGCCTAGATGCTGCTAACTCAGTAAATTATCCAGAGCACAGGGGAGATAGAGTGTGTACTTTACAGACCATGTCACTGGTGGGGTAGAAAGGAGGAAAAAATTGAACTCTTAGCTGCCTGGTTCTCATGGTCAGGGCTGTCTTGGCTGTCTGCCCACAGTTTGGGGATCTGAAAACTTTCCCTGAGCAGAAGAATGATCCATGTATGTAGCCTAAAGTCTCCAACTAAGTCTATACTGGCTACTTCAGAGGAAGCTTGAGTTTAAGAGAATAGTTACTGTTCCCCTGTCATGTCCATCATGGTATCAAGTTAGAAAAAACTTTCTTTTCCTCACATTTCTATAGCCCTAATACATTTCTGGTTTGAAAACACACATTCTCCATATGCGTAGCTCTGCCAAGCAGAGATGGTCTTCATTTTGTGTCTTGGTCAGTGCCCAAACACACTGTTAGCCCTTAAATAACAATATTCCTGGCCCATAGACCAAAGAACTGAGGCCCCTGATGGAACAAGGCCCCCTGAGGAATTTCCCAAAGGGATCCTCTCAGAGATTTCCTTTCCTCTTAACCCTTTCCCATGGCTGATACTGTGTGATGGAGCAATCTGGTCTAGTAATATTAACCATCCACTACCCAGCTGCAATCTACTTATGCTCTTAAACACAAGGATTACTAACGCCTGTTATTTACTGTTTTATCTAGTGTAACTGCAGATGCTATTCTTATGTAAACAAGTATTAAATCCTTTACAGCACAGATATTAATCTCAACAGCACCCAGCAGCAGTGAATATTCCTTGCTTTTTCATACTTAAGTAAACTGCCAATAGGGAGTTGTATTGCAAACCCCATTCATTACAGTGCTTTGTCACTTATGAGTAGTTAACTTGCTTTATTTGGCTAAGTTTTCAAAGTAATTAATTTGCCTGTGGACAGTTTGTAATTAAAATCCAAACTGTTATAGCAACAACTTTTTTTTTTTGGGGGGGGGGGAGGTATTTGACTTGAATAGGCTAGTTATGGAGCTCCAGTTGCAGATGAAATAAGGAGGACTGTACCCACAGATGTATGTGCTTACCACCTAGTGTGAGTTCATCTGCTGAGTCTCCTACCTGAATGTTAAAAATTGATTGATGGCATTTTTCTGTATGGTTGTGTAGCGTTTCAGACTCACCTCTGCGGCGCCTCCTGCTGGTCTCTCAGGGAATTAGCTCATCCAGCTTCCGGAGTGCCCTCTGCAGACCAGTGATCCACCTTACCGCTGGCCCCCGTGTCCCTCCCAGGACCCCGGTGCCCCTTTCTCTGGCGTGTTTCCCCTGTGGCAGTAACCCCTCAGTCTCAGGGTCTCCCCACCCAGGGGAACCCCCACCCCCTATCCCCACCTTGCCTCAGTGTAAGGCTACTGCCAGTCACCAACTAGCCCCCGTTCACTGGGGCAGACTGCAGATGCCACTCATCATTGGCTAGGAGGGGTTGGACCTGCTGCCTTTGCCTACCCCTGGGCTGCCTTCTGCAACCCCCAGTACCTATTAGCCTTATGCTAGGCCGCAGCCTGGGGCTTTCCAGGCTGGAACTCCCCGGCTCCTCTACCTTTCCCCAGCCCTGCTCCACTCAGGTACCCTGTCTCTAGCTCCCTGAAGCCAGGCCCGTCTCCCTCTACAGCTAGAGAGAGACTTTTGAGCTCCTGGCTCCCACCCTCTTATATAGGGCCAACTGAGGCCTGATTAGGGCATGGCCCAGCTGCAGCTGCTTCCCCAATCAGCCTAGTAGCTTTTCCCCTGCCACAGCCCTCTCTCAGGGCTGTCTTTAAACCCCTCAGGGCAGGAGCCGGTGACCACCCCGCTACAGGTTGCATGTGCAAAGTTATGATGGGCATAGTTTTGAAGTTCTTTCTCAAGCCAACGTTCCTTTGAAATCAAAAAGCCAATAGGAGTTTTACAGTAAGAATAGCAGGATAGGATGTGATGTGTGTTATTGAAGATCTCAATATGAATGCCTATTAGTTTCTCATGATTAGGTTATATTTAAAACGTTCCCTTTGGTCCCAATCCAACAAAGCATGTGTTTAAGTAAACAAGTCGCTCCACTGAGGTCAAAGGAACTACTACTCACAGCTGGATCAGGGTCTGCGTGTGCAAAATGGACATTATCTGGTGCCTCCTCCCAAATGACATTCTTATTTTATTGATGGTAGGAAGCTACCACATAACTAAAAGAAACCAAAACAAAATTACAATGAAAAAAGGGCACAAAATTGAGGACAAATTGAAGGAAAAATAAAGTGAAGAAGTAATCAGCATTCACATATTCAATTAAGGACACTGAAAAAAGGCTAGCAGAAGAATAAGATGCATAAAGTATTGGCAAAGGTAAAGGTTCAGGACAGCACCAGAAGAACAAAATCAAAGGGACAAATAGATGCTAGCTGTACAGAGTAAGAATGGTCTAAATGCTAGCAAATGTCTGACAGGAAAACACATTAATCATGTGCAACCAGATAGCGGGACCAAATACCCGCTTTGAATATGTTCAGCTTGATGTAATTTCACATTTTATATTGGCAGGAACTTTGCAGGATTGGAGTATTTCTCTAAGTTTGGATCTTTGCCACTGTTAAAGCCCCATGAATCAGAACTATTTTACAGTAACGAAGAACCGGTTTCTGAAGTTCATAGCACTGCTTGATATCCACTCATATCTCTGGTTCATAGGCAATTTTGTTCTCGTCTATGTGTTTTATTCTTTGCGAGGTCAAGGTTTCAAGGGCTAGAGTGCTATTGACATTTCAGAAGTAGAATGTGAACAATCCTCCTGTGAATTTAAGTCTCCTCTCTCCAGTATATTAATGCTAGCAATCCTGAAAGTATAACGCATAAGAGTAGCCAGAACCAGGTATTGTAGAACCTGCCCCCGAGAACTCTGCTAATGCACTTCAGTGCTGACCTCCAATATCCCTTCTATAGCTTTAATAATGGGCCTCTCCAGAGTAATGCCCATCATGGTACTAATTATATGTTGTTATTTTTGTGAACAAAGACAGCTAGCTTCAACCCGCAAATCTTATTTCATAAGAGAACTAAGTACAATTTGAGCCCAGTTGGCCCTTGGAAATGGAAGGCTAATGCATTAAACACTATGGCATCTCAATGTGCAGAGTATCAGTGTCATGGTCATTACTTTTGCAACTATAGAGTTAGAGTACTATGTGCAATGACTAAAGTGGGTACTTTCCTCTCAATGATTTAATGTGACTCCCATTAATGGCCCTGCCAGTCACACCACATACATGACAAAATCTCTAAGCAATCTGTGGTCCCTCACAGTTAAATACACTCAAATTATAGCTAGTAGAGTGAATAATTCACAACCAGGAATTTACATGATGGTTTTCGCCTATTTTCCTAGTTATAAAAGCCACGGTGAAAAATTCAGAATGGTCTGTTATTTGAAGTTATTCATACATTTCTTCAGTGGTTTACAGGTTCTTTGCAGTTAGTTGAAAATATTTTCAATTTGCCATTGAGACTGTGTTGATTATTTAAATAAATCATGCCCCCAAATTCCACTTTATGTAAAGCAATCATTTTCATGTGGCAAACAGGAGAAAACAAAAATTCTTACATCCAGTGACGCTAATTCAATATTTCTTGCCGGAGAGGGGGTCAAATTCTGGTCCCTGCATCCCTCCCTCCTGAGAGGGGCCCCGTTCCTGTCCCTGCTCATTCCCCCTCCTCCCTCAAAGGGACCCCTCAGAGTTTCCCCTCTTTCTTATCCACACAGTGAATGAGCCAGTGTCACCAGGCATCAAGTTCTTGACAGACTCCCCAGCATTCTGCTGTACAGGAAACAACTCCCCATGCACCAGGTCACAACACCATTTGGTGTGGCCACTCCTCCCTCTGGACGAAAGGGTGGCCATGTCAAATTTCAGTGGATACCTATGCCAGGTCACAACACCACTGAAATTTGGCCTAACTGCCCCTCCATACAGATACAGGTCAAATATTAGAGGCATTAGGTATGTCTACAAAGGGATAAATAAAATGGCTGACCTGAGTTAGCTGACTTGGGCTCATGGTCTCAGGCTCCAGGGGTGAAAAATTACTGTGTAGCTAGCTCTTATATGGCACTTTTTATCAGTAGATTTCAAAGCACTTTACTAAGGAGGTAAGATGGAGAAACTGAGGCACAGACCGGTGACATGGCTTACCCAAGGTCACCCAGCAGGTCACTAGTATAGCCACCAGGTCTTTTGAGGCCCATTCCTGTGTTCTATCCACTTGGCAACCCTGCCTTCACCTCAAACCAAAACGTTTCATTTAGTTTTTCCAAATGGAAAATTCCATCTTTCCCACAGAACATTTGGATTTTGGTGAAACATCATGAAATTGTTGTGTCTGCAATTTTTCAAGCAGCCCTAATTTGTATAAATGGGTGGAATTTTTGATATTTGCATACCACTAATGAAGTGTGATTTCTGAAAGTATATTAAATGAAAATCAAATATAATTTAGAATTTTGAGGTGCATGTACATGATTTATAGCAGTGGCATAAAAATGTCTCATGTTTCATAGGCATTTACCCAAATTATACTCTCTGCTTCATACAGAATGCTGTCGGATTGCCCTTGGTAGCTATTAGAGATCATCAGGGACTAATCTGGGAATTCATACAAGGCGTCAGATCACTAGCTGATGTAATCAGCATTATCGAGTTATTTTGATTCCCTTATTCTGATTTCAGAATGGGTGAAAGTCACCAGAAATTCACACTGGTAAAACCACCTGCTGTGCTTTGTATATGAGTTATACGTATTAATTAGAAAAACTGCATCATTTGTTTGTAGTGAAAAATAAGAATGGTCAGATGGTCCAGACGAAATCTGTACATTTTCTCTTAGCTTAGTATGTGGGAGTGTGAACATTATGTGTTGGCTTGTCCTTCAAAATGGTGCCTCATGTTTGAGACTATCCTAGAAATCTCTTCAATCTAGTAAGAGGCAATTGAGATTGCAAATATTCAGGTTATATGACTGCTTGCATTTTTAAAAGGAATTTAACACCAATGAAAGGAATCAGATAGAGGAATCTAGTGAAAGACATCTTCCCTTTATCCACAGAAAAGCTACAGGAGAGACATGACAGAGCAAGCTTCTCTGCACTGGCAATATGGTTTTGTGACATAGATGCTTCTTCACTAGGAATTGGACTGAATTGTTCCTGAATTGTTCACCAACCAATCCTACACAAACATGTTCACCTTTCAATTTGGAGACACATTTTCAACTTCTGGGCTATATATGAACTGTTAATTCAGATATTTGCTACTCATTATAAATATTGTGCAGTTGGTCACCTGGTATTGTTGGCGCTCCATGACTATATGAGTGAAATCTTTTAAATGGAAGAATAATGAAGAGCAAATACTCTTGTTCATGTAGATACAGGAGTTTGCATGTAGATACAGGAATTTGTGTAATATAACAACCATTCAGAAAACATTAGTAACCCATCTCCATTCTTTGAACCAAACCCTGACATAAAGAATCCCACCCACTCCCTCCAAAATAGCATTGATTTGCTGATATGGAAATATTAGCATACACGTTTGTTCTATTTTGGGAGGCCGCACGTATTCATTTGTGGAGGTTAGCAAGCTTGTACACGGGATAATAGAGATATCAGAATTGTATTATCTTAATGTTTAAAAAAAAAGATCACACAAATATGCAGTTTACTAGCAATGTCTGTTACTTGTTCAAAGGATCATACATTATTTTCAGATCACGTTTAACATGTTGATTTCAGAAACTTCTGAGCCTATACATAGCATGCAACATTCCTGTATGACAAAATACAGTACCTTCTCTATTATTCATCCACCCAACCTTGTATGTTATTTACATACACACACGTACACATTATATGTATACACACACACAGAGACATACACAGATGCATAATCGTGCATCACACATAGGTATGCATCTGTGTGTATCTGAGTACATAGATAAATATATTACAAGTTAATGGCTTGCTGAATAAAGATGGACAAACATATTCTTAATGTTAAAGTTATATTTATAGATCTCATATATAAATTCTCTCTCTCTCAAACACACACACACACACACACACACACACACACACACACACACACACACACATTATGTATTAATAAATCAAGAGTTCTTTTAGGATGTTGGAAGACTTTATATTTCACCTTTTCAATACTCATCAATTTTTCACCTTTTAAAACAGAGTACCTAAGCATGTTTAAGTCCATCACTATTCAGCAAATCCTTAAAACACACATTTAACTTTAAGCATGTTGTTAAGTGCTTTGCTGAAGGGGAAAAAAAGAATAAAGGTACAGCTTAAATGTCTTTATTCCTGTGAAAAAAGGTTAAAGGGGAGGTAATTACACAATTATGCTTTTCAAGCTTCTGCAGGTTTTAACTTTTCCCCAATACAGTATTGGATTGATTCTCATAAAAAGCAATAGGAGAAGAAAGAAAAAATCTCTATTTTTATTGTCACATATATGTTATAGACTTAAAATGAGTGAATCATTTCCCCTTCTCTGATTTTCTGTCATGGATTCTGTTTGCAAAAAGCTTAGCAAATGAGATGTGAACATCGTATCCTTTTGCTTCTCTTTTCCCAAAAAGTTGCATGCAAGGCAATTGCTTTGTGACTCTGTAAAGGAATTTAAATTAAATTACCATCTTTGGAAAAAAGGGAGTGATGATTAATCAATTTATTGATTATGCGTCAGAGTGCTTTAATTATCTCACTAAGATGTTTAGAGCAGAGCCATTAGTAATTGAATAATCTATTATCCTTGGGGAATTGATAAATTGCAAATATATACAAATATATTGAATTTTCTTTATTTTTGGCAAGGCATCTTAAGTTAGTGGGAGTCAGAAAGGAGGCACTGGCTTTAATTTTTCTAAATGACAAGACAGATTCCAAAAGACATAATTTGCAAGAAAGAAATAATGAAACAGTATTAGAGAATACGAGACAAAGTCTGTAAATCTGGAATAATGCTTTTGAAAGCAATAGATTTACTCCAGATTTACAGTGTTGTAAGTGGGGGACAGGCTTTGGCACTATATTTTCAGCACCCCATTTGGCAGAGTAGGTAAGTCTAATCCAGAGGTGTGCTGTGATGAAAATGTATCCCCTACAAATCATGTGAAAAAGCAACACAGACTAGCGAATTCCAGGCTACAAACTCTTCATGCTGTCCCTTACCTGGAACAGTCAACTCTTTTCTTTAAATCAAAGGCTTGATCCTTTGAAGTTATTGGAAAGACTTCAGCTCTGGATCAGGGCCGGAGGAGGTTAAGGGAAGAAAGTTAAAGTCCTTCCTTAAAGCATACATCTTTTGTAAATGTTCCTACCACAGCCCTACTTCAACAGTACCATTAACTCCTATATGCATGTCTATGTTTTACTGCTAAAACACAACTCGCCAAAACTAAACTAAATCTGAAATTAGCAATACATAAGATCTCAATAAACGTATCACACAACATTTCCCCACTGAATTCCTTCACCCACTGTCTTTGACTATTGCCATTGCTTTCTGTGTTATGTCTCATTTGTTCGGAAGTTCTTTGGCCCAGGAACAAACTTCCTCAATGACAGTAATGCACTATGCACGTCTTTGGTGCTGCAGGAGTAATAAACTATTAATAGTAAACTCACTTCTTGTTCCCTGGGAGGAATGTGAAAACTGGTTTGAAGAAAGAATTGACCTGAATCAATCCTTTTCTGAAAGTTTACAAAGTTTGGGATAAAAACATTTTCCCTATTCTATTTCTTTAGCTATCCCTGGATTCATTCAAAAATGGAACTACTGAAATGGAGAGGCTGCTACTACAACAGATTCAAACCTACCATAATACAAACAATTAGCCTGAAAGACTTTATCTAGGTAAATTACTTTGTGTCCATCCAGCTATGGTCTGTATGAGAAGCTAGAGATTAATATTAGGATGCTGGAAATGCTTACTAAATGCTTATCTACACTGAACATATCAGAAAAGGAGAGGTGTTTTTAAAAATGTATTAGCTGTTCGTAATTCTCCCAAGGATGATTATAGGGTTCATCATGGCCAGCTAACAACTTTTTAAACACAATTTGTCCCTCTGTGCACAGTCCTGTTTAACATCACATTATTAACACATTTTCCCAACATGGTGCATTTTCCTGAGTGTGACAGAGGATAAAATTTTCAAGAGGGCCTATGCAACTTAGAAGCCTAAAATCCCATTGACTTTCAGTGCAATCTAGGAGCCTAAGTGCCTAAGGGCCAGATTTTAAAAAGGTATTGATGCTCCTAACTGTTCCTGAAATCAATAAATACCTTTAAAATCTGTCTCTAAGTCACTTAGGCACTAAAAAAATTACCCAGAGCCTAAATGAGACATGTAAGCTTTGCCATTTAATTTATTCTTTCTATTTCTAAATGGTTATAAGGTATTTGCCTGCATGTTTGGAGGGACTTGTGTTATCTATGAATGGCATTGATTTCAGCAGACTGGCTGAAAGGGCTGGGGGTATTCAAGCTGCATGTGTAATGTCTGATACCCAATCTCTTCAATATTTAGGTGGTAACGTTTGGTGAAATGTGCAAATGCTACTAACCTGATTTCTTTGCTATCCTGTAGAAAACCGATGTTGGATTCTGCTCTTTTCTCACTGTCAAATAGTTCCAAAACTGTGAGTTGAGGGATCAGAACAAGCACAGCGTGTGTATTGGGGATAGCACTAGATTAAGAAGAGGAACCTGAATAGAAAATTAATTCTAGTAGCCTCCACTGTACAATGTATGCCAGGGGCAGAATGAATCATTTGTTTAAATCATTTTTATTTGCTCAAATATAGTAGCCTGAGGTACTACTTGTAATATTTTCCCTAGAGGATGTTAATATTCAGGTGTATTTTTATTCTTCCTAGATATCAGAGTCCCTCTTGACTCACTTTACAAGACTCAAGATTGCTGATTCTTGAGCGTGATTCACCATTGTGGCTTCATTCTAATGGGTTTATTATGTATCTGGAGATTATACTAAATGTATATAATATTTAAAAAGCCCTGGGCTTTTTTAAGGGGGTGGTTTTGTGAGATGCGATAGATTGAATATAGAAAAAAAATGTTCTCTACTCCTATTATTGTATTGGTGAGCTATTGCTTATCATACTAGCCAGTGCTTCAGCGGCTAATGTGAAGAGGAGAGGAGAGAGTCAATTCCCTTGCTTAGAGCTCAAAAGTTTGTGAATGTATGTCATTCTGTTCATTCTTAAATCTATCAAATGTGGTCATCCCAGCAAGGTGTTCAGTAAATAGTGCTTGATCCCAGTGTTGCCAGACATCAGACTACTCAGCCGGCTGCTTTTCACTGCCCTTGGAATGTACCAAGGGAACAAATAAGTACTCTATGTACTGTGGGATAGGTTTTCAAAGAAATGCATGTGGAGTTGCTGTATGTGCACAGCTTGTTATTATCAATGGGACTTGTGTGCATAAGTCCCCCTTTACTGCTTTGTAAATGTAACCCAGTGCAGAGAATGGTTACATAGAAGCAGCATGGATTGTACTGGAAGGTGACCTTCTATTTCAGGCAATAGAGAATCATGAGTGTCTACTTCTTTCCTTCATTTCTTTTTTTAAACTAAGAATAACCTTTATTTAAAACAAAAACAAAAGCAAAACCCCAAGGAAACTGATTCCCAATGAAAAATATTTTACTAAGGAAAAATGAGGAACCGAAAACTAGTAGGAAAACTGGAAAGTCAAAATTGCATTAAGATTTAAGTTTTGATTTCCAAAGGAAGGGAAATTATTTTCATATGAGGTCACTGAATATTTTTAAAGCTGTGAATTCCAATTTTTAAATCTGTTCCTCAATTGGACCAACATCTACTAAACAAACATTCTGACGTTTCTATTTCAAAGCTTTGTGGTACTTGCCAGGACCTGAAGTAGCCCTCCTGAGCTGATTAATACTTTTGTGTTGAGAGTGAATTTATTTTCATGGATTTAACAGCTTCAGCTGTCTGCCACTGGCGATAGATATGGATGACCCTCATTCAACTAATTAACCAAATGCAAACTTGTTTCTGTGTCATTAATGAATCTTCCACTCTGAGATGAAAGTAAAATTAATCTTCTTGGATTAACTGATTGGATGCTTAGTTTAAGGAGTCTAACCAGTGGATGGTAAGACATTGTAGTTACATCATGATTTACTGCAAAATCTCACTTGGAGAACTGTAAGAAACATTTATACCTCTTACTGCAGTACAGCCTGTGTTAAGAAATGAAAAGGAAAGGGGAAAAATCAATTTGATTATGGAAGAGAAGCACACAGAGACCCATAATTCAGCTGCATGGCAAAAGAGTTCAATGGTGTCATAAGTGAAATTAGTGCAGAGTCTCCTATTCTTTCCTAAGTCTCCAATTCAGCAAAACACTTAAGTACACGCTTAATTTTTAACAAATGATCATATACCCATGGACTGAAGCACATGCCTAAGTGCTTTGCTGAATAGGGGTAGACTTAAGCATATGATTTGCTGAATGGGGGCCTAGCCCAGTTCATGACAGGGAAAATGTTAACAGTTTTTCAGACAATCTTGATTTATCCTTAGAATTTCTGTCCTTGGCATCTGTGCCCTGGTACTAAACAGACAACTAATAAGTAGGATGTGTGTGAGTGTAACCAATACAGCAACATAATGAACTAAAGATGAAGAAAGAGACAAAAGACTGGAATTCTCCCTCTCCTCCCTCCCCCGCCCCCTAAATGATCATGGCTAAAATGAGCAATGAATGAAAAAAAAGTTTGGATAATACAAGATCCCCTGCTCATGCACACAAACTCATCACCAAAAAGTCAAACTGAATCCCCTGAAAAACAGATCCCTAATTTATGTAAGTTCTAATAAGTGTGTGGTATATTTATTTAAAATTAAACAACAACATCTAGCTCTTACATAGAGCTTTTCACCAAAAGATCTCAAAGTGCTTTACAGAATCTATTTGGATTTGTTTTTCTTTAGTAATATTTTTTTTAAATATAAAAAAAAAATATAAAAAAATATTTCATAGTTACAACATTTTATAGCAGAGACTACACTATGCAGTTTGCATGGATGTAAAGAGCCAGCTGGCTTCAGGCTGCCAACACCTTTGTGTATGGATATTATACAATAACACATGCGCTCTCATGTCTTACTCCTTAAATCATCAAATAGTGTTACTTGTGCTTATTATTTCATCAAGTGAGTCCTGTGATATTGCAGAGATATTATGACTTCTATTGTTCTGTGAAAGCGGACTACTTTCACAATAAGAAAAAAATCAGTAGTGTACAGTACTGCAGCTAAAGTAGAAATGGCAATACAGCCTTTTTTCTGAGCAGCATCCCAATCAGGATCATTTTTCAAGGTAAATGCTAATTCAAGGCAAATCTATGGACATTTAATATGAAAGATGGTTCTTGGAGAATAAACATAATCTCTTCACAGCAAAGAGTGATTATTATGTTTCTTCAACTCCAGAGAACATTCTTAATGTTGCCTGTGAGTCATAGGTCTTTTCTACATGTGGAAAAAAGATAATGGCTACAATAATCCTTCTAGTAATACCACAAGCCGAATTTCAACTTTCAACCCTCTCTTTAAAGTTAAAAGTGAGCTTCCAAAGCTTTTAGGAGGTCTGCTGCCCTTTTCAAACTGCATTCCAGGTGCATCATTCTTCCTGATTTATTCATGCTAAATGTTATGCACTCTTCTCCTTACATGTAAATCTAGAGAAGGCTGTACAGCTTTACTCTGCATCCTGGCAACCTGCTCAGATGAACTTGGATGCACTGTGAATGTGTCTTTTGACTAGTTAGGAGAATATTAGTTATGGCCTTAACTGAGCACGTCCGCAGACATGTAAAATATAGGCAAACACTTTTTTTCTCCCCTGCATAGTAGGAAAGTTCCACTGCCCCATAGTCCAAAACCATGGTGACATAACTTAAGTTACTTTTCCTGAGCAGAAGCAAACTGCAGGGGCAAGAAGTGGAGGGGCCAGTAAAGGAGCTAAATCTGAAGAAATTCAATACAGTGACATGTAACAGTTTGAAGATATGTATGGTGGACAAAACCCCTTCCCAGGATTGTTCAGGTGAGTGGATTAGAATTGCTTGGGGGTAGAGGCACCCCTGAATGATTCCCATGACATAAAAGAGAAAATTTAATGGAGCTTTATTGAGAGGGGCCATGCTGCTTTGTTACACAAGCACACTGCAGCTCAGGATCACATCTAGCCGGAAAAAGAAGTCACCTGCACCAAAATGAGAGCCTCAACAATGTCTGCCTCTTAGGGTATATCTACACTGCGCACTAAGACCAGGCTTTTACTCAGATTTGAACCCAAGCCCTTCTTCCATACGCACACAAATCAGTGTAGCTTGGGTCTGTAAACATCCAGGACCTTGTGTGGGAGAGGTCAGAATCCAAGTCTCACTGTGACTTGGAGCCAAGCCCTGTCATTTTGCAGCGTGGACACAGGTCAAGCGGTCAGGGTGTCTGTTGTGCAGTATGGATGCATTAGGATGGCTGAGAGAGCCGAGCCCAGCAATTGTAAACCCAAGCTTACAATGCAGTGTGGACACTCAAGCGTGGGCTTGGAAACACAGAGTCCACAAGCTATGGTCCCAGAGGCAGGAGCGCCGCCAGCTTTTCGGCCGCCCTAGGAGGCGGAAGGTCCCGCCCCGAAATGCTGCCCCCCACAGAGGCGGCGGAAGGTCCCGCTGCCGCAATACCGCCGCGGTCGCCGCCCCCCAAATTGTAACACCCTAGGCGACTGCCTAGGTCGCCTAATGGGTTGCGCCGGCCCTGCTCCAAGGCCTGCATTTACCATGCTGTGAGACACACCTTTAGAAGTATAGATATCTATTAGTATTTTTAAAAAGTGGTTTTGTCAAGCAACGTATGTGAAATGAGTTTGATTGCTGAAGTCCAGTTCCTAGCGGACTCACATCCACATGACAGAATCTACTATCACAGTTGACAATCTTGTTGCAGATGCAGGAGAGAGGCCAATTAAGGACTGAACAGGGAAGAAAATACCCCTAAAGCCAGTCCCTCCTGGTCATTATTGAGACATATTAGTGAGACAATATTAAGCATCATGCTCTGGTGCTGTCTATCCTGTACATGGTACTGGGAGGGGGGAGGGGAATGTATATATAAGTTTCCAGGACTGTACATCCAATACACTTCACCAGCAGTAAAATTAACTAGAAATAAATAAAAAAAAACTCTAGGAAAATCTGTCCACAGGTTTCAGAAAGTGCCCACCATTCCAATGAATGCCAGTTTCAGACTTATTGGGTTAATATTCCTGCCATCAGGATGTTCTGAAATCACATACTGAAGCGATGCCATATATGGGTTGTGGTTTATTGAGAACTGTAGTAAAATTGTGAGCTATCACTTAAATGATGAGGGGGTTTCCTGGTCCTGCTTGCAGGTTAAGGGTACATCTGCATTGCAATGAAAGACCAGGTCGGCTGACTTGGGCTTGCAGGGCTAAAAATCGCAGTGTGGACACTTCGGCTCAGGCTAGAGCCTCACAAGGGAAGGTGTGGGGGGGCTGGGCGGCTCAGAGCCCAGACTTCAACCTGAGCCCAAATTTCTACACTGCAATTTTTAGCCCTACAGCGTGGATCAATTGATCTGGGCTCTTAGACTCAGTGCTGCAGGTTTTTTATTGCAGTGTAGGTGTAGCCTAAGAAGCTTTGTATGGAAGCATGTAATCAGAGTCAATTCTTCAGAGAGCCAGGTGGGTGAGTTGTCCCTCTCCGTTGTAGGGAGCAACCTGCTTTCTCCCCTCTTCTCCCCCCACCTCTTCCACCAAGAGCATTTTATGTTTTTATCAGTTTCTCCATGTGTACGCTGTGGACATAACATGGGTATGCTTGCCACATCCCACAAGGTTGCTTCCATTCCTTATATAATTTCATACTACATTCCAGCATGTAAAACAAGAGGATGGAAGGAGCCAGGTACTTGCTATAATTACTTTGACTCAAAAACGTTATGGCTTGGCAATATGGTCTAATGAATAAGCCACTAACTGCAGTCAGAAGGCCTGGATTCCATTCCCAGTGCTGCCACTGACCTGCTGTCCCATGTATTAACTTCGACAAGTTACTTCACCTCTCTGTGCCTCTTTCCCCTCTCTCCTTTCGTCTTTCTTGTCTATGTTAATTGTAAACTCCTTAGTGTGGGAACTGTCTCTTACTATGTCTTTGTACAGTGCCTAGCACAATAAGGCCCTAATCTTGCTTGAGGCATGCAGGCTGTTAATATAATACCAACAATAAATAAAATGGATGATTAGTTAAGGCAACATCAAATTCACGTCTAGTGAAACATCATTAAGGAATTCCATGGAGGATGCATTTGACCTTCTAGGAGCCTGATATAAACACTTGTAGCTCCCATGGTCTTCACTGGGAGGAGAGGAGCACAACACCTCAAAGGATTGGCCCTATCTTGGCAGGAAGTAAGCACAATTGTTCACTCAGGACCAGAAGAACTATCAAAAAAGAATTAAGGAAAGTGTTTAGCAGAACAAACTTGACTGTCCAAACCTAAGCCTGGGTTAACAGTCAGAAACCAGCTTGACTTTCTAGATACAGCCTCTCATTCTACAAAGTGGCTGAGGTTGGAGTATTATAGTAGTGACCTGCATAACAAGCAAGGAATTTATGTACAAAACAAATCTTTTTGGCCACTTTACTTAGTGGCATTGATTGTCTCTGAAAGAAGCATCAATTCTATCTTGTCCAGCTTTATTGTAAATCAGAGTCTGTAATTCAGAGACTTGTGGGTGGGAGAGACTGAAAGAGGTTACTAAGAGGGATCATTGTTAGGGCTCCTAGCACTCCATTTTGATCAGGAGACAGCCAACTTTATTTCATAACTAAAACTGGTTGTTATTTAAGAATGTCCAGGACAGATGGAAGTTATAGTAATCTCTTTCTCAAGTATCAGTTGAGGCCAATGAGACTCTGGACTAAAGCAAAGCAGGTTTAGCAACTACAACACCTTGGGAGGCAGAGTTAGTCAGCCCTTTCCTATCCCTAGCCTCCAACTTTGATTCATTTTAACACCTTTAAGACTGATTCAAACCCCATTTAAGTCAATAGAAATCCCTCCCCCCCCCAGTGATCGCAGGCCTGTCAGGACAGGGATTGCTTCTTTTCTGTGTTTGTACAGCACCCAGCACCAAGAGGCCCTGATCCCCATTGGGGTCTTTGGGTCCTATCATATATTAAAATTTACTGCTACTATTCTTCCAAATCTCTGAACCAGGTCCTTGGTTACACAAGAACTGCTGAGATCTTTGGTAGCCCTGACTTAAAGTAGGACCTGAGTGTGAGTGAAGGACCCCTGCCCCGCAACTCTAGTCCCCCACAGTTTTCTTTCATGTATAAATTAATACCCATATTGTATAAAGCACAAAATAGCTAATCTGTAATTGCTTAAAATAGCAACCAAAAACTGAACCAGGTGGGAGCTTGAGGGTGGATGTTGTTTTTTAAGCCCTTTTAGCACATTCTAGGACAAAGCCCAAGTCGAAAGGAATAGACATTTTTGGACAAGTGAGCACATTCATTCCCATAACCTCAAATGGAAAATCCCAACCATCCATGAAATCAAAGAGAAAACGGGTTCCTCCTACAAGAACGCTTTAGTAATTATACTGCATAGGATCAGCATTCTCTCTCTTTTACCCTCCCACAGACATTCTTTCTTGTGATCTTTCGCCAGATTCTTATTCCTTATTAGAGGGAGAAAATCAGATAGCAAAAAATAAATAAACGCACACACACAAAATGCAACACTTATCTCACTGACGCTGACCTACAAAATGAACATTATTCTAGTTGCACAGACAGAAATCTCCTCTGCACTGACTGGGAAAGTAACAAAATAACACTTCAGATCAAAGAACTGCCAAAGAACACATACTCTCAGCACCAATTAATAAAACGACACAGTCAGCAACCCTCCAACCTGACACTCTGCTTAGGCCCCATATTCTCTTGTCAGTTATGGACTGTACATTCTGGCTCTTGTTACAATTTAAGTAGAGAGCTAATGCAACCCTTTTTCAACCACAAATGCAATGCCATCTTGAGAAACGTGTAGTGATGAAATATGGAATATCTTGAAATAGGGTCTTTTCTTCTTTTGGAATATTTTATTTACTGAGTATACATAAGTCAATTGAATACTGCACACATAATTAATGTATGTTATCAATAAACAGGCTTAAAAGGGAATCAGCTCTAAACAGTAACCTCAAACACAGAATAGGGATGGTTACATGTCAAAAAGGTGTGCACTGAGACAGCATTACATCAGTTAGTAAAGACCGCACTGTATCTCAAACTGGTGCAGGCACCACTTAGCAAAGACATGGGCTCAAACCGGAGCAACCAAAGCTAAACCAAAAGACTGCAGACCATTCTCTATTCAGCTGATGAAATAACATTTTTATTATTTGTCTCATCCAGCACCTAAAGACCCCAACAGAGCTAAGAGCCTCACTGTGATAGGTGCTATACAAACACTAAAGCTATTGTAATAAAAAGGCAAGACAGTTAAAGGGTGGGAGAAAAGAAGGAATATATCAACGCCATTTCACAGAGGAAGAACTGAGGCACAGAATGCGATTAAGAGACTTGAACCCAGGTCTCCAACTTTGATTAGTGGCCTCATCTTTCCTCCCTGGTAACTCCAGTGGGGTCAGGCTTAGACTCATGAAGAAGGTGACGGGAGCCCATATTTTGTTATTTTCTAGAGCATGGGAAAATTTTCTCTGTTAGATTGATACAAAGCTGGAATAACTCCACCAAAGTCAGTGGCAGTACTCTGAACTTTCACTAGCATTACTGAAGGCCGAATTTTTCTCACTTGACCAAACTATAAAATGATTGTATTCCTCTTGCAAGTCAGAGAATAGCTGAAATGCAAAAAATAAAGGTCAGATACTTAACACATCAGTGTCTAATGATATTTTAAAAAAAGGAAAAACCCAAATAATGTTATTGTATGTCTGTTCTTATAGATATTTACATCAATTAAACATGTTTCCTTAATTCCTGCTGCTGCTTAATATAATTTAACCCATTAAACAAGCAACAGGGCTGAAATCTGAAAGTTGGCAGTCTGATTACAGGATCATTGTAATGTGCTTTTAAACGACACTTGCTACCAGGTACAGCCCTTTGTAGAAGGGGTACGCATGGTTGTACTGCTGCAGGAGCACCTTAGAGCAGAAATTAACTTAGGAATATACTGTGTGATCCTTCTGTTTGAGGGACCTAGGACATGTCTATACAAACATTTACTTTGTGGCAAGTTGGGGTGTAAATCTATCCCTCACTAGCCTGCCACGTACTGAGTCCACTGCTGACACACACTGACAGTTCCTTAGCATGCTTTGATCTACTGTTTCAAAGGGGAGGGGGTGTAAATCAAAGCTTCTAGGGAACTGTTAATGTCCATCAGAAGGATCCACATGGACAGCTAGCATGTGTCAGGCTAGTGTAGGGTAGACTAGGTGTTCATATACACAAGGCCTAATTCACATGAGCAATCCCATTGGTTTCAGATGAACTACTCCCAAGTGTTGTACAATCTAGCCATAGAGTCATCACTCCTTCCCTAACTCCTCCTTTGCTCCAAAAGGGAAATAATCTCAGACAGCCACTTAAAAAATGCATATTATTTACCACCCCTACACCAGCTCAGCTCCACAGGCTGGCACATTGGAATGTAGGGGGGAAATCAAGACTCCATCCATTCTCCAAACCCTCTCAGCCACCTCTGTGCCCAGTTGGGGAGAGCAGCAGCCCAGTAGAGATGAGTGTTCCCTTGTATCCAAAAGCCCACTGGTTAGGGCACTCACATAGGATGTGGGAGACCTAGCTTCAAATCCCCCCTATGGAACAGGGACTGGAACCCAGGTGTCCCCCTCACAGGTAAGTGCCCTAATGACCAGGCTAACCACATTCTCTCTCTCTCTCTCTCTCTCTCTCTCAATTATTATTTTGTTTTATTTATATCAAGTGGAACAGTTTCAAGATGAGAGAACAGTGAATTTGCAATTGCCAAGGACTGAATTTTTATATCTCATCAAGGATGTCTCCAGCCTCGGGGTAGGCTCTTTTTCAAATCTCATACAAATAAAATAAATAAATACAAATGTCCAAGGTGGTGTAAAACAACAGTGAGAAAAAATACAATAAATAAATGATTACCTCAGTGTTGTTCCCATGCACTTTTTTCCTGTGTTTTGCACTTTCGACTAGTGCTCTGAACATTCTACTGCATCCTACAGTCTTCCAAACTATTGACGCAGTCACGTCTGCATGTCTAGGAAACTATTCAGAGGACCTAATCCTACACCTGGGAATTGTGCCACTGATTTCACGATCAGACCCAAAAACAAGGTGTTTGTTACAGAAAAAAACACAATGACCTATTTTTTTACATATTCTATTTCTCTGGCTTGCTTTTATGAATTTGGCAACAGATTGTTGGCCCTTGATCTTGCAGTCTTTAATCTCTCATAAGCATGTTCCAGCACCATAGTATATCTGGAAATCCAGACTATGGTCTGGTAGGTTGGCTCAGTAATATCTGTTACCTGTAGATAACCTCATCTTCTGATTTTCCTGTGGAAAAGGTTAGGTCCCATTGTATTGTTGCTTCAAAATGAATAAAAGAAAATAATGTGGAATAGACAAGGGGTTTTGGTTGGTTGGTTGGTTGGTTTTCCTTAACATTACAGGTGTTTTAGGCTATATTTCATAGTGGTTGTGTTTAAGGCAGAGCTAGATTTCAAAAGGATAAAGCCTGACACAAGGACACAGCAAGAATTCAGAAGAACAAACTCTGCTCTCCGTTTCACTGTTGTAAATCTGGAATAAATTTGTCCCAGGTATGACAGAGCATTCTCTGTGATGCCACAACCCTTTGGGAATTCCAGAGGATCATGGAAAATGAACATCTTCCCATCCATCAGGACCTTAACAATGTCCGTCACCTCTTGAAGTCGCATAAGCCCTTTTGGACCCACACATTTAACCTTCAACAATGCATCTTTGACTCTGATGAAGCTTGGAAAGCTGAATGTAGTTCACAAGAAGTCACAAATAAACAATAAACCTGATGCAGAAAATCCCTGGCTTTGATCTCCCACAAAGCTCCAGGGCAACCCTAACCGCATCTGCACAAACCATGGCAGATGCGAATCCTTGCTGCGCAAATGCCCTTCCAACCCTGATATCCTATGATACAAATGGAAAATAAATTAAAGACTGTCCAGTGTGCGACTGTGGTCACACAGAGCAGACCACGGGACATATAACAACTCAATGCCCAATTCACAAATATGAAGGAGGCATCACAGCAATATACTCTGCTATTCCAGATGCAATTATCTGGCATACCCAACTAAATATAAAATTATATCTGTTGCTCTACATTTACATCAGCCATAGAAAGAAGAAGACAACCCTGTGCCCAATACTTAGTCCAAGTACTCGGGCCAGGTGCCAGGCAGATGCCCAGGGTGGCAGAATTCTCCTCACTCTTCTACAAAGGCAAAGGCAATTTCAGCCCAACAGCTGAAGCCATCTACAAAAAAGCACTTATCCAAGGCCCCTGTGGATGGGGGCAAAGGATGCCATGCAAAGTGCCCAGTCACGCCCTGCCCCTACCTGTTGCCACATAAGGAGCTCACATGGAGTGGAGCTCTATACAAGTCAAGGGTACACATCCTTTGCATGATCCCCTTCTGCTCTAGCTGTACCATACCAGTTCTGGTGCAAAGGGTGTCTCTGTGGCTGTGGAGAAGGGCGTTGGTTTTGTCCCAAATTCAGACCTAGTATAAGTAGCAACTCCTTTTGCTTGACTGAAGTTGCATGAGGGCTGGATTTGGCTCATGACAAGCATTGCTAGTATAAAACAAACTAATAGTAGAGCTGTTTTAATACATTCAGAGGCAATTCAACTAACCTAAGTTCCTTAGAACTTGTAACCCTAAGTTAAGATACTTTCCTAAGTTTCTTTCCTCAGTTTGTTTTGAGTGAAAATGGCTACCTGTTGTGCTTTTAAAGACCCTGATTCAGGAAAGCAATTAAGGATGTGCTTTACTTTAAGCATGTGTTTACATTCAATTGACTGATGCAAAGTTTACCACATGCTTAAGAGCTTTTCTGAATTGGGACCAAAGAGCCTGAAACATCTTTCAAGTCAACAAACATTTGACACTGATGAAGACCATACATAATTGTAGCTGAGAAAGATGCTAGTGTCTTCCCGCATACCATAGCTGTCACTTTTCCTCTGAGTGGAGGATATTTTTAGTGTATTAAAATCCATACAATCAAGAAAAAAAGGAAAGCAGGTTTTGAAATGGTTGTTTTATGCATTCTTAGTGTTTATTTTATCACTTCAGAAATGCCAGACAGCTATTGCATGGCTATCCTATTTGCAATGAGGGATCAAACTCCTGGTGTGGCTGAAGCCTTTCTGGTTTGGAATTTTTACTGACTAGAAAAACAGACAGTGTTTAAAGCTCTAGGCTCTTCAGAATAACAACAACAAAACACTCTCTCTAAATCCAATCACATCACACCGCCTCAGCCCTCATCTGTATAAATGATAACAGGTTCTTTAAAAGCTCTACAGCTCTCTGTGACATCTCTAATAGTGCAGTGCCAGATGTTTGAAATGGCCACAATACCAGGCGGTTGCAGTGCAGCGACCTCCGTGGTTTCCCATTCAGTAGAAGTGGCTGGTGACGTAAATATAATGATGGTGCATTCCACTTATAATGGCATAATTATAATATAGCAAATAAAAGCGTTTGCAAAGCTAAATACATTAATAACATTTTTTTCATTATAATAGATGCTCTCTGGGTATTATTAGTGCCTCTAAAAAAGCGAACTGTTAAGGTGATGAGGAGTATGTCTGAGATGGAAGACCAACAGTAGTTACACTCCCTTTGCATTCATTTCCTCTCAAGTTGGGTAAAAAAATATTCTAAAAAGACAAAAATGTTCCTTTTTCACTAAGCCAGGGGTTCTCAAACTTCATTGCACTGTGACCACCTTCTGACAACAAAAAGTACTACATGACCCCAGCACAGGGGACCGAAGCCTGAGCCCTGCCGCTCCGAGTGCGGGGGGGCAAAGCTGAAGCCAGAGGACTTCAGCCCCAGTCAGGGGGCCTGTAACCTGAGCCCCACTGCCCAGGGCTGAAGCCTTCAGGCTTCGGCCCCCGACGGTGGGGCTCGGGCTTCGGCTTCTGCCCCTGGCCCTTGCAAGTCTAAGCTAGCACTGGCGACCTCATTAAAATGGAGTCACGACCCACTTTGGGGTCCTGACCCACAGTTTGAGAACCACTGCACTAAGCCATTGCAACAGCAATTTGTATATATTCTTACCTTCCAGAGTTCTCGACAACAGGGACGGTCTTAGGGAAACTGGCATCCTTGGTGAACTTGTAATTTGGTGCCCCTGGTCCCTGCTGCCAATCCAGGGTCCCCACCCCCTCATTAGCCCTGGGCCTCACTGCCTCTCCAGGCTACCCAACTAACCCCCATTGCCCCTGTGTCTTGCTGCCTGCACCCCCCACAACTGTCCCAAGCTCGCTTTCGCAGTCTCACACCACGAGCCTTTCTTGCCCTTTGCTTTATGACCATGGTGCCCCCCTCCTCCGACAGTTGGGCAGTTGCCCATGTCACCCACCCATAAGGCCGGCCCTGCTCAACAAACAGCTAAAAAAAAGGCTGGTTTCTCTTTTAGCATTTGAGAAGCAAACTTGATGTTAAAATATGTTCCCACCTTCAAAATTAATTGAAAGAAGCATGCAGAAATATGCTTAAAGTAGGCAGCCTAAAAAAAACCCACACTAAACACTGCCAGAAAAGAAAAAAAATATACAAACACACCTTCAGCTGATATAAATTGGCATTGTACCATTGACTTCAAAATACCTGCACCAATTTACACAAGCTGAGGATCTCGCCCCCTATTTATGCATTATGTTTAAAGGCCCAGCTCCTTAGTCTTGCTATGGTTGCTTTGCACTCCTCTGGTGATGCAAAACAGGTGATCAACCTTCCCTGGTGTAGGGGAATCCTCATGTGGTGTGGAACCATCAACCCCATCTTCCCTGCTTCTAGGGTTGCCAGGCGTCTGGTTTTCAACTGGAACACATGGTCAAAAAGGAACACTGGCAGCTCCGGTCAGCATCACTGACCAAATAGTCAAAAGCCATAAAAAAGTCCAGTCAGTGGCGCAGCAGGCCAAAGGCAGGCTCCCTGCCTACCCTGGCTCTGAGCAGCTCCCGGAAGCAGCTGGCATGTCCCTGAGGTCCCTAGGTGCAGGGGCGATCAGGGAAGCTCCGTATGCTGCCCCTGCCTCCAGCGCCAGCTCCGCAGTTCCCATTGGCCGGGAACTGCGGCCGATGGGAACTGCAAGAGTTGCACCTGTGGGCACAGGCAGCGTGCACTGTGCAAAGCTGCCTGGCTGCCCTCATAGTTTAAAGCAACCTTCAGCCTTCTTTGAACAAAACAGATGTCAAAGGCAATGTAAGTTAATGCTATTAAAAATGAGAGATGGACTGAGGAAGTGGTGGTTTGATCCAACATTGGATCAGATGGGTGCATGTGTATAAAAGGTAGGGCAGTGAAGTAATGAGCAAGGAAAAGATACCATATTACACTTAATGGTCCATATTCAGTGCTAGTGGAGGGATCCCATCGTTGCAGATTCTGCCTGGAATAGAATTATGGTGGTACAAGGTACCCATCACCTCCCCTCAGTTGAGGAACCCACAAGTTGCCAGTGCATCCCCAAAAGTAGATGAAATGGATAACTGAGGGGGCCCAGAGCAGTCAGGCCATGCACCAATTCAGCTTATCCCCTATTTATTTTTTTCCTGTCTATGCTGCCTCAGTTGGGGATTGAAGCTGCCTTTACCCAAGGGAACCTTCAGGGTTGGGTGGCAATTCAAACCCAAACCTGCCTTGTCTCCTGCTGCAGCCCTCATTTCACCAGCAAGAATTCTCTTATGTTCCAGATGCATCAATGTTTTCTCAGCAAACCTCCTATATCCATACTTCTAAACAGTTGCCTTTTTCATTTCCCCAGCACTGATACCCGCATTCAGTGTAGGAGCCGTTTCATCTCATCTCAGCCCCAGACAAGGACCTTTCCTCTGCCTCACTAATTTTACTGTCTTCCTAATATCCTGAATCAGAGGGGCTCCAAAGAGTTAGACCCCCTCCCCCCGCAGCTGTCTGCCTCATTACACAAAGCACTCACAAGTGACCTACTAACCTCTATCCTCCAGACCATGAATCTCTCTAGCTAGGTAACATGTTGCTCTTAGTTACAGTGGTGTCAGTCTGGAGTGACTCAATGAAGTTATTCCCTATTTACACCTGGGTAACTGAGAGCAGGATCTGGTCCCTTACATTTTGTTAAACAGGCAAAAATACATGTGGTTCTTAATGCTGAAACAGCAAATTCACATTTTTTTCTTTGTGAACAATTTCAGTGATTGTGAATGGTACTGGATTGACATTCCTGGAGACCATCTTTTATTTTATTTTTTCTTCTCAAAGCCAGAGGACGAGCGGGTTGATAGCATGAGTAGTCACAAGTACAAACTCTCTCATGTTGTATGTACATTAGTATCTTGTTCTGGAGGGACCATCTAAAAAGCAGTATGAGAGTAGTTCAGAGTTGATGCCCTTTAAGGGAAGGATCCTATAAAGAGTTGAGCATCTTCAACTCCCATTGTAACACCTTGCAGTATCACGCCCTCAGGCTGTGGCCTCTGACACCATCAACCAGGGTTTTAGTTGTGATTGTGGTTTCTGTGATAAGGATAATGGTCCATTTGGAAGTGGGTTGAGACCGCCAACTCATTCCATAGCCCACCAAACAGCTAGTAATGGACTTTCACTCCAATTCACATTTTTTCCTTAGTCACCTAGGTGTCAAGACAGATAGTCAAAAGCCCAAAGTACAAGAGAGATACTTGTAGCTAGATAGATCCATCTAAAACAAAATAACTTTTAACAATCAAAACTCTCATGAATGTGGGGCTCTGGAAAATGAGAATGAATCCTGTTCCCCTGGACTCTGAGAGCCCTGAATTCTTTTGGAGAGTTACACTTTGGAGGAAAAGGCTTTTTTTTAAATACATCGATAATCTTTTATTTAATTTATTTTCCTACAGCTATCAACTGCCTCCAATCCCCATTAGTGAAGTGATATGGAAACACTTTTACTGAAAACTTGTTAAGAATACCTCAGAGGGTTTACATTCATATCCATTTAAGTGAGCAGATGAACAGAATCTACCTAACCTAATTGGGAAAAAAAAATCAATAAAGTTTGCTTTCTGCTTATCAGCTGTATCCCATTTCTTGTTGGATATTGCTTGCACTATAAGCTATTTGGAGGAAACCTTTGTTTAGACTTTAATTTGTTCTGTTCCTTCCATGGTCACATCCACTTGTTCAGTTCAATAAGAAAGGAATAGCACATGGGAATAACACATTCTAGGGGATGTATGTTGCTGATATAGTATATATCTTGCAAGCACATTTTTATTTTATGACTGCACATCCTGAAATGTTTCATAGCAATGGGAACATTTTTATCTGTTTGGTTTAGTTAATAAATGTATTATAATGCTCTAAGGAGAAAATGTAATGTTATGTAGTACAACAATATTAAAAAAATTAAGTTTATCTTTTTCATTACTATTGTTTTAATCAAGTTTATTTTCAGCATATAACAATTTAATCTGTATGTCTGTTGTATTTTTCCTCCTAAAGAATCCCAAATGTGCTTGACAACATGGGCCCTGATTCTGAAATCCTTATTCATTTAAGTACTGCTTACTGTGAATAAGGAGTAAAGTATTGTAACGTTAAAACACATGCAACAACTATTGCCCTGATGCTTCATAGGTGAATCTTTGTGCTTATATGGAGTTCCATGATTTCAGTGGGGTTCCACATAGACGTAGGGGTCCATTTTCATGGGGCCAGGTTCAGGATCAGGGCCTAAACACTAAGGATTTGGAAGAGGAATAGATGCCCATGTTTTGGCCTTGCAAAACCTGAATCTCCATGTTACTACTTCTCTGGAACTCTTCTACTGGTGGTGAGTGCACAAAACTGCACTGCACAAAAATACTGGGGTTCAGTCCACTAAACAAACCCATAGATGCTGTGAGGTCCAAGGAGACCTTGTGCCTCTGCACTACCACCTGACTACTCGAGCACTCTGTTGCCATTAATAGTATGGCTCCTGGAGGAATCACACTACTAGAATTTTCTTTGTGAGCCACTGTCTCTGGGAGCAGTGGTGGGAGGCTGCTCCATGGCACCTAGGAGGAAGTCACAGAAGTTACTGTAGACTTGGTCTGGAGTAATTTACTCTGGATTAAAGCACAGTTTTGGGTGGGGAGCAAGCAGCAGTTCAGTTACCCTGCCAAAGGAGGATCATCAAGTTCTAGATTAGTGACAGACAAACTACAGGAGTGGCACTCACCCTTTCCTCGACTCCACAGACCCGATCTATGGGTGCAGACTCCCTTAAACTCATGAAAGTAGAGAGATCCATGGGACTGACATCACATGATACAATCTATACATACCAGTTGCAGAACTCTATTACAGTGTGGAAGAACCGTATATTACAAGAATATTAGGCATACTGGTTCAAGGGAGTCATTATTAAAACCAGGAATCCAGTACATAAATAGTGGGAGAAAAAGCTTATATTCTAAACTAGACTGCTATATGGAGAACACTCTGATATTCCAAGACAGATGATGTCTTTGCCACCAAAGATGCTAAACCCCTGGGAATATCAGTGATTTAGCTATGATTGAAGCATAGTAGCTGGTGTTCTGAATATTTCTACAGACCGGTATCTCTTATAGTAGACTACTAAAGGCTCTAGTGCAGAGGTGAGCAACGTGCGGCTTGCAGGCCACATGCGACGCGTCAGGGTAACCTGCTGGCGGGCTGCCAGACAGTTTGTTTACATTTGCACGGCCGCCCGCAGCTCCCAGTGGTTCGCCGTTCCCAGCCAATGGAAGCCACGGGAAGCAGTGTCCAGGACGTCCCTATACCCCATGCCGCTTCCTGCAGCTCCCATTGGCCGAGAACAGTGAACCATGGCCACTGGGTGCTGCGGGTGGCCGTGCAAATGTAAACAAACTGTCTAGCGGCTTGCCAGCGGATTATCCCGTTAGGCCATGTGTGGCCTGCGAGACGCAGGTTGCCCACCAGTGCTCTAGTGTATGTATGTTAGCATTACAATTTATGAAAAAAAAAAAAATGTTGCCTTTCTCCCAGTGTGCGATGAGAGGAAGGAAAACATGGGTAAGTGCTTGTGAATTGTGCAGCCGCATGAGTGATATGTGACACTGCTGAACAATCAGATTGCTTAGTCACATTTTATGAATTTTAATTATAAAGGCATTTGTTTGTGATTGACTTCTATATTTAAAGCAAAGAGACTCCTTCATGCAGTCTGAGGTGTATCAAAGGAATCTCCATCATCCCAGAGCAATATATAATTATTATTCTCAGTGTTCCAGCAAGGAGGTAAAGTGATCAGTGCCGGTATCCACCCCATCTCTTCAAGTGTTGCCAGGATACAAATGGCTGTTCCCCTCTCCCTTTTTATTTTTAATTGAAAGCAGATAGAAGCAGTTCCCTGGCATAACAAATTACAACCCTATCCCCTCATTGATTATTCCTATAGTCCGAGAAATGACATGGTCTGTCTGACTTTCACCAGATTTATTCACAATTTACTGCTACGCCCAATGAGAGAAGAGTTGTTAGGAACACAGTGCTTCTAGGGGTTACAGAGTGACGGGGTATAAAGGTTCAGACTTTGCAAACCTAACCTACTTTCACCCCAATTTTGAAAGTAGGGTATACTGCAATCTAATTCTATGACATTTTAAAGAAGGCTACATATAACTCTTCATGACTGACAAGGCATTTTAGTTAAAAGGGCCTCAACAGGCCTCAACACTATCAAATTGTTAGTGTTGTTAGCTCACATAGGACACTGCTTATAAAGGATCCTGAACAATGTTTTTATACTAATTTAATTGCTATTGTGAAGGTTTGAGCTCTGCACCAGAAACATGAACACCAGGGCACTAGTAGCACTGTTAATTCTTTTAGAGGCTTGGCTGTTATAGTTACTTGTTCATACTATCTGCATAATGAATTGTCCTCTTCAAGGTGATAAATTATTTATCAGAGTAATGAACAGATCAATCAGTGGAACCTGGTAACTGAAACACACAGCTTTTGGCAAAGCAAGGTCTGCATGTTTGCATTTATCACAGAAAAGCCTTGACTTTGATGTAGACCTTTGAGAGGCATTTATTAATCATGATCTCATTACAATTTTGGGGGGACTAATGGCTTTTTATTTGTCAGAATTATTTCCAAAGATATAATGCTGTTGTCCAAAAAAATATATATATAGTTCTCTTTTTGCTATTTAACCTTCACACAATTGGTGAAAGGTGACTTATTTATAATACTGCACTTTATGTACATATATAAAAATCAAGATTGGTAATAGAAATCAGAGTGATTTCAGATGTGGTGTCAATGGAATGTTATGGCTTCCAGTTACAATATTTGAAAGCATCTGGTGGATTAGCAGCTGCATACAGTAGTTACTCGCTGTAGAATTGATACTATTACTCTGGGAACAGGTCCAATTCTTTTAGAATATGGCAGGGAGTTGCTAAATGTGGAAACATACATTTTGGGTACATTAAGTATCTTTTTGTGTTTATTAGTGAGAGATTTGGGGATTTAGGCTAGAACGTGCACTACAACTAATCTGAATATACATCTACTGAAGGGTGAAATGGTGTATTCTGTATCTCATGAAAATAATAAGCGTGAATTAGTTTCTGAACCATGGTCCTACAAGTTATTCAGATCAGGTTTGGCAGAGCACTAGATAATAAAGGGAACACATTCAGAGTTACATAAGGATTTTGCCACGACTGCCATTATAATCAGCCAGACTCTCTCTATTTTGAAAGTTTGCTTCCACTCTGCCCAATTAAAAATGATAGATAGCAACTTTATTTTTCTGTTTTTCACTTCCTGTAGGTATCTCTGTAGACACGCTGTCATAGGGACACCTCCAAAAATGTCATTACAAAATGCTATGACAAGAGATGATCTTGGAAGGCTGAATATGTCGAAAGAAAACACTTTAGGTCAGAACTTTGATCTTGCCTTCCATCAAATATTCAACATAACTTATGTACAAATACTGTATCATGCTGGTTAATTGTGAGAAATATATATATTAACCATGTGAAATTAGCCATATTAGTGTTTACTGCTTTCCCAGTCTCTCTCTATTTTTAGCTTTAATAGGGAAGGCTATTTGGTTCAGGACATTTGCCTTTTGCAAATAAACTTGAACACATTTAGCTGTACATAATTCATAACAAACCAACCAGACGTTAAAAAATGATGGCCTTAAACCTCAAATGATCTTTGTGGCATATATGTTATCAATGAAACAAAGTCACTACATTGATATGTACCTGGCTGTGCCTTCTACTGCAATGGATATATAGAACAATCTGCTTCCTTCATGATATCCTACTGCTGAACTTGAAATTAATTTAAGCATTACATTGGAATGAGGCCATCTAATGTGAGTTCCTGGGCAAAGCACTATCAAAATTAAATGTGAGAATGAAGCATTGATCAATGGACTGGCTGTTGCCCCTTGAAAAACTAAATACTTTAATCCTGAGGCAGAATATGCATTCTATGTAAATTGCATGTATTCACACTTTTTTGAGTCCCACTTTAGACTGAGTAAAAGTATCTGCATATACGTCTGCATCTTGTATCCAGTCCTCACTGCAATCAATGGAGAACTTATTTCAATAGGGGCATGATTTGGCCTATAAAGTGTAACAAGAAAATTTCCTTGCTTGCCAGTTTCAGGCAAGTTAAAACTTTTTTTTACTATTTCTCCTGTTCCAGTGCAGAAGATGGCACTGTGAATGCATATATATTGTCCTTTTGTACTAAAATACAATGGGAAGGGAGATTCATGTCCATGGGTAAATACTGGAATGCTTGGAGATGAAATGTGTATAAAAACAAAACATTATTTCCTTTTCATCCTTATTTTGTTTCTCCCTTCTGTCCATCTCAGACGCCACTTAATTCTTCACTTTTGGCACAGCTGTATTCAGGACTGAAATTAAAATGCACTTTGAGACGTAATATTATTCTCATGGCACCAACACTGATGCCAAAATACTTCCAGGAAATATTTTCAGAAAATAGTGACAGGCGCCTTCTTTTCACTGATTAATATATTGTATTCCCTTAAATAA